>NC_041391.1:429259974-429423883 GCF_002162155.2 Triticum dicoccoides | reverse complement strand
TCTTTCCAACACACTGTGCTTGCCAAAGGATAAAATGTAAAAAAGGAAAGGTGAAGATCACCATGACTCTTACATAAGGTATAAGACAAGAATAAAAGATAGACCCTTCGCAGAGGGAAGCAGAGGTTGTCATGTGCTTTTATGGTTGGATGCACGAAATCTTAATGCAAAAGAATGTCACTTTATATTGCCACTTGTGATATGGACCTTGATTATGCAGTCCGTCGCTTTTATTGCTTCCATATCACAAGATCGTATAAAGCTTATTTTCTCCACACTAATAAGTCATACATATTTAGAGAGCAATTTTTATTGCATACAACAATGACAACTTACTTGAAGGATCTTACTCAATCCATAGGTAGGTATGATGGACTCTCATGGCAAAACTGGGTTTAAGGATATTCAGAAGCACAAGTAGTATCTCTACTTGGTGCAAAGAATTTGGCTAGCATGAGGGGGAAAGACAAGATCAACATGTTGGATGATCGATGACAATATACTTTATTTTGGATATAAGAAAACATAACCCATTACATTGTCTTCCTTTTCCAACATCAACTCTTTAGCATTTCATATTTTAAGAGTGCTCACAATCATAAAAGATGTCCAAGATAGTATATTTATATGTGAAAACCTCTCTTTCCTTATTACCTCCTATTAATTGCAATGATGACCAAAACTATGTTTGTCAACCCTCAACAACTTTTATTCATCATACTCTTTATGTGTGAAGTCATTACTCTCCATAAGATCAATATGATCTCTTTAATTCTTTTTACTCTTTCTTTTCTCTTTTATTCCCTCAAGATCATAGCAAGATAACCAAGCCCTTGACTCAAAACTAATCTTTATTATATATAGCTCACGGACTCGATTACATAGAAGGATCATAAAGCAAACTCAAAAGTAGATCATACTAAAACTTTATTCTACTAGATCAAGATATTACCAAAAGGATCGAACTAAGAAAAACAGTAAAGATAGGAGTGTGATGGTGATACGATACCGGGGCACCTCCCCCAAGCTTGGCAGAAGCCAAGGGGAGTGCCCATATCCATGTATTTAGTTCTCCTTTGCTGGTGAAGAAGATGGCGGTGATGATGGATAGTCGCACATCGAGCGTAGGAGATCCTCCAATTTGCGGATAATGCCCTTGAGTGCGGTGATATGCTCCTTCAACAAAATATTTTCACGTGTGAGATACTTGTTTTGTATGCGAGCTAATTCAGTCATCTTGAAAACTTCAATCTCAGTTGGGGTAAGAAGATTGTGATGAAGTTGAAGGATGTCTTCTTCTTTTGCTGCCGGAGCTTGATCCTCCATGGCCTTCTTGATCCTATCATCCTTGTTGATCTCTCTGGGTTCTTCTCTCTTCAGCTCTATCTTCATAAGTCAAGCATCGTTGCCCTCATTGTTGGAGAAGGGGGACGACATGATGCCTGGCCTTGACAACTCTGGCAGAAAATAGCTCGAAACAAAAATAGAGGATATTTGTGTGATACAAGGGTCAAAACCTTTGGGAGATTATATAATGAATTTTTACCGACCAACAGAAGTATCATGCAAGAAAACGGAGTCCGAAGAGCACATGAGGTGCCCACGAGGCAGGGGCGCGCCCAAGGGGGTAGGGCGCGCCATCCACCCTCATGGATGCCTCGTGTCCCTTTTGGACTACTTATTATTTTCCTATTTTCTTAAATATTCCAAAACGGAGAAAAATTGCCATTAGAACTGTTTTGGAGTCGGTTTACTTACTGTACCACATACCTATTCCTTTTCGGAGTCTGAAACGTTCTCGAAAGTGTCCCTTATGTATTCCTCCGGGGTTACGGTTTCAATAACATTTGTTTCCGCATTTATGGGATTACCTGAGATATAATGTTTGATTCTTTGACCGTTCACCACCTTTAGATTTGTGCCTTCGAATTTTTTGATTTTTTTGGCACCAGAACGATAGACCTCCTCGATAACATAAGGACCTTCCCATTTAGATAGAAGTTTTCCTGCAAAAAATCTTAAACGAGAGTTTAATAGCAACACATAGTCACCTACATTAAACTCACGCTTTTGTATCCTTTTGTCATGCCATCTTTTAACTTTTTCTTTCAACAGTTTGGCATTCTCATAGGCCTGGGTTCTCCACTCATCAAGTGAGCTAATGTCAAATAGCCTCTTCTCACCAGCAAGTTTGAAATCATAATTGAGCTCTTTAATGGCCAAATATGCCTTATGTTCTAGTTCGAGAGGTAAGTGACATGCTTTTCCATAAACCATTTTATATGGAGACATATCCGTAGGATTCTTATATGCAGTTCTATAGGCCCATAATGCATCATCAAGTTTCTTGGACCAATTCTTTCTAGATCTATTAAAAGTATTTTGCAAAATTAATTTAAGCTCTCTATTAGTCAATTCTACCTGGCCACTAGATTGTGGGTGGTAAGGAGAGTAATTCTATGATTAACATCATTGTCGGTGTCAAAACCGGCGGATCTCGGGTAGGGGGTCCCGAACTGTGCGTCTAGGTGGATGGTAACAGGAGACAAGGGACATGATGTTTTTACCCAGGTTCGGGCCCTCTCGATGGAGGTAAAATCCTACTCCGACTTGATTAATATTGACGATATGGGTAGTACAAGAGTAGATCTACCACGAGATCAGAGAGGCTAAACCCTAGAAGCTAGCCTATGGTATGATTGTTGTTCGTCCTACGGACTAAAACCCTCCGGTTTATATAGGCACCGAAGAGGGTTAGGGTTACACAGAGTCGGTTACAATGGTAGGAGATCTACATATCCGTATTGCCAAGCTTGCCTTCGACGCCAAGGAAAGTCCCATCTGGACACGGGACGAAGTCTTCAATCTTGTATCTTCATAGTCCAGGAGTCCGGCCAAAGGTGATAGTTCGGCTATCCGGACACCCCCTAATCCGGGACTCCCTCAGTAGCCCCCGAACCAGGCTTCAATGGCGATGAGTCCGACACGTAGATTGTCTTCGGCATTGCAAGGCGGGTTCTTCTCCAAATCATGTGTACCTGTTGAATAGCGTCCGGCTTCTTGTAAATGTTGCGCTCCTCGTCTTCCACGCCTAATAATGGCCATCTTCCACATGTTGAACGAATGCGAAAAGCCAGGATATTTTTACATTTATCCCCCTAGCTGCGCAAATGAGCTGCCTATAAAAGAGACGAGGATCTAGATCCGAACCACACCATCCTCCCTTCGCGAGCATTCATTAGAGCGCATCTGACAGAAATCCATTCCATCATGGACAGTCGACGCGGCTCCTCCTCTTGCCCTCCCAGCCCCCAGCCCGGAGATTGGGAGAGATGCTCCATCCCGCACAGTGAGCTAGTGGCGCTCCAAACCAAGGGATTTCTTCCCCCAGTCTTCATGGTTCCGGTTCGAGCCGGACTCGCCACCTATAAGGGCGGAAAGCAAGCGGAGAGCGTCCCCAGCCCCTCCAAAGGAGAGCGGGTATGCCTTGTATCTTATTTGATAAGAGGGCTCGGATTTCCAATTCAACTGTTTCTCCGGGGGCTCCTGGAGTTCTACGGCCTCTAGTTGCACAACCTTACGCCTGCCTCCATTTTGCATATTACGGGCTTCGTGGCCTTTCGCGAGCCATTTTTGGGCATCGAGGCTCATTTTGCACTGTGGAAGAAGCTGTTCTGCCTTGTGCCCCATTCTCAAGAGGGGTCAATATATCAAGTGGGCGGAGCCGAACTATGGCGCATCGTCGGGACCGGATATCTATCCGGAACCCCGAAGAAGGCGTCCGAAGACTGGCCTTCGGCATGGTTCTATATAGAAGATGTGTAACGCCCCGAGACCGACGCTCCAGAAGACTTCCAGCTATTCCGAGTTTCGTCGTGTGATTTGTTTTATTTGTTGCATTCATCCTTGCATCATGTGCATTGCATCATGTCATCATGCCATCATATCATTAATTTTTAAAACCTCAACTAAATAAATCGTATGGATTTTTTTCGATCCATTTAAATCGAGGGACTCACATGGTGACTTCTCTTTATAACATATCCTCCAATATTAGGGAGCTATATTAAATATTCCACTATTTTGGAATCACCAAGACACACTTACAAATAATTTTGTTCCTTTTCTGCTTCAAGTTTGGTCTCCAACCTTGCCAATAATTATTTCATCATTTTCCGGAGCTCCACCAAAAATCCGAACATTTCTGGACCTTCCCAAACCTCACTTCCTATTCAAATCATTTGAATTAAATCAAATGAGTTTGAATTTAAATCTTGCAATCTTGGTCTTCCTATTTTTCTTGGATCAAACTCATTTTTGTGAGTTCGGGAAAACTATCTGCGTGTCCAACTTCTTCCCCTAACCCCTCTTTCTTTTCTTTCTTAATCTCTGTTTTTTTTTCTTTTCTTTTCTTTTAGTAGTGAGAGTAGAAACCCAGCAGCCTGGGCCTCCCAAACCAGGCCGGCCCATTTGCTCCTAAGGCTCAGCCGCCTCCGCTGAGAACCCTAGCCTGTTCCCCCGATTCTATCTCTCCCTCGAACCCCCTCCTCGTCCTCCCTCAGCGCCGCACCCGATCCCATCGCCCCTCTCCTCGATCTCCTCCTTCCCCTCCTGTGCGCCTCCACCTCGCCCTTCCTTCTCCCCTGCATCGTGGCCTTCCTCCGCCTCGAGAGGCTCCCGAGCCGCCGTCGCCCGGATCCTCGTCGCCAACCCTGCCGCCGTTGGTGACCTCGACGCGCCCGCACCCGATCTGCTCGAGCGCGACCCCGCCGCCTCGCGCCTCCACCTCCTCGCCGGCCACCCGCAGCTCGCCGCGCCCTGCTTCTCCTTCCCTGCCTCCACCGCGAGCCCACCATGGCGCCCGCAGCCATCCCCGCTGCCGCCTCCCCTTCCTCTGGTCCTCCTCCTCACCTCGTGCCCGGCGCCAGCCATGGCCGCCTTGCTGTCAAGCTTCGCCACCAGGCCGCTGTCCCTCCCGCGACCGCTGGCAGCCATCCCCACCGACAAGCCCCGCTTCTCCTACCTCGCTGCTCGTCCCAGCCGTGTTGGCTATGCTCTCTGCGCCTCCTCTGCTTTGCCGTGGGCTGCAGCCTGCGCCAAGGCCCAGCGACCCCCTGCACACGATCCCTCTGTGCACCTCCTGCTCCCGTCGACCCTGCACCATGCCTCTGTCATCCATGAGATCGCCAAGTACCTTGACGCCGAAGACCCGTGTACAACTACTGACACCCGTGGATTCGCCAAGTACACCACCACCAAGTCCGCACGGGAGCCCGAACGACTACTTCCATGACGATGCGAGTACAAGTACCCCTTCAGATCGCCAAGTACATCTACGGCCGTGTAACACTACTTCCTCTGCCGCCGACGTGTACAACTACGACCCGTGAACGACTACTTCCACTACGCCGTGTACGACTACTTCCCACGACGACCCGTGAACGTCTACCTCCACTATGCCCCGTGAACGACTACTTCCCTCGACGAACGCGAACTGTCCCGTTTGAATGCTTCGAAGGTATAACCCGAGACGACCGCCGTGGACCGAATGCATGTGTTGAATGAGATGCCCGTTTTTGCATCGTGTCCGTTTGTCACTCGTTTCCATGCCACTATCCCGTGGGAACCCGGAAGCCGGGAGCACCCCACCATCTTGCATGACTTGTTCACGCCTCCTTTTGCACCGGTATCTCCGTGAGCTACCGGAACCGATATGTTGCCGTGGCATCATTTTCGGATATGTTGCCGTGGCATCATTTTCGGATATGTTGCCGTGGCACCATTTTTGTTTCGCCGCCGTGGCACCCTTTTCGTTCCGCCATGGCGACTAAATGCTTCATAATGCTCATGTCAACTTTTAATAAAAATTGCATAAACTTGTTCATGTCATCCGCATCATGATAACAACATTTAAAATGTTTAAAATTGTTGCTTGCCTTAAATTGCTAAATGATATGGGGATTCTCCGGAATTGTTGTTTGTTTCTTTCCGGGTTGCTTCTCTCGTTAGCTTCGGTTTTGTTCCGGAGTTGTGAGGATTTGTTCGTCTACGACCGTTTGTCTTCTTCTTGGACTCGTTCTTCTTCCTTGCGGGATTTCAGGCAAGATGATCATACCCTCGAAATCACTACAATCTTTGCTATGCTAGTTTGCTCGCTCTTTTGCTATGCCAATGCTACGATGCCTACCATTTGCTTGTCAGCCTCCCAAATTGCCATGTCAAACCTCTAACCCACCATGTCCTAGCAAACCGTTGATTGGCTATGTTACCGCTTTGCTCAGCCCCTCTTATAGCGTTGTTAGTTGCAGGTGAAGATTGAAGTTTGTTCCTTGTTGGAACATGGAGATGTTGTTCCTTGTTGGAACATGTTTACTTGTTGGGATATCACAATATATCTTATTTAATTAATGCATCTATATACTTGGTAAAGGGTGGAAGGCTCGGCCTTATGCCTGGTGTTTTGTTCCACTCTTGCCGCCCTAGTTTCCGTCATATCGGTGTTATGTTCCCGGATTTTGCATTCCTTACACGGTTGGGTTATAATGGGAACCCCTTGACAGTTCGCCTTAAGTAAAGCTCCTCCAGCAATGCCCAACATTGGTTTTACCATTTGCACTAACAACCTACCACCTTCCCTTGGGTTCTGCAGACTCAAGGGTCATCTTTATTCTAACCCCCCCGGGCCAGTGCTCCTCTGAGTGTTGGTCCGAACTGGGCAGCCTGCGGGGCCACCTCGGGGAAACTTGAGGGTTGGTTTTACTCGTAGCTTGACCTATCTGAGTGTGCCCTGAGAAAGAGATATGTGCAGCTCCTATCGGGATTTGTCGGCACATTCGGGCGGTGTTGCTGGTTTAGTTTTACCCTGTCGAAATGTCTTGTTGTACCGGGATACCGAGTCTGATCGGAACGTCTCGGGTGGAGGTCTATTCCTTCGTTGACCGTGAGAGCTTGTCATGGGCTAAGTTGGGACACCCCTGCAGGGATTGAACTTTCGAAAGCCGTGCCCGCGGTTATGGGCAGATGGGAATTTGTTAACATCCGGTTGTAGAAAACCCGAAGTTGACCTTAATTAAAATACATCAACCGTGTGTGTAACCGTGATGGTCTCTTTCCGGCGGAGTCCGGGAAGTGAACACGGTGTTGGAGTTATGCTTGACGTAGGTAGTCCAGGATCACTTCTTGATCATACCTTTATCGACCGTGCTTTGCCTTCTCTTCTCGCTCTCATTTGCGTATGTTAGCCACCATATATGCTAGTCGCTTGCTGCAGCTCCACCTCATTACTCCATCCTTCCTATAAGCTTAAATAGTCTTGATCTCGCGGGTGCGAGATTGCTGAGTCCCCGTGGCTCACAGATACTTCCAAAAACCAGCTTGCAGGTGCCGTTGAGTCCGTGCAGATGACGCAACCAAGCTCAGGAGGAGCTCGATGAAGATCTTGTCCTTTGTGTTGTTTCCGTTCTAGTTGATCAGTAGTGGAGCCCAGTTGGGGTCGATCGGGGACCTTTGTCGCATTTGGGGTTCTTCTTTTATTTTGGTTCCGTAGTCGGACCTTGATTGTATCTGGATGATGTAATGCTTTATTCATGTAATTGTGTGAAGTGGCGATTGTAAGCCAACTATGTATCTCTTTCCCTTATGTATTACATGGGTTGTGTGAAGATTACCTCACTTGCGACATTGCTTTCAATGCGGTTATGCCTCTAAGTCGTGCTTCGACACGTGGGAGATATAGCCGCATCGAGGGCGTTACAAGTTGGTAATCAGAGCCTTCCCCGACCTTAGGAGCCCCCATTGCTTGATCGTTTTTAGCAGCCGAGTTGTGTCTAGAAAAATGTTTTGAGTCCTTAGGAATTATATATCGGAGAGCTTAGGAATTCTTTTTACTTCCCAGTCTCCTCATCGCTCTGGTAAGGCATCCTGGCGTAGAGTTTTGACTCTTCTCTTCTCAAATTTCACTAATTTTTTTTAGGATCACGCGAGTATTTTGGTTTTGTTCCGATGGTTTTGTGACGAGAACATTGTTCTTGGTGCCTCCTGTCTTTAGGGGTTGTGGCAGTGTCCCGGGGAGTTGAGCTCCGAGGTGTTGTCGTCACAATTTCATCGTTGCAATTCTGGTATACTTGAGATATGTTCGCCGACATCGAAAATCTCTTTTATGCAGTTCGTTGGTGAGATAACCTCGACGCCACCCAGTACTGGGGCGGGAGTTCGGGAGTATTGCCATGACTTGTATAACGGATGCTTTTCGAAGGTTGAGGTAGACGATTTCCGAAGGTTTCTTGGTTATGTGTTGAAGGATGGATACAGCTGGATGTAGGATTTGTTAGTTTTGGGTGAGATATTATGCTTCCCCTGTATCCCCAACACCTGATTGCATAACCGGAAAATTTCGGGAGTTTCATAGGTGGGAATTCAAGTAGCTCTTAGGATATCTTTTCGACAGATGTATGATATGAAATTGGGGTTCGACGTCTAGTGGTCCGCCTTTCCACGGTCGTTTTTACAGTGGTCTCGTTGTGTCTTAAAGAGTCCTTGGCTATGCCGACTCGGGGACGCTTCGTATGTCATGTGCACTGCCTTGTACATGATGGTGCTGTACGATCGAGCCCGTGTAGGCCCCACCACGAAAACTTCGGACGAAATCTCTATCATATGTTTGTTCTGGCTTATTTTGCAAGCCAATCCTTTGTTTTGTTTTGAGTTGTGGTATTCGAGTTGCTTCGAAGTCAAATGTTGATTCCATACCTTTTCCAAATGGTGTTCTCATATTCCTATGTGAATCCTAATCCTTCTTGATCATCGAGTCTATCTTGTCAATCCTTTCTTTTTAACCGGTGTGTCTCTCCTCAAGTGGATCCGTTCACGTCAACAATTGCAAGATCTTTTATCACTTCTTCTCAACGGTGTTTGTTTCATCCGTCTCCAAGTTGCCTTTGTTTTTCCCACCCTCCCTCCCTTTTGTTTTTCTTCAAGGACTAAGATTTCTTCTTCAAGTATCCATTTTATTGATGGGAAGTTTCTCCATTCTTTTCCGTCAATGTTCTTATCCGGTGATTCTCATGAAGATTCTAATGGAGCTTCAAGTTCGTCATTCCTCGTTCTTTTCTTCTCCGGTGGATTTAATTCAAGCTTTGGTATTAAGCATACTCCTTTTCTTTTTTTCCCAATGCTTTTCTTATGCTGGTGCACCTCTTAATCATCCATCTCTCGCTATTCAATTATTCTGGAATGCTCAAGATATCTCGAAGATTCGTGTTTCCACTCTGCATTCATTCAAGCTCTTTCGAGATTGGTATCTCATTCAAGTCATTTAATTCAACCGGTGCAACATCTCTTTTAAATCTTTTCAACGGTGTTCTTTTGAGTGGGCCCTAACCCACAGGTCTTTTCCCAGGATCTTACCTGACTCTTCTATTTTCCCAAAGCTATCTCAAATTCTTCTCCAAGTTTGACGTAAGAATGAGTTATCATTAGTCAAATGCTTTTCTCCAAGATCTTTCAAATTCTTTTCATAGTTGGCTCAACCTCTTCGCTTTTGATTCTTCCGGTGTGCCTCAATAATTCTTGGTGGTGTTTCTCGTTGTCATTCTCATCATTTGAAGACCGAAGAAGAGTTTCTCTTTAATCTTGCTCTATTCTCTTCAAGATTCATGGTGCTAGCTTGTTGCCATCCTCTCATAATTGTTTTCGATTGTGAGAATCTTTTTCACCCATAAGGAGATATTCAAGAGTCTTCTCAGTTTGTCATCCGGAGTCCATCAATTCAGGTTTATTCATTCTCAGCCGTCAGTTATCATTGTCCTATCTTGCCGGTGCATCTATCGAATATCCTCTAATCAGTTCTTGATCTCTTTGTTCTCATGTATCTAGTTTGTCTCAAGCACCTTCGCTCATTTGCTAATTCTTACCGGTGATGCACCCCTACTTCGATCATTTTCAATTCTTACGGTGGTTCTTTCAAGATCTCTCTTCCTTGTTCATCATATCAATTCATTTGTTGTTCCAATCCTACCGGTGGTTCGTTGAAGACCTTCTCAAGTTTACGCTATATCTCTTTTAATCCTTTCTACGAGAATAAGTAGTATGCCAAATCCGTTGATTGTCGTCAATTTAATTGGTGAAGGATAAGCATAACATAATTCTTATTCTTGTTCATCCAAGTGATTAATTCTTTATTCCAGAGGCCCTTAAAATTCTCGGTTTCATTTGTTTCATCTTCTCTTTTTCCCAGAGTTCCAAGCTCTAATTATCACGGAGGTCCATCTAAATCATTGCAAGGATTCACCTTGTGTTTTCAATTTCTCTTTCTTTTCATTCCTTTTGTTTACCGGAGTTCTTCATGGAGGTTCTACATGATGGTTCATCAAGGATTTAATTCCCTTCTCAAAGTTTTCATCGAGATTCTTTCCTAAGGAGCTCAAGCTTTCTTCATATGGTAATCCGGAGTGCAATTCCTTCTACCATATTTTGGAGGTGGTATTATGTCATTCTTGATAATTTGAGTTCATGTTCCATGATTCACATGTTGTTAAGAATGAGTTATTTTTAAATCCATCAACCTCGTTGTTGGAGTTATCTTGTGTCATATTTCACCTAAAAGCCTTCCATTGGGAATGTTGCTATTTGTGGTGCTTGCCAATGATCCAAGTTATCTCTTTATCATCTTGGTGGAAGAAGTTTTCATCTCTTCGTTGATCTCAAGCAAGCAATTGGGTTGTCACCTCATAATTTTGAGATGTTTTCCATAAGCCCACTACAAGCTTGTGCTTTTCGTTGTTGATTTTCCAACAACTCCGTTCAATTCTTCTTTGCAAGGATGCTTTCCAAACTCATTTGAGGCAGAAGTTGGCATTTTCTTCTCCATTCTGTTATTCCAATGACCTATCTTCTATTATTTCTTTCGGAGGCATTGTGACGTTGCTCTTTTCACTCACCATCTCGATTCGTGAGGATAGTGTTCTTTTCTTGCTTATCCATTTAACCGGAGTGTCGTGTTTTCATTCGAGTTCTCTCATCTTATCAAATTTTGACTACCTTCTCAACAGGAGTGCTGTCTGAGATCTTTGTTACCCCTTTCTCCATTCATTCAATAGTTCCGGTGGCAGTGTGTTGTGATTTCATCAAGTATCTTCTCATCTTATCAAGACCTTATTCAATTCTTTTCTTTCCAACCGGAGTGCTGCCCGAATTTGGTCTTTCTTGATCCCCTTCTGTAACCGGAGTGTTCTCAATATATATCTTCCCTTCAACCTCAAGGTTCCTTGGTTTCACTCATTGGTCAAAGAAGCAACTTAGTTTTACCGCTTCTCTTTCCCTTTCGTTTTCCCTCCGGTGCCATCCTAGATCTCGGGACGAGATCCTCTTGTAGTGGTGGAGTGTTGTAACGCCCCGAGACCGACGCTCCAGAAGACTTCCAGCTATTCCGAGTTTCGTCGTGTGATTTGTTTTATTTGTTGCATTCATCCTTGCATCATGTGCATTGCATCATGTCATCATGCCATCATATCATTAATTTTTAAAACCTCAACTAAATAAATCGTATGGATTTTTTTCGATCCATTTAAATCGAGGGACTCACATGGTGACTTCTCTTTATAACATATCCTCCAATATTAGGGAGCTATATTAAATATTCCACTATTTTGGAATCACCAAGACACACTTACAAATAATTTCGTTCCTTTTCTGCTTCAAGTTTGGTCTCCAACCTTGCCAATAATTATTTCATCATTTTCCGGAGCTCCACCAAAAATCCGAACATTTCTGGACCTTCCCAAACCTCACTTCCTATTCAAATCATTTGAATTAAATCAAATGAGTTTGAATTTAAATCTTGCAATCTTGGTCTTCCTATTTTTCTTGGATCAAACTCATTTTTGTGAGTTCGGGAAAACTATCTGCGTGTCCAACTTCTTCCCCTAACCCCTCTTTCTTTTCTTTCTTAATCTCTGTTTTTTTTTCTTTTCTTTTCTTTTAGTAGTGAGAGTAGAAACCCAGCAGCCTGGGCCTCCCAAACCAGGCCGGCCCATTTGCTCCTAAGGCTCAGCCGCCTCCGCTGAGAACCCTAGCATGTTCCCCCGATTCTATCTCTCCCTCGAACCCCCTCCTCGTCCTCCCTCAGCGCCGCACCCGATCCCATCGCCCCTCTCCTCGATCTCCTCCTTCCCCTCCTGTGCGCCTCCACCTCGCCCTTCCTTCTCCCCTGCATCGTGGCCTTCCTCCGCCTCGAGAGGCTCCCGAGCCGCCGTCGCCCGGATCCTCGTCGCCAACCCTGCCGCCGTTGGTGACCTCGACGCGCCCGCACCCGATCTGCTCGAGCGCGACCCCGCCGCCTCGCGCCTCCACCTCCTCGCCGGCCACCCGCAGCTCGCCGCGCCCTGCTTCTCCTTCCCTGCCTCCACCGCGAGCCCACCATGGCGCCCGCAGCCATCCCCGCTGCCGCCTCCCCTTCCTCTGGTCCTCCTCCTCACCTCGTGCCCGGCGCCAGCCATGGCCGCCTTGCTGTCAAGCTTCGCCACCAGGCCGCCGTCCCTCCCGCGACAGCTGGCAGCCATCCCCACCGACAAGCCCCGCTTCTCCTACCTCGCTGCTCGTCCCAGCCGTGTTGGCTATGCTCTTTGCGCCTCCTCTGCTTTGCCGTGGGCTGCAGCCTGCGCCAAGGCCCAGCGACCCCCTGCACACCGATCCCTCTGTGCACCTCCTGCTCCCGTCGACCCTGCACCATGCCTCTGTCATCCATGAGATCGCCAAGTACCTTGACGCCGAAGACCCGTGTACAACTACTGACACCCGTGGATTCGCCAAGTACACCACCACCAAGTCCGCACGGGAGCCCGAACGACTACTTCCATGACGATGCGAGTACAAGTACCCCTTCGGATCGCCAAGTACATCTACGGCCGTGTACCACTACTTCCTCTGCCGCCGACGTGTACAACTACGACCCGTGAACGACTACTTCCACTACGCCGTGTACGACTACTTCCCACGACGACCCGTGAACGTCTACCTCCACTATGCCCCGTGAACGACTACTTCCCTCGACGAACGCGAACCGTCCCGTTTGAATGCTTCGAAGGTATAACCCGAGACGACCGCCGTGGACCGAATGCATGTGTTGAATGAGATGCCCGTCTTTGCATCGTGTCCGTTTGTCACTCGTTTCCATGCCACTATCCCGTGGGAACCCGGAAGCCGGGAGCACCCCACCATCTTGCATGACTTGTTCACGCCTCCTTTTGCACCGGTATCTCCGTGAGCTACCGGAACCGATATGTTGCCGTGGCATCATTTTCGGATATGTTGCCGTGGCATCATTTTCGGATATGTTGCCGTGGCACCATCTTTGTTTCGCCGCCGTGGCACCCTTTTCGTTCCGCCATGGCGACTAAATGCTTCATAATGCTCATGTCAACTTTTAATAAAAATTGCATAAACTTGTTCATGTCATCCGCATCATGATAACAACATTTAAAATGTTTAAAATTCTTGCTTGCCTTAAATTGCTAAATGATATGGGGATTCTCCGGAATTGTTGTTTGTTTCTTTCCGGGTTGCTTCTCTCGTTAGCTTCGGTTTCGTTCCGGAGTTGTGAGGATTTGTTCGTCTACGACCGTTTGTCTTCTTCTTGGACTCGTTCTTCTTCCTTGCGGGATTTCAGGCAAGATGATCATACCCTCGAAATCACTACTATCTTTGCTATGCTAGTTTGCTCGCTCTTTTGCTATGCCAATGCTACGATGCCTACCATTTGCTTGTCAGCCTCCCAAATTGCCATGTCAAACCTCTAACCCACCATGTCCTAGCAAACCGTTGATTGGCTATGTTACCGCTTTGCTCAGCCCCTCTTATAGCGTTGTTAGTTGCAGGTGAAGATTGAAGTTTGTTCCTTGTTGGAACATGGAGATGTTGTTCCTTGTTGGAACATGTTTACTTGTTGGGATATCACAATATATCTTATTTAATTAATGCATCTATATACTTGGTAAAGGGTGGAAGGCTCGGCCTTATGCCTGGTGTTTTGTTCCACTCTTGCCGCCCTAGTTTCCGTCATATCGGTGTTATGTTCCCGGATTTTGCGTTCCTTACACGGTTGGGTTATAATGGGAACCCCTTGACAGTTCGCCTTAAGTAAAGCTCCTCCAGCAATGCCCAACATTGGTTTTACCATTTGCACTAACAACCTACCACCTTCCCTTGGGTTCTGCAGACTCAAGGGTCATCTTTATTCTAACCTCCCCGGGCCAGTGCTCCTCTGAGTGTTGGTCCGAACTGGGCAGCCTGCGGGGCCACCTCGGGGAAACTTGAGGGTTGGTTTTACTCGTAGCTTGACCTATCTGAGTGTGCCCTGAGAAAGAGATATGTGCAGCTCCTATCGGGATTTGTCGGCACATTCGGGCGGTGTTGCTGGTTTAGTTTTACCCTGTCGAAATGTCTTGTTGTACCGGGATACCGAGTCTGATCGGAACGTCTCGGGTGGAGGTCTATTCCTTCGTTGACCGTGAGAGCTTGTCATGGGCTAAGTTGGGACACCCCTGCAGGGATTGAACTTTCGAAAGCCGTGCCCGCGGTTATGGGCAGATGGGAATTTGTTAACGTCCGGTTGTAGAAAACCCGAAGTTGACCTTAATTAAAATACATCAACCGTGTGTGTAACCGTGATGGTCTCTTTCCGGCGGAGTCCGGGAAGTGAACACGGTGTTGGAGTTATGCTTGACGTAGGTAGTCCAGGATCACTTCTTGATCATACCTTTATCGACCGTGCTTTGCCTTCTCTTCTCACTCTCATTTGCGTATGTTAGCCACCATATATGCTAGTCGCTTGCTGCAGCTCCACCTCATTACTCCATCCTTCCTATAAGCTTAAATAGTCTTGATCTCGCGGGTGCGAGATTGCTGAGTCCCCGTGGCTCACAGATACTTCCAAAAACCAGCTTGCAGGTGCCATTGAGTCCGTGCAGATGACGCAACCAAGCTCAGGAGGAGCTCGATGAAGATCTTGTCCTTTGTATTGTTTCCGTTCTAGTTGATCAGTAGTGGAGCCCAGTTGGGGTCGATCAGGGACCTTTGTCGCATTTGGGGTTCTTCTTTTATTTTGGTTCCGTAGTCGGACCTTGATTGTATCTGGATGATGTAATGCTTTATTCATGTAATTGTGTGAAGTGGCGATTGTAAGCCAACTATGTATCTCTTTCCCTTATGTATTACATGGGTTGTGTGAAGATTACCTCACTTGCGACATTGCTTTCAATGTGGTTATGCCTCTAAGTCGTGCTTCGACACGTGGGAGATATAGCCGCATCGAGGGCGTTACAAGATGTCCCCTTGTTGGACCCTGTTCGGGTCGGCCTCCCTGAGTTTAATAACGCTCCTTTGAAGAAACGCCTAAGCTGGCGTCCACGGAGCCCTCAGAAGGAAAACGACAGGGACGTCCTTTACCCGATGAGCCGGATAAGGTTGTTAGCTCATTCAAGACTGACCATGATCGGGGTCATGGCCACAAGCATTATGCGGGGGGTCCAGCCGCTCCAGTATAGAGGCCACCCCATGTGGGATTTCAATGGGGAGGATGATGCCACCCGCTGCGGCCGTAAGGGGCCGGGATAGGTCGCCGATCTGATGAAGATCTTGTTCGCATTGTACAAGGGAGAAGAGGAGGAATTTCTCCGCGTCAATCCACAGGGCGGATTTTCTATGTACAATCCTCCGAGCTGGGTAAGCGGACATTTCTTTTTGCCTATCCGATCCATATTCCCATAGTCAAGTATCTCATTTTGTGATTTCGGCGCAGGAACTGCGCCAGGATGTAAAGGACATAAATAGCCCGCCTCCACAACCCGAGGATCTGGAACGGTTCCTCGATCCGACCTCTCAAGAGGATCCGGACATATTGGTGGAGCTGATTTATGGGGTATTTCACCAACTGAGCATCGATAATGCCTTGGTCGCCATCACGGCCGATTACCCCGGAATACTTCCGGCCTCGCAGGTAACTGAGACCGAATTCCCAATACTTTGAAAATGACCCATCCGTGCTTATTTTTGATCACCGTATACCAATGGTGTTTCGCAGGGGAAGTCCTTGAGGCGGAAGGCCGAGCCTCCGACGGCTAGTCAACAAGGGACAGCAAGGCCCAACAGGCTGAAAAGAAGTGTCGTCCAGATTGAAACGCCGGCGCAACGGTATGGCGTGTCATCTTACTCCCAGGTTTTATTCTCGGGAGGGATACTAACGCTCGTGCTTTTTCAGGAAGAAGAGCGCTCGCCGGACTGTATCCGGAGAGGTTGCCAATCAATCCTCCGCTCACTAGGCTCCAAAGCCAGGTCCCGAAGCGGAGGCGAACACGTGGCGTGCGTCGGATGCTCCTCCGATAGAGGATGTCGACAAATTGTCCGCGACCAACTCCGAGGTGGAGAGTGCCATGAATCACTGGCACCGCTGGACAGTTCTTCGTGACACATGTTTCTCCCAAGAGGCATTGAGTGCCTTCACTTCGGGAGATGCGCACCTCCATGCCGCTCAGGATGGTCTAGCCAGAGCCACGGAGCAGTATGTAAAAGACATACGGGTGAGAAAATTTGACAGTTATATATGCTAGTAGCCCCCGAGACTTGAAATAGTTAGAATAACTGATTTAAGGATCATTTGTTATGCAGGATCTTACAGAAAAGAATACCCAACTGTCCCGAGAGCTGGAGGAGTGCAAAGCCCAACTTGAGGCCGCACTAGCCGCAGCGGGGGAAGCCAAAGAGACCCCCTCTGGTAATATATGCTTCAGAAGATAAGTAATTTGTGAAGTGCGGCATGTGTATAAGTCTGACAATAATATTGCCGATGGCGCCGGGATAGATCCGGACAAGCAACAACTCATGCGCCGGTTAAAGGCCGGCGAGAATGTTCTTACAAGCGTGAGGCAAGAGAAAAATAATCTCCAAGATGCCAACACCCAGCTGGGTGAGGAACTAAAGGATGTTCGTGCCCAGCTTTCTGACTTCGTTAAGGAGAATCGGCGGCTTCGACGCGGGATTTTTAGTAAGTTCTTGAACGAACTTTGAAAAAGAGTTCGACGAGGAAGTCGACTAACAGAGTTATGTCTGTAGGTATGCTCACAGGCCGTCCTGCAGAGGAAATGCCCGGTTCTATGGGTGACCTTCTTCCCGAGCTCTTGCAACTGCACGAACGAGTTCGGCAGGTGATGAAAGACGTCGCCCAGGCCTTGTGGCCATCTGTCTCCCTGCCCGAAGGCCTTGGAGAGTTTGCAGAGAGGCTTCAAGGAGCGCGGCAGTGCTTCCGATTATGGAAGATATCGGCCTGCCGTCAAGGCGCCAGGGAGGCCTGGGCCATGGTGAAGAAGCAGTACACGAAGGCTGACCCAAACCACATGGCCAGGGTCGAACCTGTGGGGCCCGATGGGAAGGAGATCCCTGTGAGCTTAGTGTACGGCCAAGTAGAGTTGGCCGCAAACTATTCCCAGCAGGACTGTAAACTAGACAGCCTATTAGATGTCATTGAAGAGGAATACAATTAGTCAAATTGACTATGTAATTTCAGATGACATGAAAAATGCCTTCTAGCCAGATTGTAGATCGTTTGTCATAGCGGACCTTTTCGCATCAACCTCGGGACCCAATAGTCCGGAGTGTGCCCGAATACCCTCGCGGTTATATAAGAACCGGGGCATGCGTGGAGACCAGGCGTAGGGGTCATTAGTGCTTTATCAGACAAGTGCCCAACTAGTTATGTTATATTACATGGTTAGTAAGAAACATCTTCCAAGGAGAATAGTTCCGTTAGGGGTTCCTTTCCCTGGGAGGCATGCCCTAAAGTGCATGTCCGGACTGCGAAAAAAGAAGAAAAACATCTAGGGGCAGATAAATATGTATTAAATCGTCTTTTTGTTCACCGACCGAATATTCCCTTAAGAACGCTAGCTTTCGGCTTCACCCAGTCTGAGGTACACATCCGGCTGACCCGGTAGTAACAATCGCAGAGGTGCTCCCTTTACCACCTAGCCGAACAATCGGGAACGTAGGGGTAAGCACAGGAGCCAGGCAACCCAGCTTGGCCAAAACTTAAGTCATATCGATGCATATAATGGTGAATAAAAGGTACATGCGGAAGTGTGACACATGTGTTGGGCATGGAGCCCGTATAAATAAGCTTCTGTTAAAGAAGCCCCCGGGTATAATGAGCGCGGATAGCGCTTCAAGTGTGTGTGAACAATGCACGAACAAGCTTTCAAAGGCTGTAATAGAAAAGGAGGGAGAAGGAGAGAAACAGAAGACAGTTAATATGTAAAATATAGACGGAGGAAGGAGACGAACTCAAAATCCGGCACTAGGCGTAGAATCTTCGGAGACGGGCTGCGTTCCATGGGTTCGGCTCGAGTCGGTTATCCCATGCATCTCGCAGACGGTACGCTCCACCGATCAGGACTTGGTCGATGATAAAGGGACCTTCCCATTTGGGCTTGAGTTTGTCCTTTTTCTTGTCCGGCAGGCGTAGAACTAACTCGCCAACATTGTAAGTTTTGGCCCGTACTTCTCTGCTTTGATATCTTCGAGCTTGTTGTTGATAAAATGCGGAACAGGATTTTGCCACGTCAAGCTCCTCCTCCAATGCATCCAAACTGTCCTGCCGATCGAGTTCGGCTTCTCTTTCTTCGTACATGCGCACGCGAGGTGAGTCATGAATTATGTCACAGGGCAGAACTGCCTCTGCGCCGTATACCATAAAGAATGGTGTAAATCCGGTAGTGCGATTCGGAGTGGTCCGCAGCCCCAGAGTACGGAGTCGAGCTCCTCTACCCAGTGCGTGTTAGATTCCTTGAGGGACTGCACTAATCTAGGTTTGATGCCGCTCATGATTAGACCGTTTGCTCGCTCGACTTGATCGTTAGTTTGAGGGTGATAGACTGAAGCATAGTCGAGCTTGATGCCCATGTTTTTGCACCAAAGTTTGACCTCGTCAGCCGTAAAGTTCGTGCCGTTATCAGTGATGATGCTATGGGGGATGCCGTAATGGTGTACGACCCCTGATATGAAGTCTATCACCGGTCCGGATTCGGCCGTCTTAACAGGTTTGGCATCTATCCATTTGGTGAATTTATCCACCATGACCAGTAGGTATTTTTTCTTGTGGGTTCCTCCTTTAAGGGGTCCAACCATGTCAAGCCCCTAGACAGCGAAGGGCCAGGTTATGGGTATAGTTTTGAGGGCGGCAGGTGGCATGTGGCTTTGATTAGGAAAGAGCTGGCAACTGACGCATCATTGGACTAAGTCCTGAGCATCTGCCCGGGCCGTCGTCCAATAAAATCCTGTACGGAAGGCCTTGCCTACAAGGGCCCGGGCTGCGGTGTGGTGCCCGCCGAGTCCGGCATGAATTTCAGCCAGAAGATTCCGCCCTTCCTCTTTGGAGATACACCTTTGAAGGACTCCAGTTGTGATTTTCTTGTAAAGCTCTCCCTCATGGACCTTATAGGCTTTAGATCGCTGCACTATGTAGCGGGACTCGTTTGGTCCTCGGGAAGTTCCTTCCTGGTTAGGTAGGCTAGGAATGGTTCCGTCCATGGGGCAATGACTGCCATTATTACGTGGGCTGAAGATGTTACTTCGTTGGCAGAACCACCAATTGTGTCAGAATGTTCGGTGTCGGGCAGTGCGGTTGGGTCCGGGTTGTTATTTACGGATTCCCCCTCCCATAGTATGGATGGCTTGAACAGCCTCTCTAGGAAGATGTCGGGAGGGACGGCATCGCGCTTTGCGGCAATGCGCGCCAATACGTCTGCTGCCTGGTTGTTATCCCGGGCTATATGGTGAAATTCGAGCCCTTCAAACCGAGCTGACATTTTTAGGACGGCGTTGCGATAAGCTGCCATTTTCGGATTGTTGGCATCGAAGTCTCCATTTATTTGGGATATCGCGAGGTTCGAATCCCCGCGCACCTCTAGGCGTTGAATGCCCATGGAGACTGCCATCCGGAGGCCGTGTAGAAGGGCCTCATATTCGGCTGCGTTGTTGGAGTCCGTATACATTATCTGGAGTACGTATTGAAACGTATCTCCGGTTGGGGATGTCAAAATAACGCCAGCCCCCAGACCAGCCAACATTTTGGAGCCGTCGAAGTGCATGATCCAGTTGGAATATGCGCCGTACTCTTTAGGGAGTTCGGCTTCAATCCACTCGACGACGAAGTCGGCCAAAACTTGCGACTTAATAGCTCGCCGTGGCTTATAGGTTATGTCGAACGGGAGGAGCTCAATGGCCCATTTGGCAATCTGGCCCGTCGCGTCGCGGTTGTTTATAATGTCGTTAAGAGGTACTTCAGAGGCTACTTTTATCGAAAACTCTTGAAAGTAGTGTCGCAGCTTCCGGGATGCCATGAACACCGCAAACGCTATCTTTTGATAATGCGGGTACCGTGACTTGCATGGAGTTAGGACGGTGGACACGTAGTAAACTGGTTTTTGAAGGGGGAACTTGTGTCCGTCCGTTTCTCGTTCGAAAACGAGCACTGCACTCACAACTTGATGAGTTGCCGTGATATATAATTGCATTGGTTCGCCCATGTTGGGCGCAGCTAGGACCGGGTTTGATGCTAATATGGCTTTTATTTCTTCGAGTCCGGCCGTGGCGGCATCCGTCCACTCGAAGTGTTCGGTGCGTCGGAGGAGGCGATAAAGAGGTAATGCCTTTTCTCCTAAACGAGAGATAAAGCGGCTTAAAGCCGCCACGCATCCCGTCAATTTTTGTATTTGTTTGAGGTCCTTTGGGATATCTAATTGTGACAGAGCTCGGATCTTGGCTGGGTTTGCTTCAATTCCTCTACCGGATACAATGAAGCCCAAGAGCTTTCCGACTGGTACGCCGAAAACACATTTTTCTGGGTTAAGCTTAATGTCATATGTTCGGAGATTATCGAACATGAGCCTCAAATTTTCTACTAGAGTTTCGACGTGCTTGGTTTTGACGACCACATCGTCTATGTATGCCTCCACTGTTTTGCCGATCTAGTTTGCCAGACATGTCTGAATCATGCGCTGATATGTTGCTCCGGTGTTTTTGAGCCCGAAGGGCATTGTGTTGAAGCAGAATGGGACGTATGGGGTGATGAATGCCGTTGCGGCCTAGTCGGGCTCTGCCATCTTAATTTGGTGGTAGCCGGAGTATGCGTCGAGGAAACACAATGAATCGTGTCCTGCGGTGGCGTCGATAATTTGATTGATGCGGGGAGTGGGAAGGGATCCTTTGGGCAAGCCTTGTTGAGGTCCTTAAAATCGACGCATAGGCGCCAGGATTTGTCCTTCTTTGGTACCATCACCAGGTTTGCTAGCCAGTCCAGATGTTTTATATCTCTGATGAATCCGGCCTCCAATAATTTGGCTAGCTCCTCTCCCATGGCCTGCCTCTTGGGTTCGGAGAAACGCCGAAGAGCCTGTTTGACTGGCTTGAATCCTTTTAGGATGTTTAGGCTGTGCTCGGCCAGCCGGCATGGGATTCCTAGCATGTCTGAAGGGTGCCAGGCAAAAATCTCCCAATTTTTGCGTAGGAATTCTCGTAGTGCGGCATCTACATCAGGGTTTAATTGTGCCCCGATGGAGGCCGTTTTTGTAGGGTCCGTTGGATGGACTTGGAATTTGACTATCGTCCGCTGGTTTAAAGGAGGTGGACTTGGATATCTTATCGAGTATCACATTGTCCCTATTCACCATGGAGCGCAGCGCAGTGAGTTCCTCGGCCGCTAGGGCTTCAGATAGTGCCTCAAGGGCCAGTGCGGCTGTCTTATTTTCGGCACGGAGTGCTATGTCCGGGTCACTAGCAAGAGTGATGATTCCGTTGGGCCCGGGCATTTTGAGCTTCATGTACCCGTAATGGGGTATAGCTTGAAAAATTGTGAATGCCTCTCGCCCTAATAGAGCGTGATATCCGTTGCTGAACGGGGCCACTTGGAACATGACCTCCTCGGACCTGTAATTATCCGGCGTGTTGAACACCACATCCAGTGTGATTTTTCCTGTACATCATGCTTCCCGACTAGGGATTATTCCTCTAAAGGTTGTGCTGCTTCGCTCAATGCGGCTCCAGTCTATTTCCATTTTTCAGAGGGTTTCCTCGTAAATGAGGTTCAATCCACTGGCACCGTCCATGAGTACCTTGGTAAGGCGAAAGCCGTCCACTATTGGACTGAGGACCAATGCGGCTGGTGCTCGGGCTGTTCGGAATTTAGGTTTGTCACTGGCATTAAAGGTAATAGCCGTGTCACTCCATGGGTTTATTGTTGCTACTTGGTAGACTTCGGCAAGGCTGTGGAGTATTCATTTCCGCATATTATTTGATGCAAAAGTCTCGAAGACTATTAATACCGTACTGGTATCCTTGGGCTGGTGCTCTGGAGTTACAAGCTCTTCGCCTCTTTTGGCCACCTGCCGTAGTATCCAACATGCTCTAAGGCTATGAGTTGGAGTGGCGCCCTTTGTACTATGAATTTTGCAGCGTCCATTAAGCCATCCTTCCAGTATGGTTTCATGCCCTATAGAGGGTTTTTGCTTTTTGGTGTTTAACCCAGGTGCCTGGCGATAATGCACCCTTTTATTTCGGACTGGGGTTGTATTCAGGGCCGGATTGTCCCAAAATTTGATTTCAGTTTTCTAGGCGCTTTCCATCGCACAGTACTTTCGTACTATGGACGCCAAGTCAGCGAAGCGTGTAATTTCACGACGGCTTACGGCCTTCAGGATTCCCTTGTCCGTGCAATTATTGCAGAAGAATGAAATCGCGTCCACCTCACGGCAGTCCTTTATCCTGTTCATAACCAGGAGGAATCTGGCCCAGTAATGGTGTACTGTTTCTGCGGGCTCTTGCCAGATTTGGGATAGATCGCTTATGTTTGGGTGGGCGGGTGAAATTAAATTCGGAACCCCGTCCAATTTAAGACTCGGGGGACAAGTAGTTTCCGAACTTAGAAGCTTGGGTTCTTGGATGTTGTCCAATGAATCTAGCCCGCTGCCTGACTTTAGGTTCAGGGCTTGAGTAACGTCCTCCCCTCCGCAGGAATCCGGCATGGAGGGATCGGGAATCCGGACATAGCTAGTCCTTAAGATAGAAGAAGGGTCGTCGTATTGTTCCTCTACCACAGCGACGTGGTGGGTAACCCGGGGAGAGTTAATCTCTCTCAGATTGGGTTTAGGCCCAATCTGATCGTAGTCTGTAGCGACTCCCAGGGCGGTGATGCGATCCAAGAGCTCGTTTAAGGAAGAGAGCTCCATCGGATCTAAATTCTCAGCGAGTTTCGAGTTAACGTGAACATTGCTTTTGATGACCCGAGAAGTCATCGTCGGTGCGGCGGCCGAACAGGCGGTCATAAGGAAACCGCCTAGCCGGAGAGTTTGGCCGATAGCCGAAGCTCCTTTAGCAACAGTGCCGTCTTTAAAGACGGGATGGGGCATCCTTCCTGATGGCGACGACACAGAGGAACTCTCAATGAAAGCACCAATGTCGGTGTCAAAACCGGCGGATCTCGGGTAGGGGGTCCCGAACTGTGCGTCTAGGCGGATGGTAACAGGAGACAAGGGACACGATGTTTTTACCCAGGTTCGGGCCCTCTCGATGGAGGTAAAACCCTACCCCTGCTTGATTAATATTGACGATATGGGTAGTACAAGAGTAGATCTACCACGAGATCAGAGAGGCTAAACCCTAGAAGCTAGCCTATGGTATGATTGTTGTTCATCCTACGGACTAAAACCCTCCGGTTTATATAGGCACCGAAGAGGGTTAGGGTTACACAGAGTCGGTTACAATGGTAGGATATCTACATATTCGTATCGCCAAGCTTGCCTTCCACGCCAAGGAAAGTCCCATCCGGACACGGGACGAAGTCTTCAATCTTGTATCTACATAGTCCAGGAGTCCGGCCAAAGGTGATAGTTCGGCTATTCGGACACCGCCTAATCCGGGACTCCCTCAGTCATACTTAGCAAGCCTTTTATGAAAAGCACCATGAATAAAATGTGAACCACCATCAGTCATTAAATATCTAGAGACTCCAAACCTCGGAAAAAATAACTTCTTTAAGCATCTTAATAGAGGTGTTATGATCAGCACTACTAGTTGGAATAGCTTCTACCCACTTAGTAACGTAATCAACATCAACTAAAATATGTGTATACCTGAGGGAGTCCTGGATTAGGGGGTGTCCGGATAGCCGAACTGTCACCGTTGGCCGGACTCCTAGACTATGAAGATACAAGATTGAAGACTTCATCCCATGTCCGGATGGGACTTTCCTTGGCGTGGAAGACAAGCTTGGCGATACGGATATGTAGATCTCCTACCATTGTAACCGACTCTGTGTAACCCTAACCCTCTCCGGTGTCTATATAAACCGGAGGGTTTTAGTCCATAGGACGAACAACAATCATACCATAGGCTAGCTTCTAGGGTTTAGCCTCTCTGATCTCGTGGTAGATCTACTCTTGTACTACCCATAGCATCAATATTAATCAAGCAGGAGTAGGGTTTTACCTCCACCGAGAGGGCCCTAACCTGGGTAAAAACATCGTGTCCCTTGTCTCCTGTTACCATCTGCCTAGACGGACAGTTCGGGAACCCCTACCCGAGATCCGCCGATTTTGACATCGACAATTGTGCTTTCATTGAGAGTTCCTCTGTGTCGTCACCTTTAGGCCCAATGGCTCCTTCGATCATCAACAACGACGCGGTCCAGGGTGAGACTTTTCTCCCCGGACAGGTCTTCGTATTCGGCGGCTTCGCACTACGGGCCAATTCACTTGGCCATCTGGAGCAGATCGAAAGCTACGCCCCTGGCCATCAGGTCAGATTTGGGAGTTTGAACTACACGGCTGACATCCGCGGAGACTTGATCTTCGATGGATTCGAGCCACAACCAAGCGCGCCACACTGTCTCGATGGGTACGATCTAGCTTTGCCGCCGAACAATGTCCTGGAGGCCGCACCAGCGTCCGCTCCGACCCTTAGCTCGGAGCTGACTTCGGCGATCGAGGACGAGTGGTTGGACACTGCCTCGGGGGCTACGATCTCTATGGCGATTGAGCCGAACACCATCCATGTCCTTTGCAAAGCCCGTGACTCTGAGGTGCTGGACTCCTCTCCGGACTCCGAACCTCCCACACCCCTGCCAATCAAATCCGATTGGGCACCGGTTATGGAGTTCACTGCCGTGGACATCTTTCAGCACTCGCCCTTTGGCGACATCCTGAATTTACTAAAGTCTCTCTCTTTAGCAGGAGAGCCCTGGCCGGACTGTGGCCCGGAAGGTTGGGATGCGGACGACGAAGAAATTCAACGCTCACCCACCACCCACTTTGTAGCCACTGTCGATGATTTAACCGACATGCTCGACTTCGACTCCGAAGACACCGACGGTATGGACGACGATACTGGAGACATCCAAGAACCAGCGCCTATAGGGCACTGGAAGGCCACCTCGTCATACGACATATACATGGTGGACACCCCAAAAGATGGGAATGGCAATGGAACAGCGGAGGATGACCCCTCCAAGAAACAGCCCAAGCATCGGCGTCAGCGGCACCGCTCTAAATCCCGCCACAGCAAAAATGGTGATTCCGGCACGGGAGATAATAACACCCCGGACAGTGCCGAAGACAACCCCCTCCAGCAGGATTCAGCACACGAGGAGGGAGAAGACAACCCTCATGATAGAGCGGCAGACAGAGAGGTAGAGGACGATAATTATATGCCTCCCTCCGAAGATGAAGCAAGCCTCGACGACAACGAATTTGTCGTGCCCGAGGATCCCATCGAACAAGAGTGTTTCAAACGCAGGCTTATGGCCACGGCAAGTAGCCTCAAGAAAAAGCAGCAGTAGCTTAGAGCTGACCAAGACTTGCTAGCTGACAGATGGACCGAAGTCCTCGCAGCCGAAGAGTATAAACTCGATCGCCCCTCCAAGAGCTACCTAAAACGCAGGCTGCTACCCCAATTAGAGGAGGAAGCACCCAAACCTACATCACCAGCGCATGACGCGGCCGACCGGCCACCTCGTGGCTGCGACAGAGAGGCCTCTAGGCCCTCCACCAAAGCCGCACCCTGGCGTCGCTCGAAAAGTACAAGGCCGCGGGGAAATGCGCCAGACTTGCGAGATATATTGGAGGACAAGGCAAGGCAAATAAGATCGATCTACAGATCGCGTGGGCGCCCCACGACACGTGATGACAACCGTCACGCCGGATACAGCAATTCCGGCCGGGCCGAACATAGTAGACAAAGCTCATTTGAGCTGCGTCGTGATATAGCCCAATATAGAGGCGCCGCACACCCATTATGCTTCACAAACGAAGTAATGGATCATCAAGTCCCTGAGGGTTTCAAACCCGTAAACATTGAATCATACGATGGCACAATAGACCCTGCGGTTTGGATCGAGGACTATCTCCTTCATATCCACATGGCCCGCGGTGATGATCTACACGCCATCAAATACCTCCCACTCAAGCTTAAAGGACCAGCTCGGCATTGGCTCAACAGCTTGCCAGCAGAATCAATTGGTTGTTGGGAAGACCTGGAAGCCGCATTCCTTGATAACTTCCAGGGCACATATGTGCGACCATCAGACGCTGATGACCTAAGCCACATAATTCAGCAGCGAGACGAATCGGCCAGACAATTCTGGACACGGTTCTTAACCAAGAAAAATCAAATTGTTGATTGTCCAGATGCAGAGGCCCTTCCAGCCTTCAAACATAACATCCGCGACGAGTGGCTTGCCCGGCACCTAGGACAGGAAAACCCGAAATCCATGGCAGCCCTCACATCACTCATGACCCGCTTCTGCGCGGGAGAGGACAGCTGGCTAGCTCGCAGTAATAACCTGACCAAAAACCCTGGTAGTTCGGATACCAAGGACAACAATGGCAGGTCGCGTCGCAACAAGCACAAGCGCCGCATTAACGGCGATAATACTGAAGATACGGCAGTCAACGCCGGATTCAGAGGCTCCAAACCCGGTCAGCGGAAAAAGCCATTCAAAAGAAATACTCAGGGCCCGTCCAATTTGGACTGCATACTCGATCGCTTGTGCCAGATACATGGCACCCCCGAAAAACCAGCCAACCACACCTACAGGGATTGTGGGGTATTCAAGTAGGCAGGCAAGTTAAGTGCCGAACACAGCAACAAGGGGCTGCATAACGATGACGAGGAGGAGCCCCGGCCACCGAACAATAGAGGACAGAAGGGCTTTCCCCCACAAGTGCGGACAGTGAACATGATATACGCAACCCACATACCCAAAAGGGAACGGAAGCGTGCACTAAGGGACGTATATGCAATGGAGCCAGTCGCCCCAAAGTTCAACCCGTGGTCCTCCTGCCCGATCACCTTTGATCGAAGGGACCACCCCACTAGCATCCGCCACGGCGGATTCACCGCATTGGTTCTTGACCCAATCATTGACGGATTTCACCTCACTAGAGTCCTGATGGACGGTGGCAGCAGCCTGAACCTGCTTTACCAGGATACAGTGCACAAAATGGGCATAGACCCCTCAAGGATTAAACCCACAAAAACGACCTTTAAAGGCGTCATACCAGGTGTATAGGCCAATTGTACAGGCTCAATTACACTTGAAGTGGTCTTTGGATCCCCGGATAACTTCCGAAGCGAGGAATTAATCTTCGACATAGTCCCGTTCCGCAGTGGCTATCACGCACTGCTCGGACGAACCACATTTGCAAAGTTCAATGCGGTGTCGCACTACGCATACCTCAAGATCAAGATGCCAGGCCCTCGAGGAGTAATCACGATCAATGGAAACACTGAACGCTCTCTCCGGACGGAGGAGCACACGGCGGCCCTCGCGGCGGAAGTACAAAGCAACCTATTAAGGAAATTCTCGAGTCCGACTACTAAACATCCGGACACCGTCAAGCGCACCCGGAGTAACCTACAACAAGACCGCCTGGCACATTCTGAGCATGCGTGGCAATGCGGCCCCAACCCCAGCCCTCGCGAAATCACGAGACCAGTACCACGCGTACATAACTACGCTCTAGAGATACCATGGGCATAGGGGAAGGGGCACAACCACGGCATGCCCAGAATGCGGCTCAACCACACAAGGGGCTCCCAATTGTGTCGTTCTTTTTTTCTTCTTATTCGTAGGACTCCGTTTTCCAGAAGCCCTATCCGGCAGTAGAAACGCGAACTCACGATGCAACAGCCAGGGAAGCAGAAAAACTACGTCGAGTGTCCAGGTGGTCTCTATTACGAGCAGTATACCTGTTTTACATACCATCCCGTAGCTTACCCCTGGAGGGGGACATGTTAAATAGTCCCATCCCTGGCTTATCGCACTATTTGTATCGTTCTGCTTTTATTGCAGTATCTTTTGAATAAGCAATACATAGCTTCTGCTTATTATTGCTTTTCCTTTTTATTTATAGTGTTCATCTATGACATGTTGCACCCGTACAACTTGGTACGGTCAAATACACCAGGGGCTTAAGTACCCCAAAACATGGTGTGATAAGTCCGAACACTTTCACAAATGTGGCACCCCGAACTTATAGCATTATATGAATCGGCTCCGAATCATGTCTTGGGTCAATAGTTGGGTTTGCCCGGCTCCCATGTTTTGGTACCTTACGTTCCGCTATATCGGCTAAGGTAGCGCTGGGAGAACCACTGCAATTGTGCCCCGGTTGAGCTGGGTTGAGCACCTTAGTGGAGAAAGCTAAAACTGACCGTCATGATAGGGCGAGAGCCGGTCGCTGTTCGAGAGGTTTTTCGGGTCCCTAAAGACTCATGCCGCTTAGAGCGAGGAGTTGGCATTGTCCGTCCAAGGCGTGGATAGCGCCCCGAACTCGGTCTTCCGAATACTAGGGGCTTCGCCGAAATTTAAAATTATAGAATTCTATGGCTAAGTGAGAGTGTTAAAGCATTATAGTTCGGTTGCCTCGTTCGTTGTGTTGAACGCCTCCCTCGAAAGGACCCAAGAATGGGAACAAGAGCGCTCAAGTTTATCCCGAACACCCCAGCACTCGTGGCATGGGGGCTAAAGCCAACGACTCACCATCTCTCAAATTTGATAAACGGACGCACAGAAGGTAATATTTTAAATTAACAAGCGTTGCTTAGCGCATATGAACAAAGTTTTCAGCGTACAGGATAACAAATGCGAGTCTACTAAAAAATTACACCTTTGGAGCATTCACCCGCTATAATGCGGGCACCCTTCAGGACGCCCTTATAATACATCTCGGGCTTGCGATACCCCTTGCCCGGCGGTGGCGGGTCCGTCACAAGCTTCTCAGCGTCCATCTTGCCCCATTGCACTTTAGCATGGGCAAGGGCCCGACGGGCACCTTCAATGCAGGCGGAGTGCTTGATGACTTCAATCCATGGACAGGCGTCCACCAGCCGCCGCACCAGACCGAAGTAGCTCCCAGGCATGGCTTCCTTAGGCCACAACCGAACTATGAGGCCCTTCATGGCCTGTTCGGCCACCTTGTGGAGCTTGACCAACTGCTTCAGCTGGTCGCTCAGCGGCACCGGATGTCCGGCCTCAGCATATTGAGACCAGAACACCTTTTTCGTTGAGCTCCCCTCCTCGGCTCAGTAGAACGCGACAGCATCAGACACACTACGGGGCAGATCGGCGAACACTCCTGGAGAGCTCCGGATTCGGGTAAGTAACAGATAATTCACTTTTATATGCTTGCTTTGCATAAAGAATGCCTTACCCACCGCTATCTTCTTTATCGCCTCGATCTCTTGGAGGGCTTTCTGGGCTTCGGCCTTAGCGGCTTTGGCACTCTCAAGAGCCAAGGCAACCTCGGACTCTCGAGTCTTCGAGTCACGCTCCAAACCCTCGTGTTTTTCCACGAGAGCGTGGAGCTCTTGCCGCACCTCCGCCACCCGCGCCTCCTGCTTCTCTCGCTCGGTGCGCTCCAAGGCCGCACTGTTTTCGGCCTTGGACACCGCTTCCTTCAGGGTCGCCACCTCGTTCGTGGCCCCTACAATACCCACGTTATTCCTGTCATTTTTTTGCAACCAAATCCTTTTCTATAAGGTACTACTTTAATAAGGTATTACTTACCTTCGTTGTCCTCGAGCTGCTTCTTGTCAAGGCCTAGCTCATTGTCGGACCGGTCGAGGCTCTGCTTCAATGCATTGACCTCCGCAGTTAGTGCGGCAGAGGTCAGAAGCGCAGCCTGCATTCCCTTATTGACACATTTATGTTAGACTCCTGCATATATCTTTTTAGATCCTCAGCTTGGCTTTTCTTTCCGAACACCAAACTGAGCATCAGGGGCTACTGTCTATGCGGTAATATTCTTACATATCTTAAAAACTTACCTCAAAGCCTGTTAGAAGGCTGGTACAGGCTTCAGTCAGCCCGCTCTTGGCGGACTGAACTTTTTGGATCACCGCACTCATAACAGTGCGGTGCTCCTCGTTGATGGAGGCGCCGTTAAGCGCCTCCAGCAGATTATCCGGCACCTCCAGTTGGACGGAGGCCGCCGGCGTCGCAGTCTTGCCCTTCTTACGAAGGGGCTGCCTGCAGGACTCCGGAACCACTGAAGGTTCCGGTACGGAGTCCAGCACAGGACCGGACTTATAGCCCTCTGGGGTTTTACCCCCTTTGCGCCCGGAGTCCGGGAGGTCGCCTTGTGGCGCCTCCAGGACCACCTCCTCCTAGTTGGGCCCCTTTTGGGACTCCACCGTGGTGTCTTCTGCGTCGCGAGGGGAGGAGGCCGTCGGAATTGAAGTGTTATTCACATCCGACGAACCCAGGGAGCCGCTCGACGAAGCAGGAAGCTCATCCTTGGGCGGGCTACATGGTTGTATTCGGTGTTAGAAGGCATTATGTGACAAATAAAAAATCATGAGTTATTTTGGAATCCGGACACTTATGATCTCGCCAGGGGCTTGGCCCTCGAGGGCCACTCCTCTTCGCTGTCGTCGGCGTTGGTGGAGAAGTCCGGAGGAAGGGTCCTTCTCTTCTTGGACCCTCCGGCCTCCCCAGTTGGGCAGGCCTTCCTTTTCTTCTCTCCCCCCATTGGGGGAGAAGCCTCTTTCTTCTCCTCCATGTCTTCGCGGGAGGAGTCCGCCTCGGAGTCATCGGATGATGAGTCTGATAACACCTGACGCCGGGAACTCTTTCGAGTTCCCGTGGCCTTCTTCTTGGCCTTCTTCTCCGGCACCATGTGAGGTGTCGGAACCAGCAGCCCCGTCAAGCGGGCGTCCGCTGGGTCTTCTGGCAAAGGAGCCGGACAGTTAGCCTGCTCGGCCTTCTTAAGCCAGTCCTGTCAAAGGTGAGGGAGTTTAGATCCCGCATAGAGTTAAACTATGAAGAAGTGTCATGTAAAGGGTAAAATAGCTTACCTCGTCGGCTTTACGCCGCGAGCTGAATCTGCGATCTTCCGTAGCGGATGCGGGAGCCTCGGCGCCCTTGAATAGCACCTTCCAGGCATCTTTCTACGTAGTGTCGAAGAGCCTGCTCAAGGTTTGGTGTTGTGCCGGATCAAACTCCCACAATTTGAAGGCCCGTTGTTGGCACGGGAGGATCCGACGTATGAGCATGACCTGGACTACGTTGACAAGATTGAGATTCTTATTCACCATCTTTTGGACGCAGGCTTGGAGTCCGGTCAGCTCTTCCGAATCTCCCCATGTTAGGCCCGTCTCTTTCCAGGAGGTAAGCCGTGTGGGGAAACCAGATCGCAATTTCGGGGGCCGCCGCCCATTTGGGGCCGCGCGGCTCGATGATGTAGAACCACCCCAAATGCCACCCCTTTATTGTCTCCACAAAGGAGCCATCGAGCCATAGGATGTTGGCCATCCAGCCCGCCATGGCACCTCCGCAGTCCGCTTGGCGGCCGCCCACTACCTTCGGCTTGACATTAAAAATCTTCAGCCATAAGCCGAAGTGAGGCTGGATGCAGAGGAAGGCCTCGCAAATGATGATGAATGCCGAGATGTTGAGGATGAAATTCGGGGCCAGATCGTGGAAATCTAGGCCATAGTAGAACATGAGCCCCCGGACAAATGGTTGAAGTGGAAAACCTAGTCCATGGAGGAAGTGGGTGAGGAACACCACCCTCTCATGGGGCCTGGGGGTAGGAAGGAGCTGCCCCTTGTCGGGGAGCCGGTGCGCGATGTCGCTGGATAAGTATCCGGCTTCCACAGCTTTTTGACTTGTTCCTCCGTTACGGAGGAGACCATCCACTTGCCTCCTGCTCCGGACATGGCTGGGGAAGGTTGAGGCGAGATGTGCAGACTTGGGCGCTGGAGCTCTAGTGCGCGGAAATGGATAAGCAAAGGAGGAAGAAGGCGTAGGTAAAAAGGTGGATCCTTATCCCCTTATATGGACGGATGAAACTATGCGTCCCCACCAGCCTGATAAAACTCGCTTATCTCCCTAGCGCCGTAATCAATGGCGCGGTTGGGTTACCCACGCCCGTATTGATGAGAATCCCGGAATAAGGGGACACGATCTCTGCTTTGACAAGACGTGCCAAGGAAACCGCCTCGCTAAACACGCTGAGGTGGGATAGTAAAAACGATTCCAGTGAAGGCTTGACCATGATGTGACGTCACATTGCAAAATACGTCAGCAAATTAAATTTATGTAAAGATTATTCTCTCTACGGTGGTATGTGGAACTTATTTTGCAGAGCCGGACACTATCCTTGTGTTCAAAATCTTCTATGAAGTATTCGGAGGAGGAACCCGCCTTGCAATGCCAAAGACAATATGCGCGCCGGACTTGTCGTCATTGAAGCCTGGTTCAGGGGCTACTGAGGAAGTCCTGGATTAGGGGGTGTCCGGATAGCCGAACTATCACCGTTGGCCAGACTCTAGACTATGAAGATACAAGATTGAAGACTTCGTCCCGTGTCCGGATGGGACTTTCCTTGGCGTGGAAGACAAGCTTGGCGATACGGATATGTAGATCTCCTACCATTGTAACCGACTCTGTGTAACCCTAACCCTCTCCGATGTCTATATAAACCGGAGGGTTTTAGTCCATAGGACGAACAACAATCATACCATAGGCTAGCTTCTAGGGTTTAGCCTCTCTGATCTCGTGGTAGATCTACTCTTGTACTACCCATATCATCAATATTAATCAAGCAGGAGTAGGGTTTTACCTCCACCGAGAGGGCCCGAACCTGGGTAAAAACATCGTGTCCCTTGTCTCCTATTACCATCCGCCTAGACGCACAGTTCGGTAACCCCTACCCGAGATCCGTCGGTTTTGACACCGACAATACCCATTAGAGGAAGGAAACAGTCCCATATATTCAAAGCCCCAAACATCAAATGGTTCAATAACAAGTGAGTAGTTCATAGCCATTTCTTGACATCTACTACTATTACCAATTCTTTGACATTCATCACAAGACAAGACAAACTTACAGGCATCCTTGAAGAGAGTAGGCCAATAAAAACCGGATTGCAATACCTTATGTGCAGTTCTATCTCCAACGTGGTGTCCTCCATAAGCCTCGGAGTGACACTTGCATAGGATCTGTTCTTGTTCATGCCCAGGTACACAACGTATAATAACACCATCTACTCCTTCTTTATAAAGGTGTGGGTCATCCCAGAAGTAATGTCTTAAATCATAGAAAAACACTTTCTTTTGTTGGTATGTGAAACTAGGTGGTATAAATTTAGCAACAATGTAATTAGCATAATCAGCATACCATGGAGCAGTACGAGAAGCATTTATGACAGCTAATTGTTCATTAGGAAAACTATTATCAATAGGTAGTGGGTCATCAAGAACATTCTCTAACCTAGACAACTTGTCTGCAATGGGGTTCTCAGCTCCCTTTCTATCTATAATATGCAAATCAAATTCTTGTAGCAAGAGAACCCATCTAATAAGTCTAGGTTTAGCATCTTTCTTTTCCATAAGATATTTAATAGCAGCATGATCAGTGTGAAAAGTTACTTTAGAATCAACAATATATGGTCGGAACTTATCACAAGCAAATACAACTGCTAAAAATTCTTTTTTAGTAGTAGCATAATTTCTCTGGGCACTGTCTAGAGCTTTACTCGCATATTGAATAACATTTAATTTCTTATCAACTCTTTGTCCTAGCACAGCACCTACACCATAATCACTAGCATCACACATAATTTCAAAGGGTAAATTCCAATCAGGTGGCTAAACAATAGGTGCAGAAATCAAGGCTTTCTTAAGTATTTCAAATGCTTCTACACAATCATCATCAAAGATAAAAGGAACATATTTTTGTAAGAGATTAGTGAGAGGCCTGGAAATTTTTGAGAAGTCTTTAATAAACCTCCTATAAAAACCGGCATGACCAAGGAAACTTCTTGTACCTTTAATGTCCTTAGGACACAACATCTTTTCAATAGCATCAACTTTAGCTTTATCGACTTCAATACCTCTTTCAGAAATTTTGTGCCCCAAGACAATACCTTCATTAACCATAAAGTGGCATTTCTCCCAATTCAAGACAAGATTAGTTTCTTCACATCTTTGCAAAACTCGATCAAGGTTGCTTAAGCAATCATCAAAAGAAGTTCCATATACGGAGAAACATCCATGAAAACCTCAACAATCTTTTCACAAAAGTCAGAGAATATAGCCATCATGCATCTTTGAAAGGTAGCAGGTGCATTGCATAAACCAAAAGGCATACGTCTATAAGCAAAGGTATCGAAAGGACAAGTAAAAGTGGTCTTTTGTTGGTCCTCTTTTGACATAGGTATTTGAGAGAAACTAGAATAACCATCTAGAAAGCAAAAATGTGTATGTTTGGATAATCTTTCTAGCATTTGATCAATAAAAGGTAAAGGGTAACGATCCTTTTTAGTAGCTTTATTCAATTTGTGGAAATCAATTACCATTCTATAACCTGTAACAATTCTTTGTGGGATCAATTCATCTTTATCATTAGGAATAACAGTAATACGTCCCTTCTTAGGGACACAATGGACATGACTTACCCACTAATTATCAGCAATGGGAGAAATTATACCTGCCTCCAGAAGCTTTAGTATTTCTTTTCTTACCACTTCTTTCATCTTAGAATTTAACTATCGTTGGTGATCAACAACCGGTTTAGAGTCTTTCTCCAATTTTATTTTGTGCTGGCATAGAGTGGGACTAATGCCCTTAAGATCATCAAGAGTATATCCAATAGCAGCTCGGTGCTTCTTCAGAGTTTTCAATAATTTCTCTTCTTCTTGCTCTGAAAGGTTAGCACTAAAAATAACAGGATATATCTTCTTTTCATCAAGATAAGCATATTTAAGAGTATCAGGTAATGGTTTAAGCTCAAACACGGGATCACACTTGGGTGGAGGAGGATCCCCAAGGATTTCAGCAGGCAAGTTGTGTTTCAAAATAGGTCCCTGTTTAAAGAACACTTCATCTATTTCCCTCTTTCATTCATAAACATATCATTTTCATGGTCGAGCAAATATTGTTCTAAAGGGTCATTAGGAGGCATGGCAATAGAAGCAATACCAATAATTTCATCTTTACTCGGCAATTCTTTATCATGGGGTTGTCTACGAAATTTAGCAAAATTAAACTCATGAGACATATCCCCCAAACCAATAGTAACAACATCCTTTTTGCAGTCTATCCTAGCATTAACAATATTCAAAAAGGGTCTACCAAATATAATGGGGCAAAAGTTATCTTGTGGGGAACCAAGAACAAGAAAATCAGCAGGATATTTAACCTTCCCACACAAGACTTCAACATCTCTAACAATCCCAACTGGTGAAATAGTATCTCTATTGGCAAGCTTAATTGTAACATCAATTTCCTCTATCTCAGCAGGTGCAATATCATGCATAATTTCTTTGTATAAGGAATGAGGTATTACACTTGCACTAGCACCCATATCACATAAGCCATGATAACAATGATCTCCTATTTTAATAGAAATAACAGGCATGCCTACAACAGGTCTATGTTTATTTTTAGTATCAGGTCTAGCAATTCTAGCAGCTTCATCAGAGAAGTAAATAACATGCCCATGAATATTATCGACCAAGAGACCTTTAACCATAGAAATACTAGGTTCAACTTTAATTTTCTCAGGGGGTGTGGATGTTCTAGTATTACTCTTATGAACCACAGTTGAAGCTTTAGCATGATCCTTTATTCTAACAGGGAAAGGTAGTTTCTCAATATAAGCAGTAGGAACAACATGATCAACATTATAAGTGATAGTATTTTCTGCAACTTTAATAGGTGCAACTACTTTTACTTCAATGGGAGGATTGTATTTAAACCACTTCTCCTTAGGGAGATCAACATGAGTAGCAAACGATTCACAGAAAGTAGCTACTATCTTAGAGTCAAGTCCATATTTAGTGCTAAATTCATGGAAAACATCGGTATCCATAAAAGATTTAACACAATCAAACTTGGGTGTTATACCTGACTCCTTACCTTCGCCGAGATCCCAATCTTCATAGTTGCGTTTAATTATTTCCAATAAATCCCATTTTAATTCAATAGTCTTCATCATAAAAGAACCAGTACAAGAAGTATCGAGCATGGAGCGATTATTGAGAGAAAGCCGAGCATAAAATTTTTGAATAATAATTTCTCTTTAGAGCTCATGATTGGGGCATGAATATAACATTAACTTAAGCCTCCCCCAATCTTGAGCGATGCTTTCTCCTTCGCGAGGCCAAAAATTATAGATATAGTTATGATCACGATGAACCAGTTGCATAGGATAAAACTTCTGATGAAATTCCAATTTCAATTGGTTGTAGTTCCATGATCCCATATCATCACATAGCCTAAACCATGTCAATGCCTTTCCCTTCAAATATAAAGGGAAGACCTTCTTATTGATAACATCCTCGGGCATACCTGCAAGCTTAAATAATCCACAAACTTCATCCACATAGATTAAGTGCAAATCGGGATGCAATGTTCCATCTCCTGTAAAAGGATTAGCTAGCAGTTTCTCTATCATACGCGAAGGAATTTCAAAGTAAACATTTTCAGTAGGTTTAGTAGGTTGAGGAGAAACTGTTTGCTCTACTGGTCGGCATGAAGATACCCCGAACAAGCCCCTCAAAGGATTATGTTCCATAGTAACAAGTGACAGTAAATTTCAGCACACTATATAAATTTTTCCTTACCAAAGGCGCTTCACTCCCCGGCAATGGCGCCAAGAAAGAGTCTTGATGACCCACAAGTGTAGGAGATCTATCGTATTCCTTTCGATAAGTAAGAATGTCGAACCCAACGAGGAGCAGAAGGAAATGACAAGCAGTTTTCAGTAAGGTATTCTCTGCAAGCACTGAAATTATCGGTAACAGATAGTTTTGTGATAAGGTAATTTCTAACGGGCAACAAGTAAATAAAGTAACTAAGGTGCAGCAAGACGGCCCAATCCTTTTTGTAGCAAAGGACAAGCCTGGACAAACTCTTATATGAAGGAAAACGCTCCCGAGGACACATGGGAATTATCAAAAAGCTAGTTTTCATCACGCTCATATGATTCGCGTTCGTTACTTTGATAATTTGATATGTGGGTGGATCGGTGCTTGGGTACTGCCCTTCCTTGGACAAGAATCCCACTTATAATTAACCCCTATTACAAGCATCCGCAACTACAAAAGAAGTATTAAGGTAAACCTAACCATAGCATGAAACAGATGGATCCAAATCAGCCCCTTACGAAGCAACGCATAAACTAGGGTGTAAGCTTCATCACTCTAGCAACCCATCATATACTTATTACTTCCCAATGCCTTCCTCTAGGCCCAAAAAATGGTGAAGTGTCATGTAGTCTATGTTCACATAACACCACTAGAGGAAAGACAACATACATCTCATCAAAATATCGAACGAATACCAAATTCAGATGACTACTTATAGCAAGACTTCTCCCATGTCCTCAAAAACAAATGTAACTACTCACAAATCATATCCATGTTCATAATTAGAGGGGTATTAATACTCATAAAGGATCTAAACATATGATTGTGACGCCCCAAGACCGCCGCTTCAGTTGCCCTTCCATTTATTTTAGTTGTCGTCGTGTGTTTATTGTGTTTGTTGCATTAGCATAATTATTTTGCATATTTATTTCCTATATGTTTATGACATGATCATGTTGAGTGCCTTGTCATATTTGCTTCTTGCTTCATGTTCATCTTTTATTGTATTGCATTATGCCATCTTTGTTTGTTGCATGCCATGCCCATCATTGTCATATTGTATTTTGCCATCCTATTTTGTTGCATCATGGTCATAATTGTTGCATTGTGCTTCTTGTCATATTGCATTCCCCATGCTCATCATGTTCATTGTGCTAGTCATCTTGTTGTGATGGGTGTGTGCATCAGTCCTTGCCATCTATCTCTCAAACCATGCCTATGCATCATCACCTCCTTCTCTCTTTCATGTTTTTGCAAGTGACCTTTTCCCCTCCTCCATAATTGTTCACTCTTTTCCTGATGCTAGTGCACCTCATCCTTAACCTATCTGACAAACTTCATCTATTTTGGAGTTGTTTTGGTTGGGTTCAAAAATGGCTCAAGTTTGAATTTAATTCAAACTTGAATTATTTTTATGCCTTTAAAAATGGCCAAACCAATTTATTCAAATACTGCATAAATCCAGGACTCCATATATATCTTTATATCTATGAGTTTCCTTCCCTAAACCCCTGGCCTTTTCAATCTTGGAGGTGTCTAATTATTTTAGGCAGAATAAAAGAAAGAAAGGAAGGCCTCAATCCCATCCGAAGCCCATCTGGGCCTTTTTTCCCCGGCCCAGCCGAGCCGAACGGCCACCTGCTCCCTCCCTCACGGTGTCTCCTTCCTCGAGAGTACAGCAGTAGCAGTGCCGTGAGAAGGAGGCTCACGGACTTCGAGGGCAGCCGTCCCGCGCCCCTATAAAGCCCTGCAGCGATCCCTAGGCTTCCTCATCCTTCCTCTTTTCCCCTCTGCGCCGCCGCCACAGGTAAGGGGCACCCACGCACCTGCTTCCCCGCCTCCATAGCCATCGCCTCTTCGGTCCCGAGCGAGTTCAGGAGAGCGAGCTTGTCGCCGGCAAGCCTTCAGTCAAAACCAGCCGCCTCCGCCGTGGGCATCGTCTTCCCTGACGTCGTCTGCGTCGCCTCCGACCACGACGGCGCCACGGGACGTCAAGATGGTGTCACCTGTACCCTCATCTTCCTCCCCTGCTTCCTCTGCTTCGCGGATCCGAGGATGTCACCCCGATCGGCGCGTCCCCACGTCGTCTCCTTCGTTTTCCGGCAAGTTCAAGAGCCATAAGGTCCAAGGCCGACGCGATCGTCATCCTCTGCGACCTCTTCTTCCCCTTCGTTATCTGCTTCACGGACACCGGCGATCTACGGGTCCCCAAGTCGTCTTCATTGCCTCTCCGACCGCCCTGCCAACAAATTCGAGCCCCTCGTGAGCTCCTCTCGCAGACCCCTCCTTTTCTCTTCAAATCCGTGCATGTAGGCGTTGCTCCGGTCGAGATTGTGCACGACCACCATGAACCAGTTCGTGGAGCTTTTGTTGTTTTCTTTCGCGAGCCCGTGGTCTGTTCCTGCGCGAGCACACCCACGCCCTCACTTTGTTGCTCTACCACACGCATGCTGGCATGTTTTCGCACCCCCGCCGGTCCTCTGCAACCACAACAGCGGTTGCTGCTGGCTCCCGTCGCCGGCGAGACCCATGCGCACGCTTCAGTTTTGGTCCTGGTCGCGATGAGCATATGCGTTATCTTCTGCCGATCCCCCTTTGCATCACGAACACATAGGTAGCCCAGTGGCTAGCGCAGCCAGTATCCATCCAAGGGGTTGGGGTTCGATTCCCAGGCGCCCCTATTTTTACCCTGTTTTTCTTTACTGTTGCACACACACACCCATAGCCGGTTGGGCCCGATTCCACTTCTGGGCCGCTGCACTCTAATGCTTCTGGCCCGTGCACTTTTTTCCCAGACTGTGTACTTTAGCATTTTCCAATGCATTTTTATTTACAGGAAATGCCCCTGTTTTGCATTGTTAATAACTAAATATGCATGCATCCAAATTAAACAAAGAGGTAATTACACGAGCGGTGCTTAAACTTGCCATGAATGTTCACTTTGATGCCTGAACTTGAAAAATACACCGAATTGGTTCTAAAACTTGGCAGTATGGTTCAAATACGGTTCAAATGAACTTGAAAAATACACCGGATTAGTTCTAAAACTTGGCATTATGGTTCAAATCACGTACAGTACAGGCACGTATGCATTTGTTGACTAGACATGCCAATGTGGCAGGGCGGCCCACCTGCAGTGCTAGGACAAAGTAAGTTGCAAGTGTACCCCTGAAGACCACCGGGTCCCACCTGTCAGTGCATACAATAATAAATAAACAAAAATAACGAGCAGCTAGGATTTGATCTTGAAACCTCGCCAGTCAAAAGGCTATGCTAACCACTTCATTCAGCGTAAGGATTGTTCTCATTATTCATCGCTATGCTTTATCAACCCCTTGAACTGGTGGACTTAAATGGGCTCCTCTCAGGCCCATTTTCCACACGTTATTTTTCTTTATTAGAAATTACATAAATGTTCAAGTAGCATATAAAGTGTTCATGCTTTTAGGACATGTATTTCTAGTTTTAAAACGTGTTCACATATTTTAATAAAGTTATGTGTTTGTCAAAAGATATATTTTCAAATAAAAATAAATTAAAAAATATTTATGAAATTTTATTAATGTCTTAGTGTGCCCCTGGGTCATAGATCCTCAAATGAACACTTTTAAATTATACATACATTTTATAATTAAAATGCACGTCAATGTTTGTGAAAAATACATTAACATTTTTAAGTAAGCTATTTTTGTCTGCATATTATTTATAGGACAAGAACATTCGGAATTGATTTTTAGTACTATTAAAACTAACATTTATTTATTATTATTATTGTAGTTTACATTTTTTTATAATTTCTAAAAAAGGAAAAACAACTAACCTGAGAAAAATGGGACGCACCGAGTGCAGCACATTTAACTGCACGGGTGTATTACTGTTGATAAAGTGTATTGATGCAAAGAGGATAGCAATTTTCCTGGACAACATGGTTATATTAAGTCTTATATTGCCCAAGGTCTCCGGTTCAAGTCCTGGGCTCATCTTGTTTTTTGTTTATTTTTGGTCTGCACTATCAGGTGGGACCAGACGATCACATAGACGCACCTTGTTTTTTTGTTTATTTTTGGTCTGCACTATCAGGTAGGACCAAACGGTCACATAGACATACACACTGCAAGTCTATCTTTCCCAGCACATCAGGTGGACCCCCTGCCATGCCAACATGTCTATTCAGCAGAACGTATGTATCTGTACGTGATATGAACCGTATTTAAACCATACTGCCAAGTTTTAGAACCAGTTCGGTGTATTTTTCAAGTTTAGACACCAAAGTGAACAACCATGGCAAGTTTAAACACCACTGGCGTTATTACCTCTTAAACAAACTATATATGTAAAATGCTTAGAAATTCATCTAGTTTCACAATTTGCAGCTTTCATCCATGTTTAAAATGTTTAAATTTGTTGTTTGATTAAATTTGCTCAAATGCCATGTTAAAATGATTTAATTCATAACTTAATAACCGTAACTCCAAATTTAACAAATTTTATATGTAAATGGGGTGGGAAAATGCATAGATTAACCTGCTACACTTTATTTTCCTGTTTAACAACAATAAAATATGTTTTGGGGCAGAACAGTACCAAATCTAAAATATGGACATGAGGATTTTCCGGAATTGTTGTTTGTTCTTCCGGCCTCATTTAAACTTGCCTAGTTAGGTAGTTTTCATATGCTTTACCCCTTGCCATGTTTAATAACATTTAATATTGGTGGGTACATAACCAAGAGTGAACTAAATAACTCGATGTGGTGTTTCGTCGATATGCAACTCGTTGCATATTGAGCCCCACTTAATTTATAGTATTGTTTGTTGCATTTTGCCATGACATACAGTTCAACCCTAAGGTGGGGTTCTGTGACGCCTTAGGGCATCGTTTAGACTTTGGGTTTTGTTTAGATTAAAAGTTCGCAATGGCTGCAATTTCGCGTACTTCGTTTATGTTCAACGACCAGACAAAGGCGTCACAGAACCCCACCTTGATCAATAAAGCTTTCGTCTTATATTTGCAATATCCAGATTGCAATCTCAGTTTCTTGCTTGTTCTTCATTTACTCGCAGGAAACAGACCCTCATGGTCAGGTTGATAATGCTCCGGCGTGGTCAATAACCTCTCGGAGTTGGTTTAGCGATTGCTAAGGCGCGACGTCCTCGCACGTTCGTAGTCGGATCGTCAAAGTCGACTTCCACCAAAGCGATATCCATCATCTCATCGAAAGATGGGACACCTTTGCCTCTATCAAGTGGTATCAGATTTCTAGGTTGCTCGGTGAGATTTTACAGTTTTCGTAGTTTAGCTCGAGTCTTTTCTTCATACCTATAGTCCACGAAAAAGCCAAAAAAAATTTAGGGTTAGTTCATCTTATCCGAACCAATCTGAGCCTTTGCATAATCTTTTCTGTATTTGCTTTGTTGAATTTACGGTTGCATCATCGTGTCAAGTTGCTGGTACCAATCTGAGTTTCAAGTTCTGTTCACAAGTTGTCACGCCGCCGCCGCACCATCGTCATCACCGCTGCCATATACCACCATCGTCATCACCGCTGCCATATACCACCATCGTCATCACCGCTGCCATATACCACCATCATCATCGCCGTTACCATATACCGCATATCCCCGCCATCACGCTAATCCGAGTCCACCTCCATCAAAGATTCACCACCAGTCCGGGTTCCATCGCCCTGCAAATATCCGCCACCAGTCCGAGTTTCCACCAGATTCATCTCCGCCACCAGTCCTAGTCCGAGTCCAGTAATTGTTGCTTTGTTCTCGATTTCCAGATCACGCGATACTCCGAGTCATGACAGAGTAGGACTCCCCAACTTCCGAACCATCCGCAGAAGAAAAATAGTTCCAGTTTCAAAAAAAATTGGCTAGGCAGTTTTTAGACCATTTTAGACTTTTTCGAAAAAAAATTGTTGCGGAGCAAAAAAAAGAGGAAAAATAGTGCAAAAAAAGGAAAAACAAAGAGAGAAAAAAATTCAGAGTGTGCTCCTCCCTTGTTTACATGTTGCGCCGTGATTTTGTTGGTGTTCTAGGCTCGCGTCTCTAGCACAGTCTAGCCTAGGACTAGCACAGTACCGTCGTTGAGCGTTTATTCAACTTTGCATCTCTGAATTGATTATTGCTGAACCTTTTTTGCTATCATATTATAAGCCTTCCCAGCTCCACATACATCTACGTCATGCATTTGACTCTCCCTGGTAATCGCTCTATCCAAGCTTTGAGAGTTTTGACTACAACGGTTGCCGATCACCGCCTGCTGCTGGGTAAGAACTGGTAAGAATTTGAGATTTGCTTGACGGATTTGTGACACCCACCACCACCTCTTGTTAGTAGTCTGTAGGATCATATTCTTGTGTGTTTCTATTGCTGCTAACCATGCCAGGATCACAAGCCGACGAGACTGACTGGGAGAACATGACGAATAAGGATTTGCATGATAAATTTCAGCAAATGATAAGTGGACAGGTGCAAGACTGTAACGCCCCGGATACAATATCTCTTATATTATTAATGCATCTATATACTTGGTAAAGGGTGGAAGACTCGGCCTTATGCCTGGTGTTTTGTTCCACTCTTGCCGCCCTAGTTTCCGTCATACCGGTGTTATGTTCCCGGATTTTGCGTTCCTTACGCGGTTGGGTGATTTATGGGACCCCCTTGACAGTTCGCTTTGAATAAAACTCCTCCGGCAAGGCCCAACCTTGGTTTTACCATTTGCCTCACCTAGCCCTTTTTCCCTTGGGTTTCCGGAGCCCGAGGGTCATCTTTATTTTAGCCCCCCCCCCGGGGCCAGTGCTTGTCTAAGTGTTGGTCCGAACCGAGCCGCCTGCGGGGCCCCCTCGGGGAAACTTGAGGTCTGGTTTTACTCGTAGCCTGTCTCATCCGGTGTTGCCCTGAGAACGAGATATGTGCAGCTCCTATCGGGATTTGTCGACGCATCGGGCGGCTTTGCTGGTCTTGTTTTACCATTGTCGAAATGTCTTGTAAACCGGGATTCCGAGTCTGATCGGGTCTTCCTGGAAGAAGGTATATCCTTCATTGATCGCGAGAGCTTATCATGGGCTAAGTTGGGACACCCCTGCAGGGTATAAACTTTCGAAAGCCGTGCCCGCAGTTATGGGCAGATGGGAATTTGTTAATGTCCGGTTGTAGACAACTTGACACCTGATTCGAATTAAAACGCATCAACCTTGTGTGTAGCCGTGATGGTCTCTTCTCGGCAGAGTCCGGGAAGTGAACACGGTTTTGGGTTATGTTTAACGTAAGTAGGAGTTCAGGATCACTTCTTGATCATTGCTAGCTTCACGACCGTTCCGCTTGCTCTCTTCTCGCTCTTATTTGCGTATGTTAGCCACCATATATGCTTAGTCGCTGCTGCAACCTCACCACTTTACCCCTTCCTTTCTCATTAAGCTTTGCTAGTCTTGATACCCATGGTAATGGGATTGCTGAGTCCTCGTGGCTCATAGATTACTATAACAACAGTTGCAGGTACAGGTTTTGCGATGATCATGACGCGAGAGTGATGTTTGCTTGTTTTGGAGTTCTTCTTCTGCTTCTTCTTCGATTAGGGGATAGGTTCCAGGTCGGCAGCCTGGGCTAGCAGGGTGGATGTCGTTCGAGTTTCTATTTCTGTTTCATCCGTAGTCGGATGTGGTTCTTATGTATGATGAATTGTTGTATTAGTGTGGCATTGTACGCCTCTTGTATGTACCCCCATCTATTATGTAATGTTGATGTAATGATATCCACCTTGCAAAAGCGTTTCAATATGCGGTTCTATCCTTGGTGGGACCTTCGAGTCTCTTTAGGATAGTATCGCATATTGGGCGTGACAAGTTCGAATCAGAGCCTCGACCGACCATAGGAGCCCCCTTGATTGTTGGCCGTTGTTGAGTCTAGAAAAAAACTATTTTGAGTCTTAGGATTATATATATCGGAGAGTAGGATTCTTTTTACTCCTCAGCCCCCTTCGTCGCTCTGGTGAGGTCTCCTGACGTAGATGTTTTGTCTTTCCTCTCCTCAAATTTCACTAAATTTTTTTTAGGATCACGCGGGTATCTTGGAATCGTTCCGATGGTTTTGTGACGAGAACATTGTTCTTGGTGCCTCCTGTCTATTATGTGGCATTGACCCGGGGAGTTGAGCTCTGAGGTGTTGTCGTCACAATTTTATCGTTGCAGTTCTGGAATACCTGAGTTTTGCCGACATCGAAAATCTCTTTTATGCAGTTGTTGGTGAGATAACCTTGACGCCACCCAATACTGGGGCGGGAGTTCAGGAGTATTGCCATAGCTCGTATAACGAATGCTTTTCGAAGGTTGAGGTACATGATTTCCGAAGGTTTCTTGGTTATGTGTTGACGGATGGATACAGCTGGATGTAGGGATTGTTAGTTTGGGTGAGATATATTGCTTCCCCTGTATCCCCAACACCAGATTGCATAACCAGAAAGTTTCGGGAGTTTATAGGTGGGAATTCAAGTAGCTCCTAGAATATCTTTCCGACAGATGCATGATATGGATTTGGGTAAATCTCTATCATATGTATTTGTTCCGGCTTATTCTGCAAGCCAAATCCTTTGTTTTGTTTTATTTGTGGTATTCGAGTTGCTTCGATGGCAAATGTTGAATCCATACCTTCCCTAAATGGTGTTCTCATATTTCTATGGGAGTGCTAGTCCTTCTTGATCATTCAGGTTTTCATGTTAATTCTTTTCCAACCGGCGTGCTGATCTTCAAGTGGATCCAATCATTTCAACATTTGCGAGATCAATTCTTAGTTTTCTCAACGGTATCCATTCCATCTGCCCCAAGTTGCCTTTGTTTTCCCGCCCTCCCACCCTTTTACTTCAAGGACTCAGATTTCTTAATCATGTATCCTTTTATTTGAGATAAGTCTCTTCATTCTTTTCTTTCAATGTTCTTATCCGGTGATTTCCCATGAAGATGCTCAATAGTTTCAAGTTCATCATTCTTCATTCTCGTATTCTTCTCCGGTGGATTAATTTCAAGCTTTCGGTGTTGATCATATTCTTTTCCTTGTGTCAAATGTTTTTCTCATGCCTATGCACCTCTTAATCATTCACTTCTCGCTATTCATTTGTCCTGGAGTGTTGAAGATATCTCAGAAGGCTCGTCTTTTCTTCCAAGATCCGTTCAAGCTATTTGGAGATTATTATCTCATTCAAGCCATTTAATTCAACCGGTGCAATCCCCCCTTTTCAATCAATCGTTCAACGACGTTTCCTTTTGAGTGGGCCCTAACCCACAGGTCTTTTCCCAGGATCTTACCTGACTCTTCTAATTTATCCGGAGCGATTTCCAAAGTCTTTCGAAGTTTGAGGTAAGAATGAATTTTCATCAGTCATATTCCTTCTCCAAGATCGCTTTCAAATCATTTTCATCTTTCGCTCAATCTTTCCTCTTTTAGTCCTTCCGGAGTTCCTCAACAATTTGGTGGTGTTTCTCCTTGTCATTCTCGGATTTTGAAGACCGAAGAAGAGTTCCTCTTAAATCCTTACCCGTTCTTCCAGAGATTCATGGTTCTAGCTTGATGCCATCCTCATAATTGTTTTTGATTGTGACAATTCTTTTCTTACCATCCGGAGCATTTCATGAGTTGTTTCCATTTCTTTCCTCCGAAGGCCTCCATGTCATAATTCTGCATTCTCAGCGTGTAGCTATCGTCCTCCAAATCTCATCGGTGCATCATTCAAATACCCTCTAATCAGTTCATGATCTCTTTGTTCTCATGTATTTAAATCCCCTCAAGTATCTTCATTCATTTTCCGATTCTTCCCGGTGAATTGTGCCTTTGCTACTTTCTTTTCAATTCTTACGGTGGTTCGTTTAACATTCCTCTTCCGTTGTTATCGTATAAATTAATTCATTCGTTGTTTCCAAATCCCACCGGTGGTTCCATCTATACCTTCTTAAGTTTGCACTATATCTCTCTTAATCCATCCTTTCTACGGGAATAAGTAGTATGCCAAATCCATTGCTTGTCATCAATTTAATTTGATGAAGGATAAGCATACAATAAATCTTATTCTTATTTCCTCGAGGTGATTCAATTCTTTTTCCGGAGATTATTCATGATGAATAAATTTTTGATTACAAGTGATTCATCTTTCTTTCCGGAGTTGGTCATCATATCACATTCTCGGTTCGAGATGCTTCATCTTTCTTTTTGGAGTTGCAAGCTCTCTCAGTTATATCGTCGCGAAGCTCCATCTAAATCATTGCAAGCCTTGTGTTTTTAACTTCTCCTTCTTTCCACCATCCTTTTAATACCGGAGTTCTTCATGGAGGCTCTACATGATGGTTCATCAAGGATTCCTTTCATTCTCATTTTGTTCTTCAAGATTTCTCTCGAAGTTATGATCCGCCAAGCTATACTCAAAAAATAAACATGGTTCCCAACACATGTTTTTTTCTAAGGAGTTCAAGTATTCTTCATCTTGCATTTCGAAGTGCAATTCTTTCTACCTTATCTTTTGAGGTGGTGTTATGTCACTCTTGACAATTTCCTTCATGTTTCATGATTCACATGTTGTCAAGAATGAGGTATATTTAAATCCATCAATCTCTTCGTTGGAGTTATCTTGGTATAGATTTCACCTAAAGCCTTCCCTAAGGAATGTTGCTATTTGTGGTGCTTATCAATGATCTGAGTTTTCTCCTATCCTCTCGGCGAAAGAAGTTGTTATCTCTTCTTTGATCTCAAGCAAGCAATTGTTTTCATTAGTGGCAGAATTTCATCTCATAGTCTTGAGATGTTTTCCATAAGCCCACTACAAGCTTATTCGTTTCATTGTTGGTTTTCCAACAACCCCGTTGTAACCTTCTTGGAAGGGTGCTTTCTGAGCTCATTTGTGGCAGAAGTTGGCATTCCCTTGTCCATTCTGTTATTCCAATGATCTATCTTCTATTCTTTCTTCTGGAGGCTTTGCGATGTTGCTCTCTTCGACCCATCATCTTGTTTTGTCAAGATCATGTTCTTTTATTGCTTACCCATCTAACCGGAGTGTTGTGTCATCTCTTCAAGTTCTTTTCATCTTATCAAGTCTTGCATCTCCTTTCAACCGGAGTGTTGTCCGAATTTGATATTCCTTGTTCCTTATTTATCTCGTTTCAACCGGAGTGCTTGCATGTACTTCTTGTCCATTGTAACCCTTTTCTTATGTCTTTCAACCCCCAAGGTTCACAGGGTGTTTCTTGTTTCTATTTGTTATACCGCAGTGCTCTCAATTGTGTTCAACTCTGTTATGTTCTTTCTTTCAACTTTTCAACCTCTCAAAGTTCTTTGGTTTCACTCGTTCGTCAAAGAAGCAACTTAGTTTTACCTCTTCTTTTCCTCTTTCTTTTCCCTCCGGTGCCATCCTAGATCTCAGGACGAGATCCTCTCGTAGTGGTGGAGTGTTGTAACGCCCCGGATACAACTTTCCATATTCGTAACTCCAACTCTTGCCTTTTCCGGAGATGCGATATGTTATTTCCTTCGTGGTTGGGTTTTTGTCTTTTGTTTTTGCATTTTTTTTCATGTCATGCATTTCATCTCATAGCATCATGTGCATTGCATCGGCATTGTTTTCATAAAACTCGTATCGGCTCGTAGTTGTCGCGTCCCCCCTTGCCTTCGTTGACCGTTCCGAGACCAACCAGGTTTCTCGAGTCCCTCTTGTCTGACCACCTAACCTCTCTGCGCAACCATCGACCCCCTCGTGTGCGTGTCCGAAACCTCCCCCGAACCCGACCCGAGCAGTCGTCATCGTTGGATCCAGATCATCCCCAAACATCCCGAAAACATCTCCGTTTTCTTATTGGGCTCCCTAACTATTTTATTCGCGACCGTCCGATTACGATCGTAGGGATGAGGTAGCCCCTAACCTAATCCACCTAATGTATATATATTGTCCAACCCTAAATCTCAGGGGAGCTGTCCCATCCTCCCAGCCGCCGCCGCCGCACCCATTTCCCACCTCGAGATCCTCTCATTCCCCCTGCACCAACCATCAGCCACACCCAGATCCAATCCATCCATCCCATCGACCCATCTCGAGTCATCGACCGCCGACGCTCAAATCCCGCAGGAGCCCGAGCTCCACCTCCTCGCACCCCATCCCCGTCTCCTGGATCCCAGCGCGCCCGAGCTATCTGCTTCAAGGACCTCCTCATCCCCAACCAAGAGCGCCATCCGGTCCCGAGCACCACGCCATGGCTGCGCCCAACCGAAGCTTGGGGCTCCGAGACCGCCAGCCCGCCTCCGCTTCGATTCGGCAGGGAAAGGGACCCCGACGACCTCCTGTGACCGGATCAGGGTCCGCCTCCCTCTTCCCGTCCCTCTCCTTCTTGTATCTCCTTCCTCCCTCTCTGCCACTTCTCTAAAATTATTTCCCTGCCATGGCTTTGCAGCTGCGCCACCATCCTACTCTGTTCGTCGCCGCCCCAGCAAGATCCGGAGAGGCCTTGCGTTCCCAGCCTCTTCCTGCCGGAGTCGCCCGAGCGCCGCCGTGCCACATCGTCCGAGTCCCGTTGCCGCCGAGCCTATGCACCGCGCCTCTGCCTTGATCGCTCGCCTCATGTGCTTCGAGCTGCCTCCCGCGCCTCGATCTCCTTCAAGTCCGGCCGGATCCATCTTCCTGCGCGTCAAGTCTGCCGCCCGCTTCCGTCTTCCCGGCGAACCTCGCGCGACCCCCTGCCTCGTCCTCGTCTGCGAGCGACCGGTGCCGCGCCCAGTGGCCGCTTGCGCTTGGCCAGCGCCAAGTCCCACGCCCGTTGACCGTGCGAGCATCGTCAGCGCCTCCCTGCCTCACGCGGTCCAGCAAGGCCCAGCCAGCGCCAGGAGGGCCCAGCCTCCTCCGCGGCCTGCCCGCACCGCCCTCAAGCCAGCCAGCCTGCTTCCCCTGCCATCTCACTGACCTGGGCCTCAGCCCATGGTGACCAGCCCAGATCCATCAGTTTTGGCCCGCGTAGTGTTTTTTTCTTGTCTGCGAATTTATCTATTTATCCAGTAAATTGCATGTTTACAGATTGCACCCTCATGTTTATGCATATAAATACTCTTGAACTGTGCATCGGATTTAAATGAGTTATACATGTAAAATGCTTAGAATTTTGTGTAGATTAATAATATGCCATTTTCATCCATGTTTAAAATGTTTAACTTGCTGTTTGTTTAAATTTGCTAATATGCCATGTTAAAATGATTTATTTCATAATTAAATAACCATAGCTCCAAATTAATTAAATTTTATATGTAAATGGGGTGGAAAATGCATAGATTAACATGGTGCACTTTATTTTCCTGTTTAACAACTCTAAAATATGTTTTAGGGCAGAATAGTACCAAATCTAAAATATGCACATGAGGATTTTCCGGAATTGTTGTTTGTTATTTCCGGCCTCATTTAAACTTGCCTAAATAGGTAGTTTAATTATGCCTCACCTCTTGCCATGTTTTACAACATTTAATATTGTTTGGTAGCTTAAACGAGATTAAACTAAATATGTCAATGTGGTGTTTTGTCAATATACAACTCATTGCATATTGAGCTCCATTTAACTTGTAGTATTGTTTGTTGCACTTTGCCATGCCATGCCTATTTAAACCGGACATGCATCATACTTGTTTATGCATCATGCCATGTTTATGCTTGTGCATTTACCATGTTGTTTGTTTCTTTTCGGTGTTGCTTCTTAGTTCCGGTAATGTTGCGATTGTGAGGATTCATTCGACTACGTCCGTTTGTCTTCTTCATGGACTCGTTCTTCTTCCTTGCGGGATTTCAGGCAAGATGACCGCTACCTTGGATCTCACTACTATCATTGATATGCTAGTTGCTTCATTCTATCGCTATGTTGCGCTACCTATCTTTTGTTCTTCAAGCCTCCCAAATTACCATGTCAGCCTCTAACCTTTTTCACCCTTCCTAGCAAACCGTTGCTTGGCTATGTTACCGCTTTGCTCAGCCCCTCTTATAGCGTTGTTAGTTGCAGGTGAAGTTGAAGATTGCCCCATGATGGACAGGATTATGTTGGGATATCACAATATCTCTTATATTATTAATGCATCTATATACTTGGTAAAGGGTGGAAGACTCGGCCTTATGCCTGGTGTTTTGTTCCACTCTTGCCGCCCTAGTTTCTGTCATACCGGTGTTATGTTCCCGGATTTTGCGTTCCTTACGCGGTTGGGTGATTTATGGGACCCCCTTGACAGTTCGCTTTGAATAAAACTCCTCCAGCAAGGCCCAACCTCGGTTTTACCATTTGCCTCACCTAGCCCTTTTTCCCTTGGGTTTCCGGAGCCCGAGGGTCATCTTTATTTTAGCCCCCCCGGGCCAGTGCTTGTCTAAGTGTTGGTCCAAACCGAGCCGCCTGCGGGGCCCCCTCGGGGAAACTTGAGGTCTGGTTTTACTCGTAGCCTGTCTCATCCGGTGTTGCCCTGAGAACGAGATATGTGCAGCTCCTATCGGGATTTGTCGGTGCATCGGGCGGCTTTGCTGGTCTTGTTTTACCATTGTCGAAATGTCTTGTAAACCGGGATTCCGAGTCTGATCGGGTCTTCCTGGGAGAAGGTATATCCTTCATTGATCGCGAGAGCTTATCATGGGCTAAGTTGGGACACCCCTGCAGGGTATAAACTTTCGAAAGTCGTGCCCACGGTTATGGGCAGATGGGAATTTTTTAATGTCCGGTTGTAGATAACTTGACACCTGATTCGAATTAAAACGCATCAACCGTGTGTGTAGCCGTGATGGTCTCTTCTTGGCAGAGTCCGGGAAGTGAACACGGTTTTGGGTTATGTTTGACGTAAGTAGGAGTTCATGATCACTTCTTAATCATTGTTAGCTTCACGACCATTCCGCTTGCTCTCTTCCCGCTCTTATTTGCGTATGTTAGCCACCATATGCTTAGTCGCTGCTGCAACCTCACCACTTTACCCCCTCCTTTCCCATTAAGCTTTGCTAGTCTTGATACCCATGGTAATGGGATTGCTGAGTCCTCGTGGCTCATAGATTACTACAACAACAGTTGTAGGTACAGGTTTTGCGATGATCATGACGCGAGAGCGATGTTTGCTTGTTTTGGAGTTCTTCTTCTGCTTCTTCTTCGATCAGGGGATAGATTCCAGGTCGGCAGCCTGGGCTAGCAGGGTGGATGTCGTTCAAGTTTCTATTTGTGTTTCATCCGTAGTCGGATGTGGTTCTTATGTATGATGAATTGTAGTATTCATGTGGCATTGTACGCCTCTTGTATGTACGTAATGTTGATGTAATGATATCCACCTTGCAAAAGCGTTTCAATATGCGCTTCTATCCTTGGTGGGACCTTCGAGTCTCTCTAGGATAGTATCACATATTGGGCGTGACAAAGACGTGCTAAACAGATTTGAAGAGGCCATGGAGAAGATAGATGGCATGGAGAAGACGTTCGAAACAAAGCTCGATAACAAGTTTAATGAATTTCTCGTGCGTCTTCCACCACCACCACCCTCTGCACCTATCGCACCTCTCCAACAACAACAACAATGACTACCTCCACGTCATGAAACAGACCTCCACCGAGCGAGCCGTGTCCCTCTTGCGTTTGGCCAAACTGTTGGTGCTGCTGTTGATACTTCTGTGGCTCCTGCTGCTGATGCGGAGGAGGATGATTATGTGGGAGATTACGAGGATGAGGTTGATCAAAATCAGAACTACGTGCAACCACCTGCACCACAACCACCAGGTCGTCCACATGCAAATAATCTTTTCTTGGCTATGTTATTACTCCACAGGGAATTGAAGTTGATAAAGCCAAGATTGACGCTATTGAGAGTTGGCCACAGCCCAAAACGGTCACACAAGTGAGGAGTTTTCTTGGCCTCGCTGGATTCTATAGGCGTTTTGTGAGAGATTTCAGCAGCATTGCTGCACCTCTCAATGAGATTACAAAGAAAGATGTGCCTTTTCTTTGGGGTACCGCACAGGAAGAAGCCTTCACGGTATTGAAAGATAAGTTGACACATGCTCCTTTACTCCAACTTCCTAATTTTAATAAGACTTTTGAGCTTGAATGTGATGCTGGTGGAATTGGATTAGGAGGTGTGTTATTACAAGATGGCAAACCTATTGCATATTTTTCTGAAAAATTGAGTGGGCCTAGTCTGAATTATTCTACTTATGATAAAGAATTATATGCTCTTGTTCGGACTTAAGAAACATGGCAACATTATTTATGGCCCAAAGAATTTGTTATACATTCTGATCATGAATCTTTGAAACATATTAAAGTCAAGCTAAACTGAATCGTAGACATGCTAAATGGGTTGAATTCATTGAGACTTTCCCTTATGTCATTAAACACAAGAAGGGAAAAGAAAATGTTATTGCTGATGCATTGTCTCGTCGCTATACTATGCTTTCACAACTTGACTTCAAAATATTTGGTTTGGAGACCATCAAAGATCAATATGTGCATGATGCTGATTTTAAAGATGTAATGCAGAATTGTAAAGAAGGAAGAATGTGGAACAAGTTCGTCGTTAATGATGGATTTGTGTTTCGTGCTAACAAGCTATGCATTCCAGCTAGCTCTGTTCGTCTTTTGTTGTTGCAGGAGGCGCATGGAGGAGGATTAATGGGACACTTTGGCGTGAAGAAGATGGAGGACGTACTTGCTACACATTTCTTTTGGCCAAAGATGAGACAGGATGTTGAGCGTTTTATTGCTCGCTGCACTACATGTCAAAAAGCTAAGTCACGACTCAATCCTCATGGTTTATATATGCCTTTGCCTGTACCCAGTGTTCCTTGGAAGGATATATCTATGGACTTTGTTTTAGGTTTACCTCAAACAAAGAAGGGGAGGGATAGCATATTTGTTGTCGTGGATAGATTCTCGAAAATGGCACACTTTATACCATGTCATAAAAGCGATGATGTTGTTAATGTTGCTGATTTGTTCTTTCGTGAAATTATTCGCTTGCATGGTGTGCCAAATACTATTGTTTCAGATCGTGATACTAAATTTCTTAGCCACTTTTGGAGATGTTTATGGGCTAAGTTGGGGACTAAACTGCTTTTTAGTACTACTTGTCACCCCCAAACTGATGGACAAACTGAAGTAGTCAATAGAACATTGTCTACTATGCTTAGGGCTATTTTGAAGAATAATAAGAAAATGTGGGAGGAATGCTTGCCTCATATTGAATTTGCTTATAATCGTTCATTGCATTCTACTACTAAGATGTGCCCTTTTGAAGTTGTGTATGGTTTCCTACCTCGTGCACCTATTGATTTGTTGCCTCTTCCATCTTCGGAGAAGGTTAATTTTGATGCTAAACAACGTGCTAAATTGATTTTAAAAATGCATGACTTCACTAAGGAAAACATTGAGCGTATGAATGCTAAATATAAACTTGCTGGAGATAAGGGTAGAAAACATGTTGTGTTTGCACCTGGAGATCTTGTTTGGTTACATTTGCGTAAGGATAGATTTCCTGATTTGCGCAAATCAAAGCTAATGCCACGTGCTGATGGTCCCTTTAAGGTGTTGGAGAAAATAAATGATAATGCATATAAACTTGAGCTGCCTGCAGATTTTGGGGTTAGTCCCACTTTTAACATTGCAGATTTGAAGCCTTATTTGGGTGAGGAGGATGAACTTCCGTCGAGGACGACTTCATTTCAAGAAGGGGAGGAGGATGAGGACATCAATACAATTGTTACACCCACAGCCCCTGCTGCTATACATACTGGACCAATTACTAGAGCTCACGCACGCCAACTAAATTACTAGGTACTTTTGTTTCTTGGTAATGATTCTAATGTTCATGAGAATATGATGCTGCCTAAATTGGATACATTTGTTTTGCTTACAAATGAAGGGCCTAGCTTGGAGAAGGATGAACATTGGAGCAAGAACAAGCATGGAGATGATGGCATGCGCAAGGGGGACAAGAACGGAGTTACAAGTGATGATTTTAGGACTTTGAAGCCACGATAATGGGTGCATGAAGCCTTGGACGAAATATACAAGATGCCACTTTATAAATTTCGTCCCGAGGCTATTCTAGGTGCTGCGTCACCTTATTATTGGGCCAGGCCCATGTAATTTCGAAATACATAAGTATAGGCTACTTTTAGAGTCCGTATGTGTGGGGAAACAAGAGATACGGTTGATTTCGGACCCCTCCACCAAGGGCCACGAAATCCCCCCCCCCTCTTCCTCCATATATAGAGCCCTTAGGGCATCGTTTAGACTTTGGGTTTTGTTTAGATTAAAAGTTTGCAATAGCTGCAACTTCGTGTACTTCGTTTGTGTTCAACGACCAGACAAAGGCGTCACAGAACCCCAGCTTGATCAATAAAGCTTTCGTCTTATATTTGCAATATCCAGATTGCAATCTCAGTTTCTTGCTTGTTCTTCGTTTGCTTGCAGGAAACAGACCCTCGTGGTCAGGTTGATAATGCTCCGGCGTGGTCAATAACCTCTTGGAGTTGGTTTAGCGATTGCTAAGGCGCGACGTCCTCGCACGTTCGTAGTCGGATCGTCAAAGTCGACTTCCACCAAAGCGATATCCATCATCTCATTAAAAGACGGGACACATTTGTCTCTATCATTACCGCTTTGCTCAGCCCCTCTTATAGCGTTGCTAGTTGCAGGTGAAGTTGAAGATCGCTCCATGGTGGACATGATTATGTTGGGATATCACAATATCTCTTATTTAATTAATGCATCTATATATTTGATAAAGGGCGGAAGGCTCGGCCTTATGCCTGGTGTTTTCTTCCACTCTTGCCGCCCTAGTTTCCGTCATACCGGTGTTATGTTCCCAGATTTTGCGTTCCTTACACGGTTGGGTGATTTATGGGACCCCCTTGACAGTTCGCTTTGAATAAAACTCTTCCAGCAAGGCCCAACCTTGGTTTTACCATTTGCCTCACCATCACCTACATTTTCCCTTGGGAGTAATTAACCCAAGGGTCATCTTTATTTTAGCCCCCCCCCCCGGGCCAATGCTTGTCTAAGTGTTGGTCCGAACTAGAGCCCTTTGCAGCGGCCCCTCAGGGAAACTTGATGTCTGGTTTTAGTTGTACGGATTGCTCATCCGGTGTTGCCCTGAGAACGAGATATGTGCAGCTCCTATCGGGATTGTCGGCGCATCGGGCGGCTTTGCTGGTCTTGTTTTACCATTGTCGTAATGTCTTGTAAACCGGGATTTCGAGTCTGATCGGGTCGTCCTGGGAGAAGGTATATTCTTCGTTGATCGCGAGAGCTTATCATGGGCTAAGTTGGGACACCCCTGCAGGGTATAAACTTTCGAAAGCCGTGCCCGCGGTTATGGGCAGATGGGAATTTGTTAATGTCCGGTTGTAGATAACTTGACACTAGATCCAAATTAAAATGCATCAACCGCGTGTGTAGCCGTGATGGTCTCTTCTCGACAGAGTCCGGGAAGTGAACACGGTCTTTGGGTTATGTTTGATGTAAGTAGGAGTTCAGGATCACTTCTTGATCATTGGTAGCTTCACGACCGTTCCGGTTGCTCTCTTCTTGCTCTTATTTGCGTATGTTAGCCACCATATTTGCTTAGCCGCTGCTGCAACCTCACCAGTTTACCCCTTCCTTACCCCTTTAAGCTTTGCTAGTCTTGATACCCATGGTAATGGGATTGCTGAGTCCTCGTGGCTCACATATTACTACAACAACAGTTGCAGGTATAGGTTATGCGATGATCTTGACGCGAGAGCGATGTTTGCTTGTCTTGGAGTTCTTCTTCTGCTTCTTCTTCGATCAGGGGATAGGTTCCAGGTCGGCAGCCTGGGCTAGCAGGGTGGATGTCGTTTGAGTTTATGTTTGTGTTTCATCTGTAGTCGGATGGTGCTCTTATGTAATATGATGTTGTATTCATGTGGCATTGTATGCCTTTTGTATGTATCCCCATCTATTATGTAATGTTGATGTAATGATATCCACCTTGCAAAAGCGTTTCAATATGCGGGTCTATCCTTGGTGGGAACTTCGAGTTCCTTTTGGATAGGGTCGCATCTTGGGCGTGACAAGTTGGTATCAGAGCCTCGACCGACCATAGGAGCCCCTTGATTGTTGGCTGTTGTTGAGTCTAGAAGAAAACTATTTTGAGTCTTAGGATTATATATATCGGAGAGTAGGATTCTTTTTACTCCTCAGCCCCTTCGTTGCTCTGGTGAGGTCTCCTAATGTAGATGTTTTGACTTTCCTCTTCTCAAATTTCACTAAATTTTTATTTTTTAGGATCACGCGGGTATCTTGGAATCGTTCTGATGGTTTTGTGACGAGAAGATTGTTCTTGGTGCCTCCTGTCTTTTATGTGGCAGTGACTCGGGGAGTTGAGCTCCGAGGTGTTGTCGTCACAATTTTATCATTGCAGTTCTGGAATACCCGAGTTTTGCCGACATCGAAAATCTCTTTTATGCAGTTGTTGGTGAGATAACCTCGACGTCACCCAGTACAGGGGAGTTCGGAAGTATTGCCATAGCTCGTATAATGGATGCTTTTCGAAGGTTGAGGTACACAATTTCCGGAGTTTTCTTGGTTATGTGTTGACGGATGGATACAGCTGGATGTAGGGATTGTTAGTTTGGGTGAGATATATTGCTTCCCCTGTATCCCCAACACCATATTGCATAACCAAAAAGTTTCGGGAGTTCTATAGGTGGGAATTCAAGTAGCTCTTAGAATATCTTTCCGACAGATGCATGATATGGGATTGGGTAAACCTCTATCATATGTTTGTTCTGGCTTATTCTGCAAGCCAAATCCTTTGTTTTGTTTTATTTGTGGTATTCGAGTTGCTTCAATGTCAAGTGTTGATTCCATAAATTTTCTAAGCGGTGTTCTTCTATGGGAGTACTAATCCTTTTGATCATCAAGATTTTCATGTCAATTCTTTCCTACCGGTGTGCTTCTCTTCAAGTGGATCCGATCATTTCAAGATTTGTGAGATCAATTCTAAGTTTTCTCAATGGTATCCATTTCATCCATCCCCAAGTTGCCTTTGTTTTCCCGCCCTCCCACCCTTTTTCTTCAAGGACTCATATTTCTTAATCAAGTATCCTTTTATTGATGGGAAGTCTCTCCATTCTTTTCCATCAATATTCTTATCCGGTGATTCTCAGGAAGATACTAACATAGCTTCTAGTTTATTATTCTTCGTTTTTTTCTTCTCCGGTGGATTAATTTCAAGTTTCGGTGTTGATCTTGTCTCTTCCCTTTTGTTTCACATATCTTCCCATGTGAATTTCGTATCCCAGGCTCTCTTATTTATTCACCTCTCACAGTTCATAATCCGGAGTGCTCAAGATATCTCAGAAGACATGTTTCCATTCTTAATCCATTCGAGTTAGTTCGAGGTTTTTCTATCATTCAAGCTATTTAATTCTACCGGTGCAATCTCTATTTCAAGCAATCCTTCAACGATGGTTCTTTCGAGTGGGCCCTAACCCACAGGTCTTTTCCCAAGATCTTACCTGACTCTTCTAATTTTCCGGAGCCATTCTCAAATTCATTTCCAAGTTTGACGTAAGAATGAATTTTCATCAGTCATATTCCTTCTCCAAGATCGCTTTCAGAATATTCTCATCGTTGGTTCATCATTTCTATTCTTCTTTATTCCGGAGTGTCTAAACAATTGGGTGGTGTTTCTCCTCGTCATTCTTGGTTTTTGAAGATCGAAGAAGGATTTATCTTAAATCTTGCTCCATTCTCTCGAACATTCATGGTTCTAGCTTCATGCCATCCTCATAATTGTTTTTCATTGTGACAATTCTTTTCTTACCATTCGGAGCATTTCATGAGTTGTTTCCAATTTATTTCCTCCGAAGGCCATCATGCCATAATTCTTCATTCTCAGCGTGTAGCTATCGTTCTCCAAATCTTACCGGTACATCATTCAAATATCCTCTAATCAGTTCATGATCTCTTTGTTCTCTTGTATTTAAATCCCCTCAAGTATCTTCATTCGTTTTCGAATTCTTCCCGGTGAATTGTGCCTTTGCTACATTCATTTTCAATCCTACCGGTGGTTCCATAAATACCTTCTCAAGTTTATGCTATATCTCTCCTAATCCTTTCTACGAGAATAAGTAGTATGCCAAATCCATTGTTTGTCATCAATTTAAATTGGTGAAGGATACGCATAACATAATTCTTATTCTTGTTTCATCCAAGTGATTAATTCCTTCTTCTGGAGTTTGTTCATCAAGAAGCAATTCTCGGTTCCAAGTTATTCATCTTTCTTGTCCGAAGTTCAAAGTTTACTCATTTCGTAGCTCCATCTAAATCACCGCAAGCTTTAATCTTATTCTTTCATCATTCATTCTATCTCATCATCTTTTTTTCACCGAGTTCTTCATGGTGGTTCTTCATGATTTAATTCATTTTTCAAGAGTTCATCCAGATTCTTGTTGGAGGAGTTCAAGTATCTGTTCTTCACGCATCTCGAAGTGCAAATAATTCTCCGTTTTCTTCTGAAGTGGAGTTTTGCATTTCTTCGTTCTTCTCAGCTTTTCAGACATCAGGTGTGGTATAACTTCACCTCAAGTTTTGAGTTGTTTTTGATAAGTCCACAACAAGCTTATTCTTTTGTTGATTGTTTTTCTCAACAACTCCATTCAATCCTTCCTTCTAAGTTATTTTCATTCAATTCTTTCAATTCTTCCGGAGGCATTGCATTGTTCATCTCGTCAAGTGCCATCTCATTGGGTGAAGTTCAGGTCTCCATTCCTTCCATTTTCAGTTAGTGTGCTGTCCAAATTATATCATTTTTATTCCTTCTCTATCTTGTTTTAACCGGAGTGGCTTCAAAATCTATCTTGTCCCCTAAGCTCTTGGTTCTCATCATGTTCTTTTTTCTTCTTTGCTAACGGAGTGTTTGCAATCTCGTTCATCTCCATTGTATTCTTTCTTTCGATTTGATCAACCTCTCAAGATTTGTGGGTTTCACTCGTTTGTCAAAGAAGCAACTTTGTTTTACCTCTTCCTATTTCATTTCTCTCCGGTGCCATCCTTAGATCTCGGGATGAGATCTCTTGTAAGTGGAGGAGTGTTGTGACGCCTCGAGACTGCCGCTTCAGTTGCCCTTCCATTTATTTTAGTTGTTGTCGTGTGTTTATTGTGTTTGTTGCATTAGCATAATTATTTTGCATATTTATTTCCTATATGTTTATGCCATGATCATGTTGAGTGCCTTGTCATATTTGCTTCTTGCTTCATGTTCATCTTTTATTGTATTGCATTATGCCATCTTTGTTTGTTGCATGCCATGCCCATCATTGTCATATTGTATTTTGCCATCCTATGTTGTTGCATCATGGTCATAATAGTTGCATTGTGCTTCTTGTCATATTGCATTCCCCATGCTCATCATGTTCATTGTGCTAGTCATCTTGTTGTGATGGGTGTGTGCATCACTCCTTGCCATCTATCTCTCAAACCATGCCTATGCATCATCACCTCCTCTCTTTCATGTTTTTGCAAGTGACGTTTTCCCCTCCTTCATAATTGTTCACTCTTTTCCTGATGCTAGTGCACCTCATCCTTAACCTATCTGACAAACTTCATCTATTTTGGAGTTGTTTTGATTGGGTTCAAAAATGTCTCAAGTTTGAATTTAATTCAAACTTGAATTATTTTTATGCCTTTAAAAATGGCCAAACCAATTTATTCAAATACTGCATAAATCCAGGACTCCATATATATCTTTATCTCTGTGAGTTTCCTTCCCAAAACCCCTGGCCTTTTCAATCTTGGAGGTGTCTAATTATTCTAGGCAGAATAAAAGAAAGAAAGGAAGGCCTCAATCCCATCCGAAGCCCACCTGGGCCTTTCTTTCCCCGGCCCAGCCGAGCTGAACAGCCACCTGCTCCCTCCCTCACGGTGTCTCCTTCCTCGAGAGTACAGCAGCAGCAGCGCCGTGAGCAGGAGGCTCACAGACGTCGAGGGCAGACGTCCCGCGCCCCTATGAAGCCCCGCAGCGACCCCTAGGGTTCCTCCTCCTTCCTCTTTTCCCCTCTGCGCCGCCGCCACAGGTAAGGGGCACCCACACACCTTCTTCCCCGCCTCCATAGCCATCGCCTCTTCGGTCCCGAGCGAGTTCAGGAGAGCGAGCTTGTCGCCGGCAAGCCTTCAGTCAAAACCAGCCGCCTCCGCTGTGGGCATCGTCTTCCCTGATGTTGTCTGCGTCGCCTCCGACCACGACGGCACCACGGGACGTCAAGATGGTGTCACCTGCACCCTCATCTTCCTCCCCTGCTTCCTCTGCTTCGCGGATCCGAGGATGTCGCCCCGATCGGCGCGTCCCCACGTCGTCTCCTTCGTTTTCCGGCAAGTCCAGGAGCCAGAAGGTCCAAGGCCGACGCGATTGTCTTCCTCTACGACCTCTTCTTCCCCTGTGTTCTCTGCTTCACGGACACCGGCGATCTGCGGGTCCCCAAGCCGTCTTCACTACCTCTCCGACCGCCCTGCCAACAAATTCGAGCCCCTCATGAGCTCCTCTCGCAGACCCCTCCTTTTCTCTTCAAATCCGTGCATGTAGGCGTTGCTCTGGTCGAGATTGTGCACGACCACCATGAACCAGTTCGTGGAGCTTCTGTTGTTTTCTTTCGCGAGCCCGTGGTCTGTTCCTGCGCAAGCACACCCACGCCCTCACTTTTTTGCTCTACCACACGCACCCTGGCATGTTTTCGCACCCCCGCCGGTCCTCTGCAACCACAGCAGCGGTTGCTGCTGGCTCCCGTCGCTGGCGAGTACCCATGCACACGCTTCAGTTTTGGTCCTGGTCGCGATGAGCATATGCGTTATCTTCTGCCGATCCCCCTTTGCATCACGAACACATAGGTAGCCCAGTGGCTAGCGCAGCCAGTATCCATCCAAGGGGTTGGGGTTCGATTCCCTGGCGCCCCTATTTTTACCCTGTTTTTCTTTACTGTTGCACACACACACCCATAGCCGGTTGGGCCCGATTCCACTTCTGGGCCGCTGCACTCTAATGCTTCTGGCCCGTGCATTTTTTTCCCAGTCTGTGTACTTTAGCATTTTCCAATGCATTCTTATTTACAGGAAATGCCCCTGTTTTGCATTGTTAATAACTAAATATGCATGCATCCAAATAAAACAAACTATATATGTAAAATGCTTAGAAATTCATCGAGTTTCACAATTTGCAGCTTTCATCCATGTTTAAAATGTTTAAACTTGTTGTTTGATTAAATTTGCTCAAATGCCATGTTAAAATGATTTAATTCATAACTTAATAACCGTAACTCCAAATTTAACAAACTTTATATGTAAATGGGGTGGGAAAATGCATAGATTAACCTGCTACACTTTATTTTCCTGTTTAACAACAATAAAATATGTTTTAGGGCAAAACAGTACCAAATCGAAAATGTGGACATGAGGATTTTCCGGAACTGTTGTTTGTTCTTCCGGCCTCATTTAAACTTTCCTAGTTAGGTAGTTTTCATATGCTTCGCCCCTTGCCATGTTTAATAACATTTAATATTCGTGGGTACATAACCAAGAGTGAACTAAATAACTTGATGTGGTGTTTCGTCGATATGCAACTCGTTGCATATTGAGCTCCACTTAATTTATAGTATTGTTTGTTGCATTTTGCCATGCCAGGCCTCTTTAAACCGGACATGCATCATACTTGATTGTACATCATGCCATGTTTATGCTTGTGTGTTTACCATGTTGTTTCTTTCTTTCCGGTGTTGCTTCTTAGTTCCGGTAATGTTGCGATTGTGAGGATTTGTTTGACTACTCCCACTTGTCTTCTTCATGGACTCATTCTTCTTCCTAGCGGGATTTCAAGCAAGATGACCGCTACCCTGGATCTCACTACTATCATTGCTATGCTAGTTGCTTCGTTCTATCGCGATGTTGCGCTACCTATCACCTGTTTATCAAGCCTCCCAATTGCCATGAACCTCTAACCTTTGACACCCTTCCTAGCAAACCGTTGCTTGGCTATGTTACCGCTTTGCTCAGCCCCTCTTATAGCGTTGCTAGTTGCAGGTGAAGTTGAAGATTGCTCCATGGTGGACAGGATTATGTTGGGATCTCACAATATCTCTTATTTAATTAATGCATCTATATATTTGGTAAAGGGTGGAAGGCTCGGCCTTATGCCTGGTGTTTTCTTCCACTCTTGTCGCCCTAGTTTCCGTCATACCGGTGTTATGTTCCGGGATTTTGCGTTCCTTACGCGGTTGGGTGATTTAAGGGACCCCCTTGACAGTTCGCTTTTAATAAAACTCTTCCAGCAAGGCCCAACCTTGGTTTTACCATTTGCCTCACCATCACCTACATTTTCCCTTGGGAGTAATTAACCCAAGGGTCATCTTTATTTTAGCCCCCCCCCCCCCGGGCCAATGCTTGTCTAAGTGTTGGTCCGAACTAGAGCCCTTTGCAGCGCCCCCTCAGAGAAACTTGAGGTCTGGTTTTAGTTGTACGGATTGCTCATCCGGTGTTGCCCTGAGAATGAGATATGTGCAGCTCCTATCGGGATTGTCGGTGCATCGGGCGGCTTTGCTGTTCTTGTTTTACCATTGTCGAAATGTCTTGTAAACCGAGATTCCGAGTCTGATCGGGTCTTCCTGGGAGAAGGTATATCCTTCGTTGATCGCGAGAGCTTATCATGGGCTAAGTTGGGACACCCCTGCAGGGTATAAACTTTCGAAAGCCATGCCCGCGGTTATGGGCAGATGGGAATTTGTTAATGTCCGGTTGTAGATAACTTGACACCAGATCTGAATTAAAATGCATCAACCGCGTGTGTAGCCGTGATGGTCTCTTCTCGGCGGAGTCCGGGAAGTGAACACGGTCTTTGGGTTATGTTTGACGTAAGTAGGAGTTCAGGATCACTTCTTGATCATTGCTAGCTTCACGACCGTTCCGCTTGCTCTCTTCTCGCTCTTCTTTGCGTATGTTAGCCACCATATTTGCTTAGCGGCTGCTGCAACCTCACCAGTTTACCCCTTCCTTACCCCTTTAAGCTTTGCTAGTCTTGATACCCATGGTAATGGGATTGCTGAGTCCTCGTGGCTCACAGATTACTACAACAACAGTTGCAGGTACAGGTTATGCGATGATTTTGACGCGAGATCGATGTTTGCTTGTCTTGGAGTTCTTCTTCTGCTTCTTCTTCGATCAGGGGATAGGTTCCAGGTCGGCAGCCTGGGCTAGCAGGGTGGATGTCGTTTGAGTTTCTGTTTGTGTTTCATCCGTAGTCGGATGGTGCTCTTATGTAATATGATGTTGTATTCGTGTGGCATTGTATGCCTTTTGTATGTATCCCCATCTATTATGTAATGTTGATGTAATGATATCCACCTTGCAAAAGCGTTCCAATATGCGGGTCTATCCTTGGTGGGACCTTCGAGTTCCTTTTGGATAGGGTCGCATCTTGGGCGTGACAATGATCTTCCACCAAATAAACCAACTAGCATCAACTACAAGGACTAATCAACACTACTAGCGACCCACAGGTACCAATCTGAGGTTTTGGGACAAAGATTGGATACAAGAGATGAACTAGGGTTTGAGAGGAGATGGTGCTGGTGAAGATGTTGATGGAGATTGACCCCCTCCCGATGAGAGGATCGTTGGTGATGACGATGGTGATGATTTCCCCTCCCGGAGGGATGTTTCCTCGACAGAACAGCTCCACCGAAGCCCTAGATTGGTTCCGCCAAGGTTCCTCCTCGTGGCGGCGGTGTTTCGTCCCGAAAGCTTCCTACTTATTTTTTCTCGAACGAAACACTTCATATAGCAGAAGATGGGCACCGGAGGCCTGCCAGGGGGCCCACGAGGCGGGGAGCGCGCCCAGGGGGTAGGGCATGCCCCCCACCCTCGTGGATGGTGGGTGGCCCCCCTCTGGTTGATTCTTTCACCTGTATTTTTTATTAATTCCAAAATGTGCTTTTGTGAAGTTTTAGGACTTTTGGAGTTGTGCAGAATAGGTCTCTAATATTTGCTCCTTTTCCAGCCCAGAATTCCAGCTGCCGGCATTCTCCTTCTTCATGTAAACCTTATAAAATAAGAGAGAATAGGCATAAGTATTGTGACATAATGTGTAATAACAGCCCATAATACAATAAATATCGATATAAAAGCATGATGCAAAATGGACGTATCACTCATGTGTACGCGGTGAGTGTTAGCAATCATAGAAGACTATATGATGGTTGAGTATGTGGACTTGCCTAAAGGCTCCGAAACGTGACCCTTCCTGAAAAAATGATGAATTGTAGTTGCAAAGTTGACTGAGAACATAGTTTTTTGGTTTTTAGTAGAATTTTTTCTTTATACTTCGATTGTGTGATGAATTGTTACTTATTCATGAGAAGTCTATGATAAAAGTTCTATGATAGAGTCTTATGTTTAAATTTGTTGTTGTTATAATAATGGACATGATGCTTCTATGTTTGTATTTTGTTTTTATCGACACCTCTCTCTCAAAGCATGTGGACATGTTTTTTGATTTTGGTTTTCGCTTGAGGACAAGCGAGGTCTAAGCTTGGGGGAGTTGAAACGTCCATTTTGCATCATGTTTTCTTACTATTATTTATGATGTTTTTATCCATAATAATGCTTTTTGGAGTAATTCTAATGCCTTTCTCTCATAATATGCAAGGTATACAAAAAGAGGGGGAATTCTGACAGCTGGAAATCTGGACCTGGAAAAGCTGCGTCAGGCTATCTATTTTGCACAAATCCGGATGAGCTGAAACTTCACAAGGATTTTTTATGGAATATTTGAGAATTATTGGAGCAAATAACTACCAGAGGGGGCCCACCAGGCGGGCACAACCCACCTGGGCGCGCCAGGGAGCCCAGGCGCGTCCTGGTGGGTTGTGCTTACCCAGGCCCACCTCTGGTGCCCATCTTATGGTGCTTGTGGGTGACTATTGGTGTTGATTACATCTTGTAATTGATTACAATATGGTTTATTTGGTGGAAGATTATAAGTTCAGATCCAATATGCTATTTAATACTCCTTTGATCATGAGCATGATTATCATTTGTGAGTAGTTACTTTTGTTCTTGAGGTCATGGGAGAAATCATGTTGCAAGTAATCATGTGAACTTGATATGTGTTCGATATTTTGATAGTATGTATGTTGTGATTCCCTTAGTGGTGTCATGTGAACGTCAACTACATGACACTTCACCATATTTGGTCCTAAGGGAATGCATTGTGGAGTAGCAATTAAATGATGGGTTGCGAGAGTGACAGAAGCTTAAACCCCAGTTTATGCGCTATTCCATAAGGGACCGATTGGATCCAAAAGTTTAATGCTATGGTTAGAATTTATTCTTAATACTTTTCTCATAGTTGTGGATGCTTGCGGGAGGGTTAATCATAAGTAGGAGGTTTGTTCAAGTAAGAACAGCACCTAAGCACTGGTCCACCCACATATCAAATTATCAAAGTAGCGAACACAAATCGAACCAACATGATGAAAGTGACTAGATGAAATTCCCGTGTACCCTCAAGAATGCTTTGCTTATCATAAGAGACCATTTTGTCCTGTGCTTTGCCTCAAAAGGATTGGGCTACCTTGATGCACTTTTTTTACTACTATCGTTACTTGCTCATTACAAATTATCTTGCTATCAAACTACTCCGCTACTTACAATTTCAGCACTTGCAGACATTACCTTGCTGAAAACCACTTGTCATTTCCTTTTGCTCCTCGTTGGGTTCGACACTCTTACTTATGAAAAGAGCTACGATTGATCCCGTATACTTGTGGGTCATCAATTCTATTTTCTGGCGCCGTTGCCGGGGAGGGAAGCGCCTTTGGTAAGTGGAATTTGGTAAGGAAACATTTATATAGTGTGCTGAAATTTATTGTCACTTGTTACTATGGAAAACAATCCTTTCAGGGGTTTGTTCGGGGTATCTTCACCTCGTCCAGAACCACCCCTCAACCTACTGCACCTACTGAAAATATTGAATATGAAATTCCTTCGGGTATGATAGAACAACTGCTAGCTAATCCTTATGCAGGAGATGGAACCGAACATCCTGATATGCACTTGATATATGTAGAACAAATTTGTGGATTGTTTAAGCTTGCAGGTTTACCTGGGGATGAAGTTATGAAAAAGGTTTTCCCTTTATCTTTGAAGGGGGAAGCATTGGCATGTTATAGGCTATGCGATGATATTGGATCTTGGAATTGGAATCGTTTGAAATTGGAGTTCCACCAAAATATTTGTCCTATGCATCTAGTTCATCATGATCGGAATTATATATATATATATATACATATATATAGACATATATATATATATATATTGGCATCATGAAGGAGAAAGTATCGCTCTAGCTTGGGGGAGGCTTAAGTCAATGTTATATTCATGCCCCAATCATGAGCTCTCAAGAGAAATTATTATCCAGAACTTTTATGCTCGGCTTTCTCGTAATGATCAAACCATGCTTGATACTTCTTGTGTTGGTTCTTTTATGAAGAAGACTATTGAATTCCGGAGGGATATTTTGGAAAGAATTAAACGCAACTCTGAAGATTGGGAACTCGACGAAGGTAAAGAGTTGGGTATTAAGCTTAAGTATGATTGTGTTAATTCTTTTATGGATACCAATGCTTTTCAAAAGTTTAGCACTAAATATGGACTTGACTCTGAGATAGTAGCCTCCTTCTGTGAATCATTTGCTACTCTTGTTGACCTCCCTAAAGAGAAGTGGTTTAAATATCACCCACCTATTAAATAAGAAATCAAGGAACCGGTACCAGTTAAAGAAGAAACTATACTTTATAATGTTGATCCAGTTGTTCCTTCTGCTTATATTGAGAAACCACCTTTCCCTGTTAGGATAAAGGAACATGCTAAAGTTTCAACTATGGTTAACAAAAGCTATATTATAAGACCTAAACATGATGAACAAATCAAAGTAGAACCTAGTATTGCTATGGTTAAATATCTCTTGGAAGAAGATATGGATGGGCATGTTATTTACTTTTATGAAGAAGCTGCTAGAATTGCTAAACCTGATAAAAAGGATAAACATAGACCTGTTGTTGGCATGCCCGTCATCTCAGTCAAATCGTGGAAGATCTGATCCATGCGCCGAATGGACGACGCCTCCGCGTTCAACACAAGTCTAGCCCGAGGATGTCTCCTCCTTCTTGATCCAGCAAGGGGAGAGGAGAAGTTGAGGGAGAGCTCCGGCAACATGACGGCGTGGTGGTGGAGCTTGCGGTTCTCCTGCAGGGCTTCGCCAAGCACTACAGAGGAGGAGGATGAGTTGGAGGGGGGGATGCACCAGGGGAAGGGTGCGGCTGCCCTCCCTCCCCCTCACTATTTATAGGGTGAAGGGGAGAGGGGGCCGGCCCCCCTAGATACATCTAAAGGGGAGGGGCGGCAGCCAATGGGGGAGACTTGTCCCCCAAGCAGATGGGAGGCGCCCCCACCCCCTAGGGTTTCCAACCCTAGGCGCCTTGTGCCCTTGGGGGGACAACCCACTAGGGGGCTGGTTCCCACCCATAGTCAGCCTGATACGTCTCCGTCGTATCTACTTTTCCAAACACTTTTGCCCTTGTTTTGGACTCTAACTTGCATGATTTGAATGGAACTAACCCGGACTGACGTTGTTTTCAGCAGAACTGCCATGGTGTTTATTTTGTGCAGAAATAAAAGTTCTCGGAATGACCTGAAAATCCACGGAGCAACTTTTCAGAATTAATAAAAAATATTGGCGAAAGAATTAGCACCAGGGGTCCCACACCCTGTCCACAAGGGTGGGGGTGCCCCCCCTAGGGCGCGCCCCCCCTAGGGCGCGCCCCTACCTCGTGGGCCCCCTGGACCTCCACCAATGTCAACTCCAACTCTATATATTCACGTTCACGGAGAAAAAAATCAGAGAGAAAGTTTCATCGCATTTTACGATACGGAGCCGCCGCCAAGCCCTAATCTCTCTCGGGAGGGCTGATCTGGAGTCCGTTCGGGCCTCCGAAGAGGGGGATTCGCCGCCGTCGTCATCATCAACCATCCTCCATCACCAATTTCATGATGCTCATCGCCGTGCGTGAGTAATTCCATCGTAGGCTTGCTGGACGGTGATGGGTTGGATGAGATTTACCATGTAATCAAGTTAGTTTTGTTAGGGTTTGATCCCTAGTATCCACTATGTTCTGAGATTGATGTTGCTATGACTTTGCTATGCTTAATGCTTGTCACTAGGGCTTGAGTGCCATGATTTCAGATCTGAACCTATTATGTTTTCATGAATATACGTGAGTTCTTGATCCTATCTTGCAAGTCTATAGTCACCTATTATGTGTTATGATCCGACAACCCCGAAGTGACAATAATCGGGATACTTCTCGGTGATGACCGTAGTTTGAGGAGTTCATGTATTCACTAAGTGCTAATGCTTTGGTCCGTTACTCTATTAAAAGGAGGCCTTAATATCCCTTAGTTTCCATTAGGAACCCGCTGCCACGGGAGGGTAGGACCAAATATGCCATGCAAGTTCTTTTCCGTAAGCATGTATGACTATATTCGGAATACATGCCTACATTACAATGATGAACTAGAGCTAGTTTTGTGTCACCCTATGTTATAACTATTGCATGAGGAATCGCATCCGACGTAATTATCCTTCACTCATCCAATGCCTACAAGCTTTCACATATTGTGCCTTGCTTATTTACTTTACCATTGCCACTGATACAATTACCACAAAACTGCTATTGTTACTTTTGCTATTGTTACCTTTACTTCCATACTACTTTGCTACTACATACTTTGTTGTAGATACTATGTTATCCAGGTGTGGTTGAATTGACAACTCAACTGCTGACACTTAAGAATATTTTTTGGCTCCCCTTGTGTCGAATCAATAAATTTGGGTTGAATAATGTACCCTCAAAAATTGTTGCGACCCCCTATACTTGTGGGTTATCAAGACTATTTTCTGGCGCCGTTGCCGGGGAGCATAGCTCTATTCCTTGGGTCACTTGGGATTTATATCTGTTGATCACTATGAGGAACTTGAAAGACGAAAGAACTAAGATTCATCCCTCAACTACGAGGAGAGGTAAGGAACTGCCATCTAGCTCTGCATTAGATTCTCCTTCTGTTATGAGTAAGCTTGCGACACCTAAACCTGCTTTTGCCATGAATTCTGATATGTCGCATGTTATTGATGATGCCACTTCTACTATGCATGATACTTATGATGAAACTACTTCTGTGCTTGATACTACTGTGCCATTGGGTGAATATCTTGATGAACAACTTGCTAGGGTTAGAGAGAATGAAATTCTTGAAACTGATATTATTGAAGATAGTGATGATGAAGGTTCTCCCCCTAAATATGAATTGCATGTTGTTCCTGAGGGTTATGTTATGGATGAAGAAACTGCTAGAGATTTTCTTGCTTGCAATGATAGATCTGATCTTAAGAAGTTATTAGCTAAACTGAAACAGAAATCTCTGAATGCTAGAATGAAATATGACCCTGCTTTTGCTACTTCACCTATCTTTGTTACTGATTAGGATTATAATTGCTCTGTCGATCCTAAGATAATTACTTTGGTTGAATCTGATCCTTTCTATGGCTATGAATCTGAAACTGTTGTGGCACATCTTACTAAATTAAATGATATAGCCACCCTGTTCACTAAAGATGAGAAATCTCGCTACTATTATATCCTTAAGATATTTCCATTCTCATTAAAGGGTGATGCTAAAACTTGGTTTAATTCTCTTGATCTTGGTTGTGTGCGTAGTCCCCAGGATATGATTTATTACTTCTCTGCTAAATATTTCCCTGCTCTTAAGAAACAAGCTGCCTTGAGGGGAATATATAATTTTGTGCAAATTGAAGAAGAGAGTCTCCCACAATCTTGGGGGAGGCTTCTCCGGTTACTTAATGCTTTGCCTGATCATCCTCTTAAGAAAAATGAAATACTTGATATCTTTTATAATGGACTAACCGATGCTTCCAAGGACCACTTGGATAGTTGTGCTGGTTGTGTTTTCAAGGAAAGAATAGTCGATCAAGCTGAATTGGTATTGAATATTATGTTGACTAATGAAAATAATTGGACACTTCTTGAACCAACTCCTGAGCCAAATTCTGAGCCAACTCCTAAACCAACTCTGAAGAAAAGAGGAGTTCTATTTCTCAGTCCTGAAGATATGCAAGAGGCAAAGAAATTTATGAAACAAAAAGGTATTAAAGCTGAAGATGTTAAGAATTTACCTCCTCTTGAAGAAATACATGGTCTTAATATACCGCCTATTGAAGAAATACATGGTCTTGATAACCCGGCATAGGTAGTAAAGGTAAATTCTCTCTATAGATATGATAAAGTTGAAATCCCGTCTAATAAGTTTTCTAGCCAATGCTTGGATGAATTCGATGACTTTATGGCTAGACAAGAAAACTTTAATGCTTATGTTGGTAGACAATTAAAAAGTAATGCTTCTATGATTGGACACTTGAGTGATTATACGTCTAGAGTTAAAGGTGAACTTAAACTCATTAGTAAATATGCTTCTATGGTTACCACTCAAGCAGAACAAGTACTTAAAGCTCAAAGTGATTTGCTCGATGAATTAAATAATAAACATGATTTTGCTGTTAGAGTGGCTACTAGAACGGGTAAAATGACTCTGGAACCTTTGTATCCTGAAGGCCACCCTAAGAGAATTGAGCAAGATTCTCAGAGGAATAATGTAGATGCACCTAGTCCTTCTAAAAAGAAGAAAAAGAAAAATGATAGGACTTTGCATGCTTCTAGTGAACCTGTTGTAGACACACCTGAGAATCCCAATGATATTTCTATTTCTGATGCTGAAACACAATCTGGTGATGAACATGAACCTACTGATAATGTTAATGATAATGTTCATGTTGATGCTCAACCTAGCAATAATAATGATGTAGAGGTTGAACCTGTTGTTGATCTTGATAACCCACAATCAAAGAATCAACATTATGAAAAGAGAGACTTTGTTGCTAGGAAGCACGGTAAAGAAAGAGAACCATGGGTTCAAAAACTCATGCCTTTTCCTCCTAAACCATCCAAGAAAAAGGATGATGAGGATTTTGAGCGCTTTGCTGAAATGATTAGACCTATCTTTTTGCGTATGCGTTTGACTGATATGCTTAAAATGAATCCATATCCTAAGTACATGAAAGTTATAGTTACAAATAAAAGAAAGATACCGAAAGCTGAAATTTCTACCATGCTTGCTAATTAATTGGAGATCCAGGAGTACCAACTATACCATGCTCCATTAAAAGAAACTATGTTAAAACTGCCTTATGTGATCTTGGAGCCGGTGTTATGTGGCACCCCAGCTCAGAGCAACCGGTTTACCTTGCATTGCCAGCCCAAAGACCTTGTCTTCTGGCAACACACAACAACTTGGTACAGAAAAAGAACTGCTTTATTCATGCTAGCAGAGCATAGTTTATATTACAATAGTTAGCGAGGCCAAGCGGCACACACGGTGCAGCTGAACAATATGTACATTATTTAGTGAACATAAAGGGGCCTCGATCGTGACAACTATGCGACAGCGGAACAACGTCGTAGCGGAACTCCATAGCACGGGAACACCGATGTGGACACGATCTAGACTCGGACAACATCCCTTTCCAATGAGACTTTCCTGAAATCTGGCATGACACGCCAGGTCAGTACATTGAATGTACTTGCAATCTCACTACAAGCGTAAACACAATGACAAACAATATCATGATATTTAACCATTTAACAACAATGCAACAATATATATCCAACATGCTGTGAATATGCTCAACTGGTACTCGTCCCATGGATTGGCTTACCAAACGTGATCATTTCTAGACCACAAACGTGATGATCTCAAAAACAAACCCGTGATCCTTACGGCGATCACAACCCGACCAATACATGGCCCGTGATCCTTACGGCGATCACAACCCGACCAATACATGGCCCGTGATCCTTATGTCGATCACAACCCGACCAATACATGGCCCAACTCAACACGATGGCCTTACTGTCATCCTCAGTGCAAACTTTGTGTGCAAATTTATTAAGTGTTGACCCATGGTGTACCCTACTTTCGAGCGTGTTCGTAACCGTGGACTCGGCTATTGATAGATTAATACACTCTGCAGAGGTTAGTACACTCTACCCACACTATGGAACCATGGCCTCGCACTCCCATTTGGGTGGACCAACGGCATTCCGACGAAACCACTTCATTGTCATGACACTCTCCCGGCCACTCCGACTCAGTCCCCATCGGGCTAGTCCTAGGTGGTCCCGTGTCTACCTCCAGACACCTCGACCACCGTCGTGGCCATGATCCACTCTGGGACCCGGTACCAAAACTTAACTTAACAACGGGCTCACAAGGTTATGCCTGCTTACCGGGCCAGGGTACAGCACGCCCATAACCTTCCCTAGATGGAGGCACCGACTAGAGGCACGACAATGAAACGCATTAAGGCCGTCCCATACCGGCAAATGTGGTTGCACTGGGAAAGACTCGTTTCAGTGGCACCATGACCCGGTCAACAACATATTCAAGTTGAGTTACTTATCAGGTTCAACTTAAAGTGAAAATAACCGGTGTCATAATGCCATGCTATGCATCACTAACACATGCATCACATAACCATGAAAATAACTAAATCAACCACGCTCCCACGGAGCCATCATCAACTCAAGATACTTCTCTGGTTAAGATCAAACCTCACTTAAACCAGAATCATTTCTAGCAATCTCATCATTTTTCATCATGCAAGAATAATAATTAAACTAATTATTAACCTCCATGACCATATCATTTATTCATTACTCATAACTAAGTTCTTGTTAGCTTATCAACAAGATTAACTTCAAACTTTCTGTAAATCAAGCATTTTAACATGACAAACATCTAACAGAATATAATTTTCATATAAATAATTTAAATGCATGAATAATCATAAGTTCAAGTAGGAAAATCACAAATATTGAAGTGGCACTATGAAAATGTTGCTGTGGTTTGCCTTAGTGCTTATGAGGTTCACAAATCTCCTGGTGATCCTCTAGACAAGCTTGCTTTTCTGAAAATAAATAAAACCACAAAAAGAAAACATCAAGAAACCTTCTGAAAATTGCCAGAAAATCTAGACAGAAAGGAAAAATCCCATCTTTTGGTGTTGTTAGATTTTTGGACAAATAACACAATGCAAAAAGAATCAATGCATTTGGACTTATAGATAAAAAGTTATGGTTGTTTGAAGTTTCCTGGAGAATTTGAAATAAAAATAAACAAAATGGGGGGGGTGACGTCGAAGGCGTAAACGCCCAGGGCGCCACCACTCATACTGCTTCGCGCGCGTAATGAGTGGCTGACTAGCGGGCCCCGCTAGTCAGGCCAGAAGGAGGGGAGAGGCAAACAGAGGGAGGCAGCACTTCACCGGAGCACACACTGGCGACGAGGTTTCTTCGAGTCAAACGAGATGAGGGGTCGAAGGAGAAGAAGGTTACGCACCTGCCCGTACCCGTAGCGTGGCTAGAGGTTACCGAATGGTGTCGGAATCGTCCTCTCCAGCGGAGGCAGAGGGCGGAGGTCACCGGAGACGAAGACGACGGCGGCTCGGGGCGGCTCCATGGGCTCCAGCGAGGTGGAACGGCCTCACCGAAGAGTGGCGGAGGCCCTAGCAGGGTCGCCCTGGCCTGGGAGGGGCTGGAGCTGTGGGAATGATCCAAAGGGTATCGTCTGCGAGCTCGAGCTTTGGGACGGCAGCCCGCGGCCTGCTCGGTCGGGCTGCGGCTTCTACAAGTTTGTGGAGGGTGTGGGAGTAGTTGCGGGTGCTCCAGGAGGCTGGGGGTGGTGGCATTTATAGGCGGGCGGCGAGGAGGGTTCGGGCTCCGCCGGAGGACACCTGTCCACGATGCCCGGCGACGAACGACACCAGAGAGAGAGGGGGGAAGACGACGGAGGTCACGCAGGAACTATTTGCGGGCGCGGACAAGCACAGGAGCGAGGGGGAAAGCGACGAGCACAGTGTGCCGCGCACTGTGTCGTTGGTCGGACTGTGCCCATGCTCGCTGCAGCGAGCTCTGGCATCGGCGAGCGCCAGGGGGGAGTTAAGGGGGTGGAGACGAGGATGGTGGCGAGGCGTGGCATGGTTGGGCCGGCTAGGCAGCGATCAGCGCTCAACAGAGCGCTAGGCGGCACGCAGAGCGTGTGTTTTGCATGTCAGCACACTCGGACGAACGCGATCACCGCGTGAACCGTGACATCAGGCCACCCTAAGCACTAACCATGATGTCTGGCATGTAGTCCTTAGTAGTTTGAAGTGTTACCACGGTTTGGCTTGGATCCAGGTGCAGTAGAAATGGATTTGTACTGTTGGCAAGTTTCTGGACAGTAACTTTGGAGATTTACTGTGGTCAAACCACTGGGAGTTAAGGGCTGAGCTTTGGGGGTTTACTTACACTTACTAAGGTAAATAGGCACAAGAAAAACCAGCTACCATGGAGCTAGTAAAAAGGTAGTTGTTGTAGAAACTACCATTTCTGTCCAGAAATGAATTTATTTTCTGTAGCCAAAATATTCCAAAGAGTGGTGAAATATTTTTGCTCAGAAAAGTGCCCTAGGGTCCAAAGAATAATTGGGATTTTATCAGGATTTTTGGGAGAAGAAAAATTAGGGTTGCTTTGGAGCACAAAGGGATAACTAGGGTTTTGGAGGGCAAAATGAATATTTTTCATTTAAGAAAAAAATATTCCAAGCAATATTTTGAGATGAACCTGAGGTGAAATAATGGTTTTGAGGAGGAGAGGGAGAACTTGGGTGAAAATCAAGGGGTACCCAAGTGGTTAAGTCCAAATTAATGATTCAAAAACTCCAAATTCAAAACCAACTCAACTGAAAACCAGGCAAAGAAAAGAGGGCAAAAACCAGACTGTCATAAACCTCCCCCACTTAGAATGAATCTCATCCTTGAGATTCGGTTGCTTGGGAAAACCATTCTGGATAACATGCCCCAAGAAATTCTTCTGATTCCCATGTTGATTCTGACTCGGTATGATGCTTCCATTGGACTTTGTAAAACTTTCGTGCTTTACTGCGAGTGACTCTTTCCATTTGATCCAAAATTATCACCGGCCTCTCTTCATAGGTTAAGTCCTTTGCCAGCTCTATCTCTGTCAAATCAGTCTTTTTCTCGGGCGGTAATATGCACCGTCGCAATTGTGAAACGTGGAACACGTTGTGCACGTCTGACAACTCAAGGGGCAACTCCAACTGATATGCCACAGCACCTACTCATGTCATAACGGGAAATTGACCAATAAATCTGGGTGCTAATTTTCCACGGGTTTGAAACCTCTTGATACCTTTCATAGGCGTGACTCGAAGATAGACATGTTCTCCGGGTTCAAAGCTGATCTGTCGGTGTTTTGCATCGTAATAACTTTTCTGTTGCGATTTGGCCAATTGCAATCTATCTCGGATCTTCTTGACTTGCTTTTCGGCTTCCAGCATGAGATCCATTCCGAAAATATGGCTATCTCCGGTTTGAGACCAATTTAATGGAGTGCGGCACTTACGGCCATACAAAGCTTCATATGGTGACATCTTTAAACTGGTCTGGAAGCTATTGTTATACGAGAACTCGGCGTACAGCAAGCAATCTTCCCATTTTGGGCCTTGGGCCAAGGCACAGGCTCGGAGCATATCTTCGAGTATTTGATTTATCCGTTCTATCTATCCATCCGTTTGAGGATGATAAGCGGTATTCTATTTCAATTCAGTTCCTAGGGCTTGATGGAGACGGGACCAAAAAGCGGAGGTGAAACGTGAACCTCGGTCAGAAGTGATGGTTCAGGGAACTCCATGCAGACTGACTATTCTGGATACATACAGTTGTGCAAGCTCATCTGCTCGATATGAGGTTCTGATCGGGAGGAAGTGGGCTACCTTGGTTAATGTATCCACTATGACCCAGATCGCATCAATGCCTCGTTGGGTCTTAGGTAGTCCTGTGATGAAGTCCATATAGACATCATCCCATTTCCATTGTGACACTGGCAGCGGTTGGAGAAGTCCGGCTGGCTTCTGATGTTCTGCCTTTACTTTGTTGCATATGTCACAACAGGCCACGAAATAAGCAATGTCTTTCTTCATTCCATCCCACCAGAATATTTGTCGAAGGCCTTCGTACATTTTTGTACCTCCAGGGTGAATTGAATACAAGGATTCATGGGCTTCTGACAGGATCTTCTACTTCAAATCTGCTAGATTAGGCACACAAATCCTTCCCCTGAATCGGAGGGTACCGCACTGATCCTTCAAGAAATCGGAAAGCTTGACACGTTTCTGCAAATCGGCATCGCCTGGCTGGGCTTTGCTGATTTCTTCCTCAAGAGTAGGGGTAACTTTCAGAATATTGGCAAGGCCAGCCTCAACTATGACCAGGTTGAGCTGAGCAATCTCTTCTTTAAGTTTGGGAGGCAAAGATTCCAATATGACATTTAAACTGACGGGCTTTCCACTGAGTGCATCGGCAACCACGTTGGCCTTACCCGGATGGTAATTTATTCCAAGGTCATAATCCTTGACCAACTCAAGCCATCTTTGTTGATGGAGATTTAAATCCGGCTAAGTAAATATATATTTGACGCTTTTGTGATCGGTAAAAATTTGGCACCTTTTTCGATGAGGTAGTGTCTCCAAATTTTTAAAGCATGAACTACCGCGGCCATTTTCAAATCAGAGTGGGGTAATTTCCTTCATGGGGTTGTAGCTGCCGTGAGGCATAAGCTACTACCTTGCCATCTTGCATAAGTATGCATCCTAGTCCTTGCTTGGAAGCGTCGCGGTACACATCAAAGCTGCGGTAGATATCTGGAAGTGTTAATACTGGTGCAGTTTTCAAGCGTTTCTTTAACTCAGTGAAACTTTTCTCACAGTCCGTAGTCCATTCAAACTTCTTATCCTTCTTGAGCAGCTCTATCATGGGTTTAGCAATCTTGGAAAACCCTTCAATGAAACGGCGGTAGTATCCAGCTAATCCAAGAAAACTCCAGATCTGAGATACGTTTGCGGGTGGCAACCAGTCGAGCACATCTTTTACCTTGCTTGGGTCCACGGCTACACCCTCAGCTGATAGCACATGCCCGAGGAATCCAACTTGCTTGAGCCAAAACTCACATTTACTGAATTTGGAGTATAACTGATGCTCACGGAGTCGTTGTAACACTGCGCGGAGGTGTTCCTTATGCTCTTCTTCACTTCTTGAGTAAATGAGTATATCATCGATCAAGACGACCACGAACTTATCAAGGAAGTCCATGAATACTTTATTCATGATGTGCATGAAGAAGGCGGGGCCGTTGGTGAGGCCAAAAGACATGACTGTATATTCATAGAGACCATAGCGAGTGGTGAATGCGGTCTTGGGAATACCCTCCTTTTTAATTTTGAGCTGATAATATCCAGTCCGTAAATCGATCTTGGAGAACACCTTGGCTCCACTGAGCTGATCAAACAAATCATCAATTCTTGGCAGAGGGTATTTGTTTTTGATTGTGACATCATTCAACTGACGGTAATCCACACACATGCGGAGGTTGCCATCTTTCTTGTCCACGAAAATAGCAGGTGATCCCCATGGTGAGGAACTAGGGCGGATATACCCTTTTTGGAGCATTTCATCAAGCTCTTTCTTTAGCTCCACTAATTCTGATGACGGCATTCGATAATATTACTTGTGTATTAGTGTGGTTCCGGGCACAAGATCTATTGCAAACTCAAGCTCTCGATCAGGTGGCATGCCAGGCAGTTCTTCTGGGAATACATCAGGAAACTCGCTGACCACTGGAATTAATTCCATTTCAGCTATTGCTGTAAAGACCATTTCCTTGGAGGGTATGCTCGTACGAGTAATAAATTTTGTAGTTTGTCCCTCTTGGCTGGTCAAGTTGACTTCTCGGGTCGCACAATTTATGCACACTTGGTACTGAGTCAGCCAATTCATACCCAAGATAACATCCAACTTATCAGACTCAATAAGTATCAAAGAGGTTGGAAAACGGACTCTGTTGATATTGACTTCCAAATTGTGGCAGACTAGATTGCTTCTGATTAGAGATCCCGGGGTTTGTACCAGCATATTCTTGCCCAAAAGCGAACAAGGAAATTTGTTTTGGGCAACAAAACTCTGAGAAATAAAAGAGTGGGAAGCCCCAGAGTCAAATAAAATTACTGCAGGTATGTTATTAACAGGGAACATACCAATGACGACTTCGGGATTCTCTTGGGCTTCATCAACGGAAATGTGATGAATGTATCCCGTGATGTCGTGCTGATTTGGGCATGCCTATAGATAATGGACTTGTGGCTTGAATGTAGCATCGGTCCGGTTGTTCTTGGGACACTGTTTGGCATAATGTCCGGTTTGTCCACAACTGTAACAAGAATTGCTGCGCAGGTGATTCTCCAGAACTGGGTTGAGCACGTCATTCTTGACTTGGGTGGTGGCCTTGTTAACATTTTGTTGCCAATTGGGCTTGTATGCTACGTGAGTCGGCTGCCAGGTACGAGCCTTCTGCACTGGCTGCATTTCTTTTCTTGGCTCAAACTTGCGTTTGTGATTGTTATGGGCAGGCCTATTATTTGATACAAGCTTGTGTTCCTTTTCAGCAATGAAAGCCTTGTTCACGAGGGTTTGGAAATCTGGGAAATCGAACATACTGAGAGCACAACGGAGTTGCGGGTTTAATCCACCAAGAAACATGTCCATCTTTCTTTCCTGAGTGGCCACGTCATATTGAGAGTAACGTGACAAGTGATTGAATTTCTGCAAATATTCTCCCACAGAATGACTTCCTTGGAGGAGCACAAGAAATTCACGCTGCTTAGTCTTCATAATTCCTGTAGGGATGTGATATTTTCGGAATCGCTCCTTGAATCTTGACTGGGTAATTTCTTCATCAGCAGTCCCCGTGGCTCTTTCATTTTCCCACCATATGGCAGCAGTGCCTTCAAGATAATGTGTTACAAATGGAACCTTATCCCCTTCATCAGTTCGAGCAACCTCAAGCTTCTTTTCCATAGTTCTTAGTCAATCATCTGCATCCAAGGGATCAATGGCCTGACTGAAACTGGGAGGCTTAGTCCTTTAAAAATCAGATAACTTGGAGTGATGGCCGGGCTGATTTCCGTTCTGTCCAACCATAGCTTGAATACTTCTGAATATTTCCATCAGAACATTATTTCGACTTTCCTCGAATATACACATAATTTTCTCGGTGGAGGGCGGATTTGGCAGTGGAGGCGGCGGTGCAACGTACGGCTCGGGTGATTGTCCTGCCTGTCGTGCGGAACGCCGAATAGGAGAACCCTCGCGAACGTTGCTATTGCAGCCTCCCCGCATCATCCTAATATGATTTTCCCAAGTCAACACAACCGAGATAAGAAGCATTCAAAATAAACTGGGGAGAAGCCAACAACAAAAATCCAAGTAAAACTGAAATGGTGAAGAAAATACGGCGAATAAAATAAAGTCCGACATAATTATACATAGACTCATACATGAAAGATAAGAACATGCCAGGTCCAACTACCCTCATACATGAAACGAAACATCATGACTCGTGCGACTACATCCATGCTCCATCCTGATGACTGCGAATACTCGGAAGCTCTACTGCTTTGCTGGTGCTGCGGGGTCCTCTCCTGAAGCGGACTCGGATCCTGAACTGATGGGGTTAACCGAGACCTCCGGGTTAAAAGTGACACGACGACGTTGCCTCAAGGGCTCTCCCTCTGGGGTAGGTGGAGGGTGAATCATCGGGGCTACAGGAGTGGCGAGGAGTGAAACCCACTCAGCAGGAGCACTAAGTGGACTCAAAGTCGCAGTGCCCGAGCTACTCGGAGGAGTAACCGGGGAAAAAGGGGATCTAGAACTGGCAGGAATATAGGGAGTAAATCCTACAGATGGTGGAGTAGTGGCTGAGCTAGCAGAGAGTAAAGCAGAGGCTAAAGCAGTACGGGCACGACTCAGCTCACGAGCCAGCTCGTAGATCAGAAGATAGCTAGGAGTGATATAGCGAGAAAGGTGGCTAGCTACACTATCAGACTCCGGATCAATGACAGGGAAACAGACACGACCATTATCGTGGAGAGAAGGATAGTAATGGAAACCTGGGTGGTTCTGCATCCGGACCTCGTTGTAGTGGAGCTCAACAAGTACCTCGAATGCAGCAAACTGGACAGCCTGAGAAGCGCTAGAAGCATAGCCGCTTTGAGAGGTATGAGTGTGAGAGCTGGAATCGGAACTGGTGCGCAGAGTAACCACGGCATGATACTCATACACTAAGTCAGCTAGGCGCTCTCGGTACACACGATAGACTGGATCGTCATCCTAGGGGTACAGCCGACGCCACATGTTACGAAGGAGATGCGGCGACGTGTACGGCATCAGCTGCAACTGGCACGGGTATAGCACCGGAGCCATCTAAACTCACAACCATTAGCAAGTTAGCATAAAAATAAAATCAGTGCATGCAATGCAACAACCAGCTACAAATGTTACCGGCACTGAGCTACAACTCTATCTAACGTCCAGTTAACTCGGCTTTGTCTAGCGTGGCCTACAGTCAGCGCGGCTCTGATACCAAGCGTTGTGGCACCCCGGCTCAGAGCGACCGGTTTAGCTTGCATTGCCAGCCCAGAGACCTTGTCTTCTGGCAACACACAACAACTTGGTACAGAAAAAAAGCCGCTTTATTCATGCTAGCGGAGCATAGTTTATATTACAACAGTTAGCAAGGCCAAGCGGCACACATGGTGCGGCTGAACAATATGTACATTATTTAGTGAACATAAAGGGGCCTCGTTTTCATGAAAACTACGCGGCAGTAGAACAACGTCGTAGCGGAACTCCATAGCACGGGGACACCGATGTGGACACGATCTAGACTCGGACAGCATTCCTTTCCAATGAGACTTTCCTGAAATCTGGCATGACACGCCAGGTCAGTACATTGAATGTACTTGCAAGCTCCCAACAAGCATAAACATAATGACAAACAATATCATGATATTTAACCATTTAACAACAATGCAACAATATATATCCAACATGCTGTGAATATGCTCAACGGGTACTCGTCCCATGGACTGGCTTACCGAGCGTGATCATTTCCAGACCACAAATGTGATGATCTCAAAAACAAACCTGTGATCCTTACGGCAATCACAACCCGACCAATACATCGCCCGTGATCCTTACGGCGATCACAACCCGACCAATACATGGCCCGTGATCCTTACGGCGATCACAACCCGACCAATACATGGCCCAACTCAACACGATGGCCTTACTGTCATCCTCAGTGCAAACTCTGTGTGCAAATTTATTAAGTGTTGACCCATGGTGTACCCTACTTTCGAGCGTGTCCGTAACCGTGGACTCGCCTATCGATAGATTAATACACTCTGCAGAGGTTAGTACACTGTACCCACACTACGGAACCCATGGCCTCGCACTCCCATTCAGGTGGACCAATGGCATTCCGATGAAACCACTTCATTGTCATGACACTCTCCCGGCTACTCCGACTCAGTCCCCATCGGGCTAGTCCTTGGTGGCCCCGTGTCTACCCCCAGACACCTCGACCACCATCGTGGCCACGATCCACTCTGGGACCCGGTACCAAAACTTAACTTAACAACGGGCTCACAAGGTTATGCCTGCTTACTGGGCCAAGGTACAGCATGCCCATAACCTTCCCTAGATGGAGGCACCGACCAGAGGCACGACAATGAAATGCATTAAGGCCGTCATGTTTGCAATGACAATTAGAGATTATAGTTGCTTATGCCATGCTTAATTTGCTAGGAGCTTATAATGGTTTACCTTGCATGCCAACATGCTATTAAAATGGTTGTGATGTGGTATGATAGGGTGGTATCCTCCTTCGAATGAATTGAGTGACTTGACTTTGCAACATGTTCACGCATGTAGTTGAAACAAAATCAACATAGTCTTCACGATATTTATGTTCATGGTCGATTATATCCTACTCATGCTTGCACTCGGTGTTGATTAATTTTAATGCATGTACATGACTGTTGTCGCTCTCTCAGTTGGTCGCTTCACAGTCTTTTTCTAGCCTTCACCTGTACTAAGCGGGAATACAACTTGTGCATCCAAACTCCATAAACCCCAAAGTTATTCCATATGAGTCCACCATGCCTTCCTATATGCGGTATCTACACACCGTTCCAAGTAAATTTGTATGTGCCAAACTCCAAACCTTCAAATGAAATTCTGTTTTGTATGCTCGGACAGCTCATGTATCATCTAGGGTTGTCTGTATCTTCCATGTTAGGCGGGTTATTCTCAAGAGGAGTGGACTCCACTCCTCATTCACGAGAAAAATGGTTGGTCACCGGGATGCCCGGTCTAATGCTCAAATCAAATCAAAATAATTGCAAACAAAACTCCCCCAGGATCGTTGTTAGTTGGAGGCACCCGTTGTTTCGGTCAAGCCATGGATTGATGCTTGTTGGTGGCAGGGGAATATAAACTTTACCATTCTGTTTGGGAACTGCCTATAATGTGTGTAGCATGGAAGATATCGAGATCTCTTAGTTGTTATGTTGACAGTGAAAGTATACCGCTCAAAATGTTATTTATCTCTATTCCAAAACCGAGCTCTGGCACCTCTACAAATCCCTACTTCCCTTTGCGAAGGGCCTATCTATTTACTTTTATGTTGAGTCATCACCCTCTTATTAAAAAGGACCCGCTGGAGAGCACCACTGTCATTTGCATGCATTACTATTAGTTTATATTGGGTATGACTATGACTGGATCTCTTTTACCATGAATTACAATGTTTAGTCAGTCCTTGATCTTTAAAGGTGCTCTGCATTTATGTTTTGCGGTCTTAGGAAGGGCTAGCAAGATACCATCTTGTTATATCATATTATGATTGTTTGGAGAAAGTGTTGTCATCCAAGATTTATTATTATTGCTCGCTAGTTGATTATGACATTGATATGAGTAAACATGAGACCTAAATGTTATTGCGAATATGGTTAGTTCATAATCTTTGCTGAAAACTTGAATGTTGGCTTTACATATTTACAACAACAAGAGCAAACAGAGTTTGTAAAAGTTTTTCTTTATCACTTTCAGTTTGTCAACTGAATTGCTTGAGGACAAGCAAAGGTTTAAGCTTGGGGGATTTGATACGTCTCCGTCGTATCTACTTTTCCAAACACTTTTGCCCTTGTTTTGGACTCTAACTTGAATGATTTGAATGGAACTAACCCGGACAGACGCTGTTTTCAGCACAACTGCCATGGTGTTATTTTTGTGCAGAAATAAAAGTTCTCGGAATGACCAGAAAATCCACGGAGCAACTTTTCAGAATTAATAAAAAATACTGGCAAAAGAATTAGCACCAGGGGGCCCACACCCTATGCACGAGGGTGGGGGCGCCCCCTCCCTCGTGGGCCCCCTGGACCTCCACCGACGTCAACTCCAACTCTATATATTCACATTCGCGGAGAAAAAAATCAAAGAGAAAGTTTATTCGCGTTTTATGATATGGAGCCGCCGCCAAGCCCTAATCTCTCTCGGGAGGGCTGATCTGGAGTCTGTTCGGGGCTCTAGAGAGGGGGATTCGTCGCTGTCATCATCATCAACCATCCTCCATCACCAATTTCATGATGCTCACCGCCGTGCGTGAGTAATTCCATCATAGGCTTGCTGGACGGTGATGGGTTGGATGAGATTTACCATGTAATCAAGTTAGTTTTGTTAGGGTTTGATCCCTAGTATATACTATGTTCTGAGATTGATGTTGCTATGACTTTTCTATGCTTAATGCTTGTCACTAGGGCCCGAGTGCCATGATTTCAGATCTGAACTTATTATGTTTTCATGAATATATGTGAGTTCTTGATCCTATCTTGCAAGTCTATAGTCACCTATTATGTGTTATGATCCGACAACCCCGAAGTGACAATAATCGGGATTCTTCTCGGTGATGATCGTAGTTTGAGGAGTTCATGTATTCACTAAGTGATAATGCTTTGGTCTGGTACTCTATTAAAAGGAGGCCTTAATATCCCTTAGTTTCCATTAGGACCCCGCTGCTACGGGAGGGTAGGACAAAAGATGCCATGCAAGTTCTTTTCCATAAGCACGTATGACTATATTCGGAATACATGCCTACATTACATTGATGAACTGGAGCTAGTTCTGTATCACCCTATATTATAACTATTGCATGAGGAATCGCATCCGACATAATTATCCATCACTAATCCAATGCCTGCGAGCTTTTCACATATTGTGCCTTGCTTATTTACTTTACCGTTGCCACTGTTACAATTACTACAAAACTGCTATTGTTACTTTTGCTACTGTTACCGTTACTTCCATACTACTTTGCTACTAAATACTTTGCTGCAGATACTAAGTTATCCAGGTGTGGTTGAATTGACAACTGAACTGCTAATACTTGAGAATATTCTTTGGCTCCCCTTGTGTCGAATCAATAAATTTGGATTGAATACTCTACCCTCGAAAGCAGTTGTGATCCCCTATACTTGTGGGGTATCACAGCCCACTTGGTCCCCCGGAGTAGGTGGCCCCACCCGGTGGACCCCCGGACACCTTTTGGTGGTCCCGGTACAATACCGATAACCCCCAAAACTTTCCGACAACTGAAACTGGACTTCCCATATATAAATCTTCACCCCCAGACCATTCCGGAACTCCTTGTGACGTCTGGGATCTCATCCAGGACTCCGAACAACCTTCGGTAACCACATACAATTTCCCATTACAACTCTAGTGTCACTGAACCTTAAGTGTGTAGACCCTACGGGTTCGAGAACCATGCAGACATGACCAAGACACCTCTCCTGCCAATAACCAATAGTGGGATCTGGATACCCATAATGTCTCCCGCATGTTCCATAATGATCTCATGGGATGAACCACAATGTCGGGGATTCAATCAATCCCATATATAATTCGCTTTGTCCATCGATATGTTACTTGCCCGAGATTTGATCGGCCATATCCCTATACCTTGTTCAATCTCATTACCCGCAAGTCTCTTTACTCGTTCCGTAACACATGATATCGTGACTAACTCCTTAGTCACATTGAGCTCATTATGATGATGCATAACTGAGTGGGCCCAGAGATACCTCTCCGTCATACGGAGTGACAAATCCCAGTCTCGATTCGTGCCAACCCAACGGACACTTTCGGGGATACCTGTAGTGCACCTTTATAGTCACCCAGTTACATTGTGACATTTGATACACCCAAAGCATTCCGACGGCATCCGAGAGTTGCACGATCTCATGGTCTAAGGAAAAGATACTTGACATTAGAAAAGCTCTAGCAAACGAACTACTCGGTCTTGTGTTGTGCTTAGGATTGGGTCTTGTCCATCACATCATTCTCCTAATGATGTGATCCCGTTATCAATAAAATCCAATGTCCATGGTCAGGAAACCATAACCATCTATTGATCAACGAGCTAGTCCACTAGAGGCTCACTAGGGACATGTTGTGGTCTATGTATTCACACATGTATTACGGTTTCCGGTTAATACAATTATAGCATGAACAATAGAAAATTATCATGAACAAGGAGATATAATACTAACCATTTTATTATTGACTCTAGGGCATATTTCCAACAAAGACAACCTCGCGTGCTGCAACTAGCAAGGAAGCAAGAAGTGTAGTTTTTGTACTCACGATGAGACAATCAAACACCTCTTTTTTCAGTGCAAGTTTACGCGTTCTACATGGTCTATCATCCAAATAGCGTCCAATTTGTATCTGCCCACAAGTGTTGTCAATATTTTTGGCCATTGGTTGGATAGTACTCCAAATAGGTCCAGAATGCTAATAAGGGTGGGAGTGTGTATGCCTTATTATGATCGTTGTGACTATGTAGAAACTCTGCTGCTTTGCAGGTAATTTTCCGTTGTACACACTGGTTCGTACATGGTTTATGCTACACCGGACGGAGTACCAATCGTTATTCAGGGTGGTGTGTATGTGGTCGGGGCAGGTGGTCAGGGAGGTTTTCGCCCAACATGGGTGGCAGCATAATCTCCGGACGGTCCACCACCTCCTTAGACATAGGCATAATGTTGGGCTTTTACGACTTTATTTGTGCCATTATGTTGGTTTTTAATTTCTTGTGTGAGATTGTCCGTCATGGACTGTGTGCATCCTAGTTATACAGAGGCTAGGTGTTACTCATTATGCCTTGTATCCGTTTGATGCTACATTTGAGTTAATAAAAGCGCCCATTATAGAAAAACAAGACATAACACCTATGACAAAACCATTACAAGAAATGAATTTAACACCTACGACTAAGTCAGACTTTTTCTACAACATGCCTCAAAAAGGGATAAACACCCTTGAGTCACCGTTGTTACGTTCGGCGGGATACGACCAAGACAAGGATTTTCATGCTGGTTGCCAAGATCAACCATTGAAGGCCAGCACACCAGTAAAGATACAACACCTCCAATCGGGTAATAGCGTAAGTTTATCTGTTGGGCCTGACCAGCGGTTTTCGACCCCCCCTCCCCCCCCCCACACACACATAGAGGAAGATATAAAGCAGTGTTCCAGTCAACATCATAAAGAAGGGTCTTCTGGAAGTCACATCAACTACTACTCCATGCAAAGCCCAAGTGGGCTAAAGGATTGGTGGAATGTAATCCCACCATAGACCATCACCAAGCCCATTGTAAGGTCAGCAGATGAGGACGTGGTTACCTTGGATACGACCAAAAATAATACATATGTGCATATTAATTTGTGAGGTGATTTCTAATGAAAATATGCAATAATTATTGAGTTCATCGAGAACAAAAGTACTTCATCTATTTTTATTCCATGCCTGATTACAAAATTATCGGATACTTGTACAAACCACGTCTGAAGACAAAAGGAAAATGAAATGATTAGTGTTTTCCAAAAATTCTTCCCACACACTTTTGGCTCAAGAGAAGTTACAAAACAAACCCCCCACATTCTAGACTCAAACTCGGACTACACGGACATACCGACTTCTAATGCTTGGAACTTTTGCGTCCGGGCTCAGAATTGGGTGAATACTTTTTTGTTGGAAAGCTTATCTCGTGTATGTTCCAACACAATTTAATTCACCTTTAAATTCTTCCAGCTGTGGAGCTAAAGAAAAAATGATGCGACGCTGCTGCAAAATTCAAGACAAAATTCAAGTCAACATTTATTCTGTCACCTCCATTTGGGCCCATGGGCCTTGTACGACACAGGGTTAGGTTTTGGTTGCCTTGGACGTGCTTCCACCCCCTTGGTTATCATCCCTTAGTCCTATATAAGTTGATCAATCTAGTAGCATTTTATTTGGGTTTTTGTTTAGTTAAAAGTTAGCCATTGCAACTTTGTGTACTTCATTTGTGTTCAACGACCAAGCCAAGACTGCTTTCCGAACCCCACTTCAATCAATACTTCATCTATATTCTCAATATTCAGATTGATTTTTATCATATTGTTGCTCATTCTTCAATTGCTTAAAGAAATAGACATTGGTGGTCATGCTCCCGACATCGTCAGTAACCTATTGGAGATTGGTTTAGTGATTTCTAAGGTGCAACGTCCATTGCACATTTGTACTCGGATCGTCAAAGATGACTCCCACCAAATCGATAGTTATCATCTCATTGAAAGATCGGAACATCATTGCCCTATCACCGGTCATGTCGCAATGCGGATCTGATTGCCACCATTCACACTGGCGTGCCTCAAGCTGCACCATCCACCATGCCCTCATGGTAGTTGCCACAATCATCCTCCATATGAACAAAGGTAGATGCCATACTGTTTGATGTACATGGGAGACCTATAATGCATCCCATCCTCATCATCACTAGGTGATTGCTTCGAAAGCCACATGTTCGCCCACACCCACCAAACGTGGCCACGCTGCCGCCCAACCTCAGATCTGGCACACACAAGACCACTATTGTCACCACCGCAACATCTCGACTCGTCTAAGCTGCTGCTCGCAACCAACACGCGCATAGTTGTTGCACTCGAGAACATTGGAGCCCGCCGCAATGCACTACCCAGCGGGAGCTTCATTGCGATGCTCGCCACGGACCCGACCCAACTTCAAGCCCATGGGGGCTTGGGTCTGGCCCAATAGCTCCTCCACATTGCTAGCAGGCACTTGACGCATCAACAATATGCCACTGGTCGTGACAGGGGCTCGGTTTCGGAACAACTTGGCACTTCCTAGGGAGAATCTCATGGAGTTATATGGCCGGAGGACCCTGTCCTTGTTGGCAGCATCACTAGCCTTGCCTTTTCGAAAGCAACACTATAGTGGGTAGTTCTTCTTCCCTGGAGTGTTCCTGCACATCATCGAGGACCCCACTACCATCACCAACAAAAGGGTCAAGGAGAGGGGTGAAGAGAGAGGCGGGGAGGGACATGCGGCAAAGCCCCAGAGTCGCCAGGAGCATCACGGGGAGAGTGCTGAGAAGGGGAGAATGGTCCCTCTGTATACTTTGGATCAGGTGATTTCTTCTCATGATGGGAAAGATACTTGGGCTTGGGGAGCCAGTCAGCATCAGCCCATTACAATGCACATGACTTTGCAAGGGTGTCACCTTTGTGCTTGTAGGAAAAATTCAACCCATTGACCAAGACTACTTTTATTTGGAGTTACAAGTATGTTAATTTATGATGCAAATGTTTAATGGAAAAAATAAAAGTTGAGCTACATATGTTCCTTTTTATTCTTTGAACAAATAAATTCTAGATATCTTAACTTACTAAAAATCCTTACATCTAAATGATGCTAGTTTAAATAATGTTGTCGTGTAAATGCTCCTTGTTCTTGTGCAAACAAGTATTAAAATGGATCGGACCATGCTGCCCAATGGGACGTGAGACCACTCCGTATTGGACCATTAGTTCGGCTCCATGTCCCTGAAGAGAACAAAGGCGCAGACAAGGAGCATGTCCAAGATGGAGCAGGCCGACCCATTCCCATCCTGAATTTCTTCATCCCCCACTCCCCTTCGCTCTTCTCGTACGAAGTACGACATGAATCGATTCAGTTAAGAGACGAGCTTGCCTCATCTAAGTGTGAGAGTGAATGCACAACTCTAGCACCAAGTTCAAATACTCATGGATTCAAATTATTTTTATTCTTAACTGTTGTTGAGTATAGTGATTATTAGGAAAGCTAGAATAGCGTAGTATATTATTCTATCTTGCCTTGTACTCCAAGATGACCATGTACTCCTATATATATGCCCATGAGGCTCAAGCAATACAACGAACTATTCCACTAATCCTTTCTCTCCCTTCTAACATTGTATCAGTTTCCGGGTTCTAAACCATAGCCGTCGCTGCTTCCGCACCCGCGCGCCACCCTCGGGGCGGTCGGCCTCCATGACCGCCACCGGGGGCCGCGCCGCCCGTACCTAGGGTTCATGTGTCGGTCGTGTTGACCGGCTGCCCTAGAGAGTCTTTTTCCGAGCCCTTGCTCCAGGTTTTTTCGCTCTCTCACTGGTCATTTTGATCGGCGTTTTTCTTTTTGGTTTTCCGATCTATACTTGATCGGTTTGTGTCGCCCGCCGCCGCCGTCGACCCCTGTGCGGCTCTACTCCGACACCAGCGCGACCGACCGGCCTCTTCACCGAACCGGCAGCCTCGTGCGACAGGCGGTCCCTAACGGTCGTTGTCCGCACGTCTGCCTGCCCGTCACCCCGACCCGACGGCCTCGCACGACAGGCGGCCCCTCACGGCCGTCGTCTATGCGCCGGCCCGCTCTTTGATCTATGTCGGCCATCACCGCCCTGTCCCCGAGTTCAGCGCACCCCTCCGCCGATCGAGCAACAGATTGTCGCTGCGTCGCCCCATTGGGCCGTAGTGCCGCGGCCCCGTGGTTCTCCCCGTGGCTACAGCGATCTGTGTCGCCGCTGCATCGCCCCTTTAGGGTGTAGTGCCGTGACAAGTGATCTCTGCCGCCGCCCTGAGGCCATTCCCGTGGTTGCACCACCTCGCACGTTGCTGCTGCGTTGCCCCTTCGGGCCGTAGTGTTGTGGCTTGCGGTCAACTGCCGCACCGAGGCCGTCCGCTCCAGGTCGTCCCCGAGGCTGCACCGGCCCTCGCGCTGCCGCTGCATCACCCCGTCGGGCCATAGCAAGCGTGGCACGAGATCCCTGCAACCGCCCTGAGGTCTTCCCCGCCGTCGCCCCGACCTACCCGCCACTGTTGCGTCGCCCCTTCGGGTCGTAACGCTGCGGCCCGCGGTCCACCTCCATCCACGCGTGTTAACTTTCATATGATATGCGTCGCGCCGCCTCCCTTGGTGAGGGAACGTCACCGTCCGCGCCGGTCTTCGTCGCGCTGTTGGGTTCATTATCGTCTACTTTGAGCACCACCGCCGCGCTCCTTCTCTAGCCACCGTCCCCGCCTCCTTAGGCCGCCGCCGTCACTGCTCTTCTTCTGCGACTCCATGGCGACTACCTCGACACCGGCGACCCCCGACTCGACACCGACCACGGCGTTCTTTGCACGGCTACCTCGACTACGGCTACACCACCTATGCTCTTAGCTACCTCGATTAATGGCACAAAGGGCTACCGCCTTGCTTGAGCAACCTCGTCGGTTTCCACTCTAGCCACGACTCCATCGACTGTTACGACTGTGGGGGGGTATTCGTCGGCTTCCCTTTGGATTCTTCTCCAGTCTCATTGTCTGCGTCGCTACCGTTGTGACTGCGGGAGGATGTTGAGTATCGTGATTATTAGGAAAGCTAGGATAGCATAGGTTATTATTCTACCTTGCCTTGTACTCCAAGATGACCATGTACTCCTATATATTTGCCCACGAGGCTCAAGTAATGAACTATTCCACCAATCCTTTCTCTCCCTTCTAACATGGTATCAGTTTCTAGGTTCTAAACCCTAGCCGCCGCCGCTTCCGCACCCGCACGCCACCCCCGGGGCGGTCGGCCTCCATGACCGCCGTCGGGGGCCGCGCCGCCCATACCTAGGGTTCGTCCGCCGTTCGTGTTGACTGGCTGCCCTGGAGAGTCTTTTTCCCAAGCCCTTGCTCCGGGGTTTTTCGCTCTCTCGCCATCGTTTTGATCGGTGTTTTTCTTTTTGGTTTCCCGATCTATACTTGATCGGTTTGTGTCACCCACCGCCGTCGTCGACCCCCGTGCGCCTCTACTCCGACACCAGTGCGACCGACCGGCCTCTTCACCGACCCGGCGGCCTCACGCAACAGGCGGTCCCTAACGGCTGGCGTCCGCGCGTCTGCCCGCCCGTCGCCCCGACCCGACGACCTCACGCGACAGGTGGCCCCTCACGGTCGTCGTCCACGCATCGGCCCGCTCGTCGATCTACGCCGGCCATCACCACCATGTCCCCGAATTCAGCGCGCCCCTCCGCCGATCGAGCAATAGGCTGCCGCTGCGTCACCCCGTAGGGCCGCAGCGCCACCGCCCCATGGTTCTCCCCGTGGCTGCACCGATCTGTGCCGCCGCTGCATCACGCCTTCAGGTCGTAGTGCCGCGACAAGTGATCTCCGCCGCTGCCCTGAGGCTGTTCCCGTGGTTGCACCACCTCGTGCGTTGCTGTTGTGTCGCCCCTTCGGGTTGTAGTGCTGTGGCCCGCGGTCAACTACCACGCCGAGGCCGTCCGCTCCAGGTCGTCCCCGAGGCTGCACCGACCCTCGCGCTGCCGCTGCGTGGCCTCGTCATGTTGTAGCGAGCGTGGCACGAGATCCCTGCAACCGCCCTAAGGTCTTCCCCGCCGTCGCCCCCGACCTACCCGCCACCGTTGCGTCGCCCCTTCGGGTCATAACGCTGCGGCCCGCAGTCCACCACCGTCCACACACGTTGACTTCCATGTGATATGCGCCGTGCCGCCTCCCTTGGCGCGAAAACATCACCGTCCGCGTTGGTATTCGTCACACTATTGGGTTCATTATCGCCTACTTCGAGCACCGCCACGCTCCTTCTCTAGCCGCTGCCACCGCCTCCTTTGGCCGCCGCCACTGCTGCTCTTCTTCCGCGGCTCCACGGAGACTACCTCGACACCAGCGACCCCCGACTCGACACCGACCAGACGGATACCTTGACTACGGCTACACCACCTATGCTCTCGGCTACCTCGACAAATGGCACAAAGGGATACCGCCTTGCTTGATCAACCTCGTCGGTTTCCACTCCAGCCACGACTCCGCGATGCATCGACCGTTACGACTATGGGGGGTGTCCGTCGGCTTCCCTTTGGATTCTTCTTCAGTCTCAACATCTGCGTTGCTACCGTTGTGACTGCAGGTGGATGTTGATTATCGTGATTATTAGGAAGGCTAGGATAGCGTAGGTTATTATTCTACCTTGCCTTGTACTCCAACATGACCATGTACTCCTATATATATGCCCACGAGGCTCAAGCAATACAATGAACTATTCCAACAATCCTTTCTCTCCCTTCTAACAACTATTTCCTAAGAAATGGCTTAACATATTACAGGAAGAAAAACACCATGTTTTGTGGTAAAAAAATGAGTCATGAAATCCTAGTAGTTGAAGTGTTGTTTTCATTGTCCTCTAAGTTTCAAATGATTCTCCTTAACCACTAGCGGCTCACCTAGTGACGGAAGCGAAGGAAGCATGGATGAACTCTTGGAGCCAGGGTGAGTCATGAAATCCCAATGATTGAATCATCGTCTTCATTGTTCTTTAAATTTCAGGTGATTCTTCTCACTCCAGCAGCTCATCCAGTGGCAGGAGGCGGGAGAAACCTGGATCATTTCTTGGAGCCTAGATTAAATTTCACACATGTTAGGATCTATCTCTGCCCAGCTGTGGCCATTGCGGTCGATGCCTACACCAGGGAGTCGACGGTGTTTTTGATCCATTAGATCGACAACTTTGAATCCACTGCATTGTTGTTCCCTTTTTAGCCTCGGTTAGTAATGGTGGTGCCAAGGTTGTTTGAGTTTCCCCCCCTATGACTAGGTTGTTTGAGGGTTAGTGTTTCTCTCATTTTGTCCTACCCTACTTGACCCCGCATGGAGCCCAAGAAATCTAACAAGTAAGTAGTGGTGCGACATCTTAACTTGCATGATATATCCAACTGTCTTAGGTTTCCATGTAGGGTATGTACCAAAGCCAACATTCAGTGATCGTCGATACGTCCCCTTGGAAGTCTATAGAAAATACTGAAGGAAATATGCCCTAGAGGCAATAATAAAGTTGTTATTCATATTTCCATATATCATGATTAATGTTTATTATTAATGCTAGAATTGTATTAACCGGAAACTTAGTACATGTGTGAATACATAGACAAACAGAGTGTCCCTAGTATGCCTCTACTTGACTAGCCCGTTAATCAAACATGGTTAAGTTTCCTAGCCATAGACATGTGTTGTCATTTGATGAACGGGATCACATCATTAGAGAATGATGTGATGGACAAGACCCATCTGTTATCTTAGCACTATGATCGTTTAGTTTATTGCTATTGCTTTCATCATGACTTATACATGTTCCAATGACTATGAGATTATGCAACTCCCAAATACCGGAGGAACACTTAGTGTGATTATAAAGATGCTCTACAGGTGTCTCCAATGGTGTTTGTTGAGTTGGCATAGATCGAGATTAGGATTTGTCACTCCAATTGCCGGAGAGGTATCTCTGGGCCCTCTCGGTAATGCACATCACTATAGCATTGCAAGCAATGTGACTAATGAGTTAGTTACGGGATAATGCATTACGGAACGAGTAAAGAGACTTGCCGGTAACGAGATTAAACTAGGTATGATGATACTAATGATCGAATCTCGGACAAGTAACATACCGATGACAAAGGGAACAACGTATGTTGTTATGCGGTTTGACCGATAAAGATCTTCGTAGAATATGTAGGAACCAATATGAGCATCCAGGTTCCGCTATTGGTTATTGACCGGAAGTGAGTCTTGGTCATGTCTACATAGTTCTCAAACCCTTAGGGTCCGCACACTTAACGTTCGATGACGATTTGTATTATGAGTTTACGTGATTTGATGACCGAAGGTTGTTCGGAGTCCCGGATGAGATCACGGACATGACGAGGAGTCTCGAAATGGTCAAGAGGTAAAGATCGATATATTGGAAGGCTATATTCGGACATCGTAAAGGTTCCGAGTGATTCAGGTATTTTTCGGAGTACCGGAGAGTTACGGGAATTCGCTGGGGGAAGTAATGGGCCTTAATGGGCCATACGAGAAAGGAGAGAAGGGCCTCAAGGGGTGGCCGTGTGCCCCTTGGGCTGGTCTGAATTGGACTAGGAGGGGGCGGCGCCCCCCTCCTTCCTTCTCCCATCCACCTCCTTCCCTCCTTCTCCTACTAGGAATAGGAAAGACGAGGGGAATCCTAATTGGACTAGGGAGTCCTAGTAGGATTCCCCACACCTGGTGCGCCCCCCTAGGGACGGCCATCTCTTCCCTCCCCTCCTTTATATACATAGCCAGAGGGCACCCCATAGACAAAAGTTGATCTCTTAGCCGTGTGCGGTGCCTCCCTCAACAATTTTCCACCTCGGTTATATTGTCGTAGTGCTTAGACGAAGCCCTGCATCGGTAACTTCATCATCACCGTCACCACGCCGTCGTGCTGACAAAACTCTCACTCGGTCTCAACTGGATCAAGAGTTCGAGGGACGTCACAGAGCTGAACGTGTGCAGATCGCGAAGGTGCCGTGTGTCGGGGATATACCCCGCGGTATGACCCGGCTGGAGTCGTAAACCGGCTGGGACTTGGTAAACCGGCAGATAGTTAAGACAGATGGCTAAGCCATATGGTAAACCGGCGGGTGTTAAACCGGCAGATGGCTAAGACAGACGGTAAACCGGCAAGTGTTAAACCGGCAGATGGTTAGACAGACGGTAAACCGGCAAGTGTTAAACCGGCAGAGTTAAGACAGATGGTAGCACCAGCAGGTGTTAAGTCAATCATAACCCGGCAGACATTGTTAAACCGACAGACATTGTTAAACCGGCAGCTGTTGTTAAACCGGCAGACAATGTTAAACCGGCAGACAATGTTAAACCGGCAGACGTTAAGAAGCCCAGGAAAGGAAGTCAAAATAGTTTAAGTTAAAGTCCGAGGGACTCCACATGTAACCCGCCCCTTCAACTTATATAAGGAGGGGCAGGGCTCCCCAAAGAGGGACAAGAAAGAAACAATCTCTAGGGCTAGACACAACTAGAGGAGAGCCGGTTTATGGCGACTCCCTCATGACGATAATGAGATCTAGCCTCAAACATCATGTAGGGTTGTTACCGGATGATGTTTCCCGGGGCCCGAAGCTGTCTAAACCCTTGTCTTGTGTTGCGTCTCTCGATTCCGCCCAACCCCTCTCAAGCTACCACATAGATGAGTTGGCCTCGCGACTAAGTCCTCACACAAAGGACATCTAACATGTTAATTCCACGACAGCTAGCGCCCACCGTGGGGCTCGCGCATGGTGGTGTTGAGTTCTTGAAGGGATTTCATCTAGGGATCGATGAAGCTCGCGATTGGCCGGATGGAGAAGAACCGGCGCAAGACAATCACACAGGATTTACTTTGGATCTGGAAGTGTGAGATTTGAGTTGAAAATAAATTAGAGTTGCAAGATGCGTGCCGCCGCAACCAGGTGATCTGACGAAATCATGTCAATTTTCGCTCTGTCGATGGTAAAGGCCGTGACGGACAGAAGTTGCCGCTGCAATACCCCCAACCCGGTGATAACAGATCAATTTTCATCGGTGATCACTACAAATCGGAGTGATCTTTTTTAGGGTTTGAGAAAATTCGCAAGTTTTCGGATGAAGAAGTTCGTAAAGCTCTGGCATGGAACAATCACAGGATAATCCGGCCCGGAAAGGTCTTGAGCAGAGCCGTAGCCAGGGGTAAAACAATTCGCCAGACAGTCTTTGGATCTGATAGTACAATATTCCGAGATAAGTCAAAGGGTCAGTTTGATTCATGTATTGTTAAGTATAATTTACTACAAGTGCAAGTACTGCCACTAGTTTGGTATCATGTGAAGGAATGGAGCAATGGTGCAAGGGCCACATCACACATTTTGTGTCCATCCAATAAAAAATGAGGTGATATCCATCCAATTTTTTTAAATATAGTTGATTTTATCAAAAGAACAATTACTCTGGTCTTTGCTATTTTTGGGCAGGATCATTATTTGTTACAAAGGTGTCGCAAAGGGGCGTGCGCTAAGATTATCGCACTAGGGCTGGTCCGTGCCATGCTGCTGGACGGCTATATGGGAGCTATTTATTGAGTATGAGCAAGTCACTTCTTGGGTAGCCCGGTTTTTCTTCCAACAAATTGGAGGGAAATTATCATTCAACCGCCGTCTGCGCTGGATGGCTCAATTGACATGCGTGAAAATCGCTGCCACTACAGTTTGGTCCACTTCAAACAGCCAGTTGGAAGGAACCATTGGCCGAGTTGCTGACACGGCTCATACGGGATCATTTATAACCCGCCACAGTCACCTCAAATCTTCTGTGGATTCACATTGCGTTATCAACACCAATGATATATACCTTCTGCTATGGTCAAGTACGAAGAATCTCAAGACAACTCCTTGAGTCATCTTAAGACTCGGGGGCTACGATGATATGATTCAACAAGTCTTGCCAGTTTCAACAAGTTTCAGAACCCCAGGACGATGGAGGAAAAGATAACCCGGTCCCGGAGGCTACTGTTATATTGATGAAAATATAAAGGCCGTCAAAGAATTTCCAGCTCATACAGTATATGACAAAATCCCGGCTCAATGAAGAAGTTCCGGATCATCAGAAAGGATTTCGGGTTAAAATCCGGTTCAAGACACATCTCTCTCTCATAAATATCCGGTTGAAAAATCCGGCTCAAGGGAAGTTAGTCTCACTGAAGCTCTCCAAATATCCGGTTTACAATCCGGTTCAAAGGAAATTTATCTATCATGAAGCTTTGAAGCTCTCAAATCCGGTTCAAAATCCGGTTCAAGGGGAAATCTATCTCCCACAAATATCTGAAGCTGTCAATATCCGGTTCAAAATCACGGTTCAAGAAGAATTTATCTCTTGCAAAAAGTTAAAGGTTGCCAAAGAGGACCTGTTGCCATGATGCACGGTTCAAACATGGGTATCTCTCCTTATTGGCTTATCATATTATTGGTTACATGGGGGCTTCAGCTGACAAATCGGAGTTATGTCCATTAATCCGGCTATCACACCACAACAAAGCTTGGGAGCTTCACACCCAAGGGGCCAAGGAGAGTCTGGATGCTATGCACAGCTCATACATAGGCACCCAATGAGCACAGCTCATCATGTTACTTGGGGGCTCCTTGTGTCAAATACCAAGGAGTTTGAATGGACCCTTGTAGCTGGGTATCGACCCACGGCTTGGAAGCCTGGTATATTTACCTAAAACCCCGGATTAACCTGCCTTCATCAAGTAAGACACTCCTATCCAGGTCATCCTGGCACGACCCTCCGAATGTTTGACAGTTACTCTCATTGAGATCCTGCACTTGTCAAAGTTAAAACGGTGATTGGTTAGTTGGAGGGTCTTAAAAGGCTTTGTCAAATGGTTCAACTCAGCGGCCTGGCAGCCCACAAAAAGCCTCGAATTTGGGCCCGGCAGCCCTCAAAAAGCATGACTATCAGTCATCAAATTTATCCGGTGTTCTTTAATCTGGCTCGACTTTCAACTACAAGTTGTCAGTACATAATCACTTATAATCCGGTGTTTATTGACCCGGCCTGGCTTTGGACTATAAGTCACTAGTATATATTTGGATTGCGCCATTGGAATTGTGCGCTTATAAATCATTGGGTATATTATTCAAATAGCCAACATGGCTGGATTTTATTATGGTTATCAATAACCACTATTATGATCAAGATTTTCAAAGTCGCTTTAGCGCAATTGCTATCATATTGTCAATGGATATGATTTATTCTACAATTGAAGGAATAGTCCCGAGTTGCTGCAGGCTTACAACCCGACACTTGGGGCTACATTATTTAAATTGATATTATATCAAATATGCAAGTCTCATGTCGCTGCAAGCATGCACCATGACACTTGGGGGCTAATGTAAAGTCATTCTTTGTTCATCTTATTGAAGATCCGACTCATCACATTATAATGAGCCGGCCCTTGGGGGCTACCAATTGCTCCTGTCAAACAATTCAAGTTCAAAGATTACATGATTATATTTACAAAGTCCCTGCTCATTATTGCATAATAACCCGGCCCTTGGGGGCTACACTGGTTGAAGTTTTTATGAGCATCAGGAAATTACAAGTCCCAGGTTGCTGCAAGCATGACAACCCGGCACTTGGGGGCTACATATGTGGAATACTCAATTCTGACTAATGATTGAGATGAACAAACTGGATTTTTTCAAGATTGTGATATTTATATTGAAGCAAGTCTTAAGCTATTGTTATGTTACCTTCTTAAGATTTGAGGGCTACAAGTGATGGGTATATAAGAGGTATATTTTCAAAAGCTGATGTCAACAAATAGTTATGATCCGGTGCCATCAATATTTGTAAACCGGCAAATTTTACATTCTTAACCGGCTGAAGATCAGATGAGTATTTCAAGGACCAATATTGCTTTCAAGCATTGGGAGCTGAATCAAAGGAGTTATTCTTCAAAATATATTTTCTATGAGAAACCAATGTCAGAAAATTGATTATGAAGCTGGCATGTTAAACTGGATTTTCTAGAAGAAGGAAGTGACAAGGACTTAAGGATGTTCAGGATCAGTTTAATATGGATAAATCCAAATTAAATTGGGGGCTAATGTCGGGGATATACCTCGCGGTATGACCCGGCCGGAGTCGTAAACCGCCTGGGACTTGGTAAACCGGCGGATGGTAAACCGGCAGACAGTTAAGACAGATGGCTAAGTCAGACGGTAAACCGGCGGGTGTTAAACCGGCAGATGGCTAAGACAGACGGTAAACCGGCAAGTGTTAAACTGGCAGATGGTTAGACAGACGGTAAACCGGCAAGTGTTAAACCGGCAGAGTTAAGACAGATGGTAGCACCAGCAGGTGTTAAGTAAATCATAACCCGGCAGACATTGTTAAACCGGCAGACATTGTTAAACCGACAGCTGTTGTTAAACCGGCAGACAATGTTAAACCGGTAGATGTTAAGAAGCCCAGGAAAGGAAGTCAAAATATTTTAAGTTAAAGTCCGAGTTAGACTCCACATGTAACCCGCCCCTTCAACTTATATAAGGAGGGGCAGGGCTCCCCAAAGAGGGACAAGAAAGAAACAATCTCTAGGGCTAGACACAACTAGAGGAGAGCCGGTTTACGGCGACTCCCTCATGACGATAATGAGATCCAGCCTCAAATAGCATGTAGGGTTGTTACCGGATGATGTTTCCCGGGGCCCAAAGCTGTCTAAACCCTTGTCTTGTGTTGCGTCTCTCGATTCCGCCCAACCCCTCTCAAGCTACCACATAGATGCGTTGGCCTCGCGACTAAGTCCTCACACAAAGGACATCTGACGTGTTAATTCCACGACACTGTGCGTTCGGTACTTGGATTGGTTGGATCGTGAAGACGTTCGACTACATCAACCGTGTTACTTAACGCTTCTGCTTTCGGTCTACAAGGGTACGTAGACACACTCTCCCCGCTCGTTGCTATGCTTCTCCTAGAGAGAGCTTGCGTGATCGTAGGAAAATTTTTGAAATACTACATTCCCCAATAGTGGCATCTGAGCCAGGTCTATGCGTAGATGTTATATGCACGAGTAGAACAAAAAGAGTTGTGGGCGATAATAGTCATACTGCTTACTAGCATGTCATACTTTGATTCGGCGGTATTGTTGGATGAAGCGTCTCATATCAGCATTACTCATACGCTTACGCGAGACTGGTTCTACCGTCGTGCTTCGCACATAGGTGGCTAGTGGGTGTCTGTTTCTCCAGCTTTAGTTGAATCGAGTGTGACTATGTCCGGTCCTTGTTGAAGGTTAAAACAGCACACTTGACGAAAAATCGTTGTGGTTTTGATGCGTAGGCAAGAATAGTTCTTGCTAGAAGCCCGTAGCAGCCACGTAAAACTTGCAACAACAAAGTAGATGATGTCTAACTTGTTTTTTGCAGGGCATGTTGTGATGTGATATGGTCAAGACGTGATTATACAAATTGTTGTATGAGATGATCATGTTTTGTAACATAGTTATCGGCAACTGGCACGAGCCATATGGTCGTCGCTTTATTGTATGAAATGCAATCGCCATGTAATTGCTTTACTTTATCACTAAGCGGTAGCGATAGTCATAGAAGCAATAGTTGGCAAGATGACAACGATGTTTCGATGGAGATCAAGGTGTCAAGCCGGTGACGATGGTGATCATGATGGTGCTTTGGAGATGGAGATCAAAGGCACAAGATGATGATGGCCATATCATATCACTTATATTGATTGCATGTGATGTTTATCCTTTATGCATCTTATTTTGCTTAGTACGATGGTAGCATTATAAGATGATCTCTCACTAAATTTCAAGGTACAAGTGTTCTCCCTGAGTATGCACCGTTGCTACAGTTCATCATGCCAAGACACCACATGATGATCGGGTGTGATAAGCTCTACGTTCACAGACAACGGGTGCAAGCCAGTTTTGCACACGCAGAATACTCGGGTTAAACTTGACGAGCCTAGCATATGCAGATATGGCCTCGGAACACTAAGACCGAAAGGTCGAGTGTGAATCATATAGTAGATATGATCAACATAGTGATGTTCACCATTGAAAGCTACTCCATCTTACGTGACGATCGGACATGGTTTAGTTGATATGGACCATGTGATCGTTTAGATGACTTGAGGGATGTCTATCTAAGTGGGAGTTCTTAAGTAATATGATTAATTGAACTTTAATTTATCATGAACTTAGTACTTATAGTATTTGCATATCTATGTTGTAGATCAATAGCTTGCGATGTAGCTTCCAGTTTATTTTTGATATGTTCCTAGAGAAAAATAAGTTGAAAGATGATAGTAGCAATGATGCGGACTTGGTCCGTGATCTGAGGATTATCCTCATTACTGCACAAAAGAATTATGTCCTTGATGCACCGCTAGCTGGCAGACCTATTGCAGGAGTAGATGCACACGTTATGAACGTTTGACAAAGCTCGATATGATGAATACTTAATAGTTTAGGGCACCATGCTTTACGGCTTAGAACCGGGACTTCAAAAACGTTTTGAATGTTGATAACCCAAAAGTATAGGGGATCGCAATAGTTTTCGAGGGTAGAGTATTCAACCCAAATTTATTGATTCGACACAAGGGAAGCCAAAGAATATTCTCAAGTACTAGCAGTTGAGTTGTCAATTCAACCACACCTGGAAAACTAATATCTGCAGCAAAGTAGTATGGAAGTAACGGTACCGGTGGCAAAAGTAACAGTAGCAGTTTTGTAGTAATCGTAACAGTGGCAACGGTAAAGTAACTAAGCAAAGATGTGAAAATCTCGTAGGCATTGGATCAGTCATGGATAACTATGTCGGATGCGATTCCTCATGCAACAGTTATAACATAGGGTGACACAGAACTAGCTCCAGTTCATCAATGTAATATAGGCATGTATTCCGAATATAGTCATACCTGCCTATTGAAAAGAACTGCATGACATCTTTTGTCCTACCCTCTCGTGGCAACGGGGTCCTATTGGAAATTAAGGGATATTAAGGCCTCATTTTAATAGAGTACCGGACCAAAGCATTAACACTTAGTGAATACATGAACTCCTCAAATTATGGTCATCACTGGGAGTGGTCCCGATTATTGTCACTTCGGGGTTTCCGGATCATAACACATAGTAGGTGACTATTGACTTAGCAAGATAGGATCAAGAAATCACATATATTCATGAAAACATAATAGGTTCAGATCTGAAATCATGGCACTCGGGCCCTAGTGACAAGCATTAAGCATAGCAAAGTCATAGCAACATCAATCTCAGAACATAATGGATACTAGGGATCAAACCCTAACAAAACTAACTCTATTATATGATAAATCTCATCCAACCCATCACCGTCCAGCAAGCCTACAATGAAATTACTCACGCACGACGGTGAGCATCATGAAATTGGTGATGGAGGAAGGTTGATGATGACGACGGTGATGGATTCCCCTCTCCGGAGCCCGGAACGGACTCCAGATCAGCCCTCCCGAGAGAGATTAGGGCTTGGCGGCAGCTTCGTATCGTAAAACACGATGAATTCTTCTCTCCGATTTTTTTTCTCCCCGAACGTGAATATATAGTTGGAGTTGAGGTCGGTGGAGCCTCAGGGGGCCCACGAGGCAGGGGAGCGCCCCCACCCTCGTGGACAGGGTGTGGGCCCCCTGGTGTTGATTCTTTCGCAGTATTTTCTATATTCCAAAAATATTCTCCGTGAAGTTTCAGGTCATTCTGAGAACTTTTATTTGTGCACAAAAATAACACCATGGCAATTCTGCTGAAAACAGCGTCAGTCCGGGTTAGTTCCATTCAAATCATGCAAGTTAGAGTCCAAAACAAGGCCAAAAGTGTTTGGAAAAGTAGATACGCTGGAGACGTATCAACTCCCCCAAGCTTAAACCTTTGCTTGTCCTCAAGCAATTCAGTTGACAAACTGAAAGTGATAAATAAAAAACTTTTACAAACTCTGTTTGCTCTTGTTGTTGTAAATATGTAAAGCCAGCATTCAAGTTTTCAGCAAAGATTATGAACTAACCATATTCACAATAACATTTAGGTCCCATGTTTACTCATATCAATAGCATAATCAACTAGCGAGCAATAATAGTGAATCTCAGATGACAAAACTTTCTCAAAACAATCATAATATGATATAACAAGATGGTATCTTGCTAGCCCTTTCTGAGACTACAAAACATAAATGCAGAGCACCTCTGAAGATCAAGGACTGACTAGCCATTGTAATTCATGGTAAGAGAGAACCAATCATAGTCATACTCAATGTAAACTAATAGTAATGCATGAAAATGACATCAGTGCTCTCCAACTGGTGCTTTTTAATAAGAGGGTGATGACTCAACATAAAAGTAAATAGATAGGCCCTTCGCAGAGGGAAGTAGGGATTTGTAGAGGTGCCAGAGCTCGAGTTTTGAAATAGAGATGAATAATATTTTGAGCGGCATACTTTCATTGTCAACATAACAGCCGAGAGATCTCAAAATCTTCCATGCTACACACATTATAGGCGGTTCCCAAGCATAATGATAAAGTTTATAATCTCCCACCACCAACAAGCATCAATACATGGCTTGCCCGAAACAACGGGTGCCTCCAACTAATAATAGTTCTGGGGGAGTTTTGTTTGCAATTATTTTGATTTGAGCATGGGACTGGGCATCCGGTGACCGGCCATTTTCTCATGAGTGAGGAGAGGAGTCCACTCCTCGTGAGAATAACCCAGCTAGCATGGAAGATACAAACAACCCTAGTTGATACCTGAGCTATTCGAGCATACAAAACAGAATTTCATTTGAAGGTTTAGACTTTGGCACATACAAATTTACTTGGAACGGCAGGTAGATACCGCATATAGGAAGGTATGGTGGACTCATATGGAATAACTTTGGAGTTTATGGAAGTGGATGCACAAGAAAAATTCCTGCTTAGTACAAGTGAAGGCTAGAAAAAGACTAGGAAGCGACCAACTAGAGAGCGACAACAGTCATGAACATGCATTAAAATTAATCAACACTGAGTGCAAGCATGAGTAGGATATAATTCACCATGAACATAAATATCGTGGAGGCTATGTTGATTTTGTTTCAACTACATGCGTGGACATGTGCCAAGTCAATCCACTCGAATCGTTCAAAGGAGGATACCACCCTATCATACCACATCACAACCATTTTAATAGCATGTTGGCTCGCAAGGGTAAACCAATATAAACTCCTAGCTAATTACGCATGGCATGAGCAACTATAATCTCTAATTGTCATTGCAAATATGTTTCATTCATAATAGTCCAAATCAGGAACGATGAACTAATCATATTTACAAAAACGAGATAGGTCGAGTTCATACCAGCTTTTCTCATCTCAATCAGTCCATCATATATCGTCATTATTGCCTTTCACTTGCACGATTGAACGGTGTGGATAATAATAATAGTGCATGTGCATTGGACTAAACTGGAATCTGCAAGCATTTAATACAAGGGAGGAGACAAGGTAATATGGGCTCTTTGTTAAATCAACAATAATGCATATAAGAGCCACTTCATTTTCATCATGGTCTTCTCCTCTCGACCCCCGAAGAAAAGAAGTAAAATAAAACTATTTACACGGGAAAGCTCCCAACAAGCAAAAGAAGAACGGGAAATCTTTTTGGGTTTTCTTTTAATTACTACTACTACAGGCATGGAAAGTAAACTAGCTAAGAGCTACAACTAATTTTTTTTGGTTTTTCTTAAGGTTTTTCAAACACACAAGAAGAGGGCTTAAAACAGAAAATAAACCAACATGGATATTACAATGAAAAAGTATGTGCACCGACAACTGGCATGAGTGTGTGAACATGAATGTAATGTCGGTGAGAAATACGTACTCCCCCAAGCTTAGGCTTTTGGCCTAAGTTGGTCTATGCCCATGGATCAAAGTGGTCCTCTCGAGTGTACTGAGGAGGATCCTCGGGGTGCCATTAGTTAGCGAGCTCTTGCGGATCCCACTGATAAATAGAGTCCTGATATGTGCCAATATGCATAAGTAGGCACTCGGGATCGTATTCGCTCCCAATATGCATAAATGTCATCGGACAGGATGATGTATGTGCCTGAATAAATGTTAAACAAAGAAGGTGCAAGCAGGATAATAATTTGACAAGTATTTTCACTAAATACCAGGTTATAAATAAGTCTCTTCTCCTTATCATCGCAAATAAAATCATGTGCTACCACACTTTTATAGTCTAAGAAAATAGGGGACAGCGCCTTTTCTTCTTTCTCATAGTGTCTAATAGGTATCTCAAAATATTTAGCAAGACGCAAAGCAAAGATACCTCCAAAAATGGGGTCCTTTGTACAGTTTAGACTTAACCGTTTAGCAACCATAGCGCCTAAACTGAAAGTTCTGTCGTGGAGTAAAGCATGGCACAAAATGGCGAGGTCAGGAGCACTGAGACCCCCACTGTTCCCGTGACCAATTAAACATCTACTAGCAAATATTCCATAGTAACGTAGAACAGGAAAATGTATACTAGTAGTTCTTGCATCTGACACTTTTCTCTTTTCCCCTACAGCAATTTCATCAATGAATTCTGCCACATCACTAGGATGTGGTTCCTCGACGCTGCCCTCAAAAGGCAACTTGCAAGCCACACAAAAATCATAGAGTGACATCTCCTTAAACTCATCATATAAATAAAAATCTACCGAAGGTGGTGATCTCCTAGCATGGAAATGAAAATTTTGCACAAAAATATTAGTGAGTAGGAGATATTGTTCAAGCTAGTCGTGGAGTAAGTTAGTGAGGCCTGCATTCTCAGCCAAGTAATAAAAATCATCATAGATTTCGGCGGCTCGCAAGAACTCATCACAAGGCCATTCGCACGGCCGAACCTCTGCAGTGCGAGGAAGATTATATTTGGGCTTCTTATTCTCTTCACTTTGCTTATCCTTCGAGCTTCGGCTCGAAGAGCCTCTCCAAAATCTCTTCAACATTTTCTCCCTTTGAAAAATTTCTGAAATTTTTATTGACTCAAAACAAAAGTGAACCAAACTCAACAAGATTGATAGCAACTACTCCCACAAGTGCCTAGAGACTATATCATGCATTAGAACTACTTGGGACCATATAAATTTGACATGCAAGCTCAAGAAGAGGGCCACCTAAGCAGCAAAAGTTTGCAATAAATAAAGCACTAGAACAAAAACTAATTGGACCATTGGAGGAGTCACATACCGAAGAACAATCCCCCAAAGCAGTTTTGTGAGCGGAGCTTTGAGCAAGGAGATTGAAAATCGCAGCAAGATGAGCTAGAACATGGGTTTGAGCTAGGGAAGGATTTTTTTTCTGGAGGAAGAAGAATTGTGTGTGTGTGTGTGCTGGAATAAGTGGAGGGGGGCCACGTGGGGCCTACAAGGCAGGGGGCGCGCCCCAGGGGGGTGGGTACGCACTAGACCCTCGTGGCCAGGTGGTGCCCCCCTCTGGTGTGTTCTCAGTGTCAAATATTCTGAAGTATTCTACAAAAAATCATATTTCATTTTTGGGACATTTGGAGAACTTTTATTTTCGGGGTATTTTTTTATTGCAAGTATAATTTAGAAAACAGACAGAAAATACTATTTTTGCTTTATTTAATCTAAATAACAAAAAGTAAAAGGAGGGTACAGAGAGTTGTGCTTTCTAACTTCATCCATCTCATGCTCATCAAAAGGAATCCACTAACAAGGTTGATCAAGTCTTGTTAACAAACTCATTCTGAATCACATGAAACCGGAGAATTTTCGAATGGCACTAAGTTACCTCACCGGGGATATGCACATCCCCAACAATAAGAATATCATATTTCTTCTTGATAGTAGGAAGAGGAAATTCAAAACCTCTAATAGTAATCATTGGAATTTTTCCAATAGAATTGATACTGTGGACTTGAGGTTGTTTCCTCGGAAAGTGTACCGTATGCTCATTACCATTAACATGAAAAGTGACATTGCCCTTGTTGCAATCAATAATAGCCCCTGCAGTATTCAAAAAGGGTCTACGAAGAATAATAGACATACTATCGTCCTTGGGAAAATCAAGAATAACAAAGTTCGTTAAAATAGTAATGTTTGCAACCACAACAGGCACATCCTCACAAATACCGACATGTATAGCAGTTGATTTATCGTCCATTTGCAAAGATATTTCAGTAGGTGTCGACTTATTCAAATCAAGTCTACGATATAAAGAGAGTGGCATAACACTAACACTGGCTCCAAGATCACATAAAGCAGTTTTAACATAGTTTCTTTTAATGGAGCCTGGTATAGTTGGTACTCCTGGATCTCCTAGTTTCTTAGGTATTCCACCTTTAAAAGTATAATTAGCAAGCATGGTGGAAATTTCAGCTTCCAGTATCTTTCTTTTATTTGTAACAATATCTTTCATGTACTTAGCATAAGGATTCATTTTAAGCATATCAGTCAAACGCACGCAAAAAGATAGGTCTGATCATTTTAGCAAAGCACTCAAAATCCTCATCATCCTTTTTCTTGGATGGTTTAGGAGGAAAAGGCATGGGTTTCTGAACCCAAGGTTCTCTTTCTTTACCGTGCTTCCTAGCAACGAATTCTCTCTTATCATAACGTTGATTCTTTGATTGTGGGTTATCAAGATCAACAGCAGGTTCAATCTCTACATCACTGTTATTGCTAGGTTGATCATCAACATGCACATCATCGTTAATATTATCACTAGGTTCATGTTCATTACCAGATTGTGTTTCAACATCAAAAATAGAAATATCATTGGGATTCTCGGGAGTGTCAACAGCAGGTTCAGTAGAAGCATGCAAAGTCCTATTATTTTTATTTTTCTTCTTTTTAGAAGGACTAGGTGCATCAACATTAGTTCTCTGAGAATCTTGCTCAATTCTCTTAGGGTGGCCCTCAGGATACAATGGTTCCTGGGTCATTTTACCCCCTCTAGTCATAACTCTAACATCATTATCATTTTTCTTATTATTTAATTCATTGAGCAAATCATTTTGAGCTTTAAGCACTTGTTCTACTTGAGTGGTAACCATAGAAGCATGTTTAGTAATAAGTTTAAGTTCACCTTTAACTCTAGACATATAATCACTCAAGTGTTCAATCATATAAGCATTACGTTTCAATTGTCTACCAACATAAGCATTGAAGTTTTCTTGTTTAACAATAAAATCATCAAACTCATCCAAGCATTGGCTAGCAAACTTAGTAGATGGGATTTCACCCTTATCAAATCTATAGAGAGAATTTACCTCTACTACATGTATCGGGTTATCAAGACCATGTATTTCTTCAATAGATGGTTAATTCTTAACATCTTCAATTTTAATACCCTTTTCTTTCATAGATTTCTTTGCCTCTTGCATATCTTCGGGATTGAGAAATAGAATACCCCTTTTCTTCGGAGTTGGTTTAGGAGTTGGTTCAGGAAGTGTCCAATTATTATCATTACTCAACATATTATTCAATAGCAATTCAGCTTAATCAACAGTTCTTTCCCTGAAACACAACAAGCACAACTATCCAGGTGGTCTCTAGAAGCATCGGTTAGTCCATTATAAAAGATATCAAATATTTCATTTTTCTTGAGAGGATGGTCAGGCAAAGCATTAAGTAATTGGAGAAGCCTCGCCTAAGCTTGTGGGAGACTCTCTTCTTCAATTTGCAAAAAAAAATCCCTTAAAGCAGCTTGTTTCTTATGAGCGGGAAAATATTTAGCCGAGAAGTAATAAATCATATCCTGGGGACTACGCACACTACCAGGATCAAGAGAATTAAACCATGTTTTAGCATCAACCTTTAATGAGAACGGAAATAACTTAAGGATATAGTAGTAAAAAAATTTCCTCATGAGTAAATAGGGTGGCTATATCATTCAATTTAGTAGGATCTGCCACAACAGTTTCAGATTCATAGCCATAAAAAGGATCAGATTCAACCAAAGTAATTAACTCAGGGTCGACAGAGAAATCATAATCCTTATCAGAGATACAGATAGGTGAAGTAGCAAAAGCAGGGTCATATTTCATTCTACCATTCAAAGTCTTCTCTTTCAGCTTAGCTAACAGTTTCTTAAGATCATATCTATCTTTGCAAGCAAAAAGATCTCTAGCAGTTTCTTCATCCATGACATAACCCTCAGGCACATCAGGCAATTCATATCTAGGGGGAGAATCTTCATCATCACTTTCATCAATATTATCAGTTTCAATAATTTCATTCTCTCTAACCCTAACAACTTGTTCATCAAGAAATTGACCTAATGGCATAGTATTATCAAGCATAGAAGTAGTCTTATCATAAGTATCATGCATAGCAGAAGCGGCATCATCAATAACATGCGACATATCAGAATCAATAGCAGGAGTAGGTGTCGCAAGTTTACTCATAACAGAAGGTGAATCAAGTGCAGAGCTAGATGACATATTTTTACCCCCCCCTCATGGTTGAGGGATAAATCTTGGTTTTTTCGTCTTTCAAGTTCCTCATAGTGATCAATAGATATAAATCCCAAGTGACTCATAGAATAGAGATATGCTCCCCGGCAACGATGCCAGAAAATAGTCTTGATAACCCACAAGTATAGGGGATCACAACAGTTTTTGAGGGTAGAGTATTCAACCCAAATTTATTGATTCGGCACAAGGGGAGCCAAAGAATATTCTCAGTTATTAGCAGTTGAGTTGTCAATTCAACCACACCTGGAAAACTTAATATCTGTAGCAAATTATTTAGTAGCAAAGTAGTATGGAAGTAACGGTAACGGTCGCAAAAGTAACAATAGCAGTTTTGTAGTAATCGTAACAGTGGCAACGGTAAAGTAACTAAGCAAAGATCAATATGTGAAAAGCTCATAGGCATTGGATCAGTGGTGGACAATTATGTTGGATGTGATTCCTTATGCAACAGTTATAACATAGGGTGACACAGAACTAGCTCTAGTCCATCAATGTAAAATAGGCATGTATTCCTAATATAGTCATACGTGCTTATGGAAAAGGACTTGCATGGCATCTTTTGTCCTACCCTCCCGGGCAGTGGGGTCCTATTGGAAACTAAGGGATATTAAGGCCTCCTTTTAATAGAGTACCGGACGAAAGCATTAACACTTAGTGAATACATGAACTCCTCAAACTACGGTCATCACCGGGAGTGGTCCCAATTATTGTCACTTTGGGGTTGCCGGATCACATAGTAGGTGACTATTGACTTGCAAGATAGGATCAAGAACTCATGTATACTCATGAAAACATAATAGGTTCAGATCCTAAATCATGGCACTCTATCCCTAGTGACAAGCATTAAGCATAGCAAAGGCATAGCAACATCAATCTCAGAACATAATGGATACTAGGGATCAAACCCTAACAAAACTAACTCGATTACATGATAAATCTCATCCAACCCATCACCGTCCAGCAAGCCTACGATGAAATTACTCACGCACGGCGGTAAGCATCATGAAATTAGTGATGGAGGAAGGTTGATGATGACGACGGTGACGGATTCCCCTCTCCGGAGCCCCGAACAGACTCCAGATCAGCCCTCACGAGAGAGATTAGGGCTTGGCGGCGGCTCCGTATCATAAAATGCAATGAATCCTTCTCTTCGTTTTTTCTACCCGAACGTGAATATGTAGAGTTGGAGTTGAGGTCGGTGGAGCCTCAGGGGGCCCACGAGGCAGGGGGCGCGCCCCCCACCCTCGTGGATAGGGTGTGATACCTAGTGTTGATTCTTTTGCCAGTATTTTTTATATATTCTAAAAATTTCTCCGTGAAGTTTCAGGTCATTCCGAGAACTTTGATTTCTGCACAAAAATAACACCATGGCAATTCTGCTGAAAACAGCGTCAGTCCGGGTTAGTTCCATTCAAACCATGCAAGTTAGAGTCCAAAACAAGGGCAAAAGTGTTTGGAAAAGTAGATACGTTGGAGACGTATCAAACGCCACGGAGCATATAAGATGTTCTAAGAGTTGAAATTGGTATTTCATACTCATGCCCATGTCGACAAGTATGAGACCTATGACAGTACTTTGCCTACAAGATGGAGGAGAATAGCTCAACCAATGAGCATGTGCTTAGATTGTCTGGGTACTACAATTGCTTGAATCAAGTGGGAGTTAATCTTCCAGATAAGATAGTAATTGACCAAGTTCTCTAGTCACTATCACCAAGTTACTAGAACTTAGTGATGAACTATAATATGCAAGGGATGACGAAAGTAATTCCCAAGCTCTTTGTGATGCTGAAATCGGTGAAGGTAGAAATCAAGAAATAGTGTCAAGTGTTGATGGTTAACAAGACCACTAGTTTCAAGAAAAGGGCAAAGGAAAGAAAGAGTAACTTCAAAGAAGAATAGCAAGCAAGTTTCTGCTCCCATGAAGAAGCTCAAAGCTAGACCCAAGCCTGGAACTGAGTGCTTCTACTGCAAAGGAAATGGTCACCGGAAGTGGAACTGCCCTAAATACTTGGCGATAAAAAGGACGGCAAAGTGAACAAAAGTGTATTTGATATACATGTTATTGATGTGTACTTTACTAGTGTTTATAGCAACCCCTCAGTATTTGATACCGGTTTAGTTGCTAAGAGTAGTAACTAAAAGCAGGAGTTGCAGAATGAACATAGACTAGTTATGGGCAAAGTGACGATGTGTGTTGGAAATGATTCCAAGGTTGATAAGATCACCATCGCACACTCCCTCTACCTTCAAGATTAGTGTTGGACCAAAATAAATGTTATTTGGTGTTTGCGTTGAGCATGAATATGATTGGATCATGTTTATTGCAATATAGTTATTCATTTAAGTCAAAGAATAATTGTTGTTCTGTTTACATGAATAAAACCTTCTATGGTCATACTCTTAATATAAATGGTTTATTGAATCTCGATCGTAATGATACACATATTCATAATATTGATGCCAAAAGATGCAAAGTTGATAATGATAGTGCAACATATTTGTGGCATTGCCATTTAGGTCATATTGGTGTAAAGCGCATGAAGAAACTCCATGCTAATGGGCTTTTGGAATCACTTGATTATGAATCACTTGATGCTTGCGAACCATGCCTCATGGGCAAGATGACTAAGACTCTGTTCGCCGGAACAATGGAGCGAGCAACAGACTTGTTGGAAATAATACATACTGATGTGTGCGGTCTGATAAGTGTTTGTCAGATCAGGTTCCGACAAAACCCTTAAGGTTTGAACTCTGGGGTGCGCACGAAGATCTTCTCCCTACCGATCTATGCCCCAATACCTCGCCGCGAATCTAAACTACACGATGAACAACACAAGGGACGCAAGGTTTATACTGGTTCGGGCCACCGTTGTGGTGTAATACCCTAATCTAGTGTGTGGTGTGGTGGATTGCCTCTGGGGCTGATGATGAACAGTACAGAGGAAGAACAGCCTCGCGAGGGGTGTTCTTGAGCTGGGGTGGTGTTCTACTTGGGATGGATTCGATCCGCTCTCCATGAGATGATCTCTACTGTGGTGGCTATCTCTATATATAGAGGCCCTGGTCCTCTTCCCAAATATTGAGCGGGAAGGGAGCCAACAACGGCCATTTTGAAGGGGGACAGCTAGTACAAGTTATCCTGACTAAAGTTGGTCTTCCACTGCCAAAGGCACTGGCGATGACGCCGTCTTGGGATCCACGGTGACCTCCGTCCTGCCGCTCTGCTGGTCTTGGTCTAGTTGCACCGATATGGTAACCTTTGCTTGATGCCTCAGTACTCCGCGCCTGCGCTTGCCCCCTTTGCACTAAAGAGGAAACAAGGACACTGCGCTGGCTGGCACCCGCCTAGTCTCGATCATCATGGCTTGCGTCACGAGCACCTCGCGAGGTACTCCTTGCCTTGATCTCTCCGCCTCCTCGCGAGCCCGCCTGACGAGGCCTGATGTCCACTACACAACCTTCTTCTTGTAGACGTTGTTGGGCCTGCAAGTGCACAGGTTTGTAGGACAGTAGCAAATTTCCCTCAAGTGGATGACCTAAGGTTTATCAATCCGTAGGAGGCATAGGATGAAGATGGTCTCTCTCAAACAACCTTGCAACCAAATAACAAAAAGTCTCTTGTGTCCCCAACACACCCAATACAATGGTAAATTGTATAGGTGCACTAGTTCGACGAAGAGATGAAGATACAAGTGCAAAATAGATAGTAGATATGGGTTTTTGTATTCTGAAATAATAAAAACAGCAAGGTAGCAAGCGGTAAAAGTGAGCGTAAACAGTATTGAAATGATAGGAAACAAGGCCTAGGGTTCATACTTTGACTAGTGCAAGTTCTCTCAACAATAATAACATAGATAGAACATATGACAAGCCCTCAACATGCGACAAAGAGTCACTCCAAAGACACTAATAGCGGAGAACAAATGTAGAGATTATGGTCGGGTACGAAACCACCACAAAGCTATTCTTTCGGATCAAGCTATAAAAGAGTTCGTACTAGAATAACACCTTAAGATACAAATCAACCAAAACCCTAATGTCACCTAGATACTCCATTGTCACCTCAAGTATCCGTGGGCATGATTATACGATATGCATCACACAATCTCAGATTCATCCAACCAACATAAAAGTACTTCAAAGAGTGCCCCAAAGCTACTACCGGAGAGTCAAGAACGTGTGCCAACCCCTATGCATAGGTTCCTAAGTGTCACGAAACCCGCAAGTTGATCACCAAAACATACATCAAGTGGATCAATAGAATAACCCATTGTCACCACGGTTATCCCATGCAAGACATACATCAAGTGTTCATAAAAGACTCAATCCGATAAGATAACTTCAAAAGGGGAAACTCAATTCATCACAAGAGAGTAGAGGGGGAGAAACATCATAAGATCCAACTACAATAGCAAAGCTCGGGATACATCAAGATCGTGCCATAGAGGAACACGAGAGAGAACACGAGAGAGAGAGATCAAACACATAGCTACTGGTACATACCCTCAGCCCCGAGGGTGAACTACTCCCTCCTCGTCATGGATAGCGCCGGGATGATGAAGATGGCCTCCAGTGATGGGATCCCCCTCCGGTAGGCTGCCGGAACGGGGTCCCGATTGGTTTTTGGTGGCTATAGAGGCTTGCGGCGGCGGAACTCCCGATCTATCTTCTGTTCTGGAAGTTTTAGGGTACGTAGGTATATATGGGTGCAGGGAGAACGTCGGTGGAGCTACGGGGGCCCCACGAGGCAGGGGGCGCGCCCAGGGGGTGAGGGCGCGCCCCCACCCTCGTGAGCACCTCCCGTATCTTCTGACGTGGGGTCCAAGTCCATCAGGTGGGTTTCCTTCCAAAAATAACTTCTCCAGTTGATATCGTTCCGTTTTGACTCCATCTGATATTCCTTTTCCTCGAAACACTGAAATAGGCATAAAACAGCAAATCTGGGTTCGGCCTCCGGTTAATTGGCTAGTCCCAAAAATAATATAAAAGTGGATAATAAAGCCCAATATTGCCTAAAACAGTAGATAAAAGTAGCATGGAGCAATCAAAAATTATAGATACGTTGGAGACGTATCAAGCATCCCCAAGCTTAATTCTTGCTCGTCCTCTAGTAGGTAAATGATAAAAAAGAATTTTTGATGTGGAGTGATACTTTGGCATAATTTCAATGTAAATCTTCTTAATTGTGATACGAATATTCAGATCCGAAAGATTCAAGACAAAAGTTCATATTGACACAAAAATAATAATACTTCAAGCATACTAATCAAAGCAATCATGTCTTCTCAAAATAACATGGCAAAAGAAAGTTCATCCCTACAAAATCATATAGTTAGGCTATGCTTCATTTTCGTCACACAAAGATGTTCCCAACTTCTATACCCCCGATGACAAGCCAAGCAATTGTTTCATACTTAAATAATCTCAAACTTTTTCAACCTTCACGCAATACATGAGCATGAGCCATGGATATAGCACTATGGGTGGAATAAAATATGATAATGGGGATTGTGTGGAGAAGACAAAAAGGAGAAAGTCTCACATTGACGAGGCTAATCAACGGGCTATGGAGATGCCCATCAATTGATGTCAACATGAGGAGTAGGGATTGCCATGCAACGGATGCACTAGAGCTATGAATGCTCAACAAAAGAAAACTAGTGGGTGTGCATCCAACTTGCTTGCTCACGAAGACCTAGGGCATTTGAGGAAGCCCACCGTAGGAATGTACAAGCCAAGTTCTATAATGAAAAATTCCCACTAGTATGAAAAGGTAACTTATGAGACTCACTACATGAGGAACAAGGTGCTACTTTGAAGCACAATATATGAGACTCACTACACGAAGAACAAGGTGCTACTTTGAAGCACAAGTGTGGAAAAAGAGATAGTAGCATTGCCCTTTTTTCATTTTCTTTTTTTTGGGCCTTTCCTTTTTTTTATTTTGGCCTTTCTCTTTCTTTTTTTTGGGCAATGCTCTAATAATGATGATCATCACACTTCTATTGATTACAACATAACGATTACAACTCGAAACTTAGAACAAGATATGACTCTATATGAATGCCTCCGGCGGTGTACCGGGATGGTGCAATGAATCAAGAGTGACATGTATGAAAATAATGCATGGTGGCTCTGGCACAAATACGATGTCAACTACAAGATCATGCAATGGCAATATGACAAAAGTAATGTATGTCGTGATGATGATGATGGAAGTTGCATGGCAATATATCTCGGAATGGCTATGGAAATGCCATAATAGGTAGGTATGGTGGCTGTTTTGAGGAAGATATAATGAGGCTTATGTGTGATAGAGCATATCATATCACGGGGTTTGGATGCACCGGCGCAGTTTGCGCCAACTCTCAAGGTGAGAAAGGGCAATGCACGGTACCGAAGAGGCTAGCAATGGCGGAAAGGTAAAAGTGCGTATAATCCATGGAGTCAACAGTAGTCAAAAGAACTCATATACTTATTGCAAAAATTTAGAAGTCATCAAAAATAAATTACTACGCGCATGCTCCTAGGGGGATAGATTGGTAGGAAAAGACCATCGCTCGTCCCCGACCGCCACTCATAAGGATGCACAAGCCAGGTACACTTCATGTTTCAAATTTGTTACATAACTTTAACCATACGTGCATGCTACGGGACTTGCAAACTTCAACACAAGTATTCTTTAATTTCATAATCACCCAACTAGCACGACTTTGTTATTATCACCTCCATATCTCAAAACAATTATCAAGCATCAAACTTATCTTAGTATTCAGCACACTCATAAGAAAGTTTCACAAATCTTGAATACCAAGTATATTAACATTAAGAAAATTACCATGCTATTAATGACTCTCAAAATAATCTAAGTAAATCATGAGAGATCAATAGTTTCTTTAAAACAAATCTACCACCGTGCTCTAAAAGATATAAGTGAAGCACTAGAGCAAAAATTATCACGCTCAAAAAGATGTAAGTGAAGCACATAGAGTATTCTAGCAAATTCCAATTTGTGTAAGGCTCTCTCTCATTAAAGAATTTCAGATCTTGATACTTTATTCAAACAGCAAGCAAAGCTAAAGAAAACTACAATGCAAGGATAGCACAACTCATGTGAAGAAGCAAAAACTTAGGCTCAACCGATACTAACCGATAGTTGTTGAAGAAGAAAGGTGGGATGCCTACCGGGGCATCCCCAAGCTTAGATGCTTGAGACTTCTTGAAATATTATCTTGGGATGCCTTGGGCATCCCCAAGCTTGAACTTTTGTGTCTCCTTAATTCCTCTCATATCATGGTTTCTCTTTTTATCAAAAGCTTCATTCACAACAAACTCAACAAGAACTCGTGAGATAGGTTAGTATAAACCAATGCAAAACTTCATCATATTATACTGTAACAAATCACTTAAGTTATTATTCAACATTTCATACTAAATGCCTCTGCATATTTAATACTCCTATCATCAAATAGAATCATTAAACAAGCAAACATATGCAAACAATGCAACCATAACAGCAATCTGTCAAAACAGTGCAGTCTGTAAAGAATGCAAGAGTATCAATACTTCCCTGACTCCAAAAATTATGAACTAAAATTCCCACTGTAATAAATTATCAGAGCTCAATATGAAAAAAGATTCAATGTTAGACCATTCTCTGACTTTTCTAGGGAATTTTTGCAACAGCGGTAAACTTTCTGTTTTCAAACAGCAACATGCAAACTAGCAAAATAAGCATGACAAAGGCTATCCTTGACTTTTTTTATTGAAACTAAAGATTCAAAACATTATTCTAACTAACAGAAAGCAAAAACTAACAAAATAAAATAACATGACGCTCCAAGCAAAACACATATCATGTGGCGAATAAAAATATAGCTCCAAGTAAAGTTACTGATGAACGAAGACGAAAGAGGGGATGCCTTCCGGGGGCATCCCCAAGCTTAGGCTCTTGGACATCCTTTAATATTACCTTGGGGTGCCTTGGGCATCCCCAAGCTTAGGCTCTTGCCACTCCTTATTCCATAGTCCATCGAATCTTTACCCAAAACTTGAAAACTTCAACCACACAAAACTCAAAACAAAACTCGTAAGCTCCGTTAGTATAAGAAACTAAAACCACCACTTAGGTACTGTAATGAACTCATTATAAATTCATAATGGTGTAATATCTACTGTATTCTAACTTCTCTGTGGTTCATACCACTTAATACTAGCCATAGATGCATCAAAATAAGCAAACAACACATCGAAAACAGAATCTGTCCAAAACATAATAGTCTGTAGTAATCTGTATAAAACGTATGCTTCTGGAACCCCAAAAATTATGAAATAAATTGCTGGACCTGAGAAATCTGTATATTAATCATCCCAAAAAGAACCCCAAAAAGAACCAACCTAAAATCACTCTCCAGTAAAAAATGGCAGCTAATCTCGTGAGCGCTAAAGTTTTTGTTTTTCACAGCAAGATCACATAAACTTCACCCAAGTCTTCCCAAAGGTTCTACTTGGCACTTTATTGAAACAAAAGCTATAAAACATGATTACTACAGTAGCATAATCATGTGAACACAAAAAACAGTAAGGATAAATATTGGGTTGTCTCCCAACAAGCGCTTTTCTTTAATGCCTTTTAGCTAGGCATGATGATGGCAATGATGCTCACATAAAAGATAAGAATTGAAACATAACGGGAGCATCATGAAGCATATGACTAGCACATTTAAGCCTAACCCACTTCCTATGCATAGGGATTTTGTGAGCAAACAACTTATGGGAACAATAATCAACTAGCATAGGATGGCACAACAAGCATAGCTTCAAGAATTTAAGCACATAGAGAGGAAACTTGACATTGTTGCAATTCCTACAAGCATATGTTCCTCCCTCATAATAATTTTCAGTAGCATCATGAATGAATTCAACAATATAACCAGCACCTAAAGCATTATTTTCATGATCTACAAGCATAGAATATTTTCTACTCTCCACATAAGCAAACTTCTTCTTTATAGCATATGTATCATCACAATAATCATCATAAATAGGAGGCATGCTTTCATCGTAGTAAATTTGCTCATCAAAGCTTGGGGGGCAAAAAATATCATCTCCATCAAACATAGCTTGCCCAAGCTTGTGGCTTTGCATATCATTAGCATCATGGATATTCACGGAATTCATACTAACAACATTGCAATCATGCTCTCATTCAAAGATTTAGTGCCAAACATTTTAGATATTTCTTCTTCTAGCACTTGAGCACAATTATCCTTTCCATCATACTCACGAAAGATATTAAAAAGGTGAAGCGTATGAGACAAACTCAACTCCATTTTTTTGTAGTTTTCTTTTATAAACTAGACTAGTGCTAAAACAAGAAACAAAAAGATTCGATTGCAAGATCTAAAGATATACCTTCACTTACCTAGCCTCCTCGGCAATGGCACCAGAAAAGAGCTTGATGTCTACTACACAACCTTCTTCTTGTAGACGTTGTTGGGCCTGCAAGTGCACAGGTTTGTAGGACAGTAGAAAATTTCCCTCAAGTGGATGGCCTAAGGTTTATCAATCCGTAGGAGGCGTAGGATGAAGATGGTCTCTCTCAAACAACCCTGCAACCAAATAACAAAAAGTCTCTTGTGTCCCCAACACACCCAATACAATGGTAAATTGTATAGGTGCACTAGTTCGGCGAAGAGATGAATATACAAGTGCAAAATAGATAGTAGATATGGGTTTTTGTATTCTGAAATAATAAAAACAGCAAGGTAGCAAGCGGTAAAAGTGAGCGTAAACGGTATTGCAATGATAGGAAACAAGGCCTAGGGTTCATACTTTGACTAGTGCAAGTTCTCTCAACAATAATAACATAGATAGAACATATGACAAGCCCTCAACATGCATAAAGAGTCACTCCAAAGACACTAATAGCGGAGAAAAAACATAGAGATTATGGTCGGGTACGAAACCACCACAAAGCTATTCTTTCGGATCAATCTATAAAAGAGTTCGTACTAGAATAACACCTTAAGATACAAATCAACCAAAACCCTAATGTCACCTAGATACTCCATTTTCACCTCAAGTATCCGTGGGCATGATTATACGATATGCATCACACAATCTTAGATTCATCCAACCAACATAAAAGTACTTCAAAGAGTGCCCCAAAGCTACTACCGGAGAGTCAAGAACGTGTGCCAACCCCTATGCATAGGTTCCCAAGTGTCACGAAACCCGCAAGTTGATCACCAAAACATACATCTAGTGGATCAATAGAATAACCCATTGTCACCACGGTTATCCCATGCAAGACATACATCAAGTGTTCATAAAAGACTCAATCCGATAAGATAACTTCAAAAGGGGAAACTCAATTCATCACAAGAGAGTAGAGGGGGAGAAACATCATAAGATCCAACTACAATAGCAAAGCTCGGGATACATCAAGATCGTGCCATAGAGGAACACGAGAGAGAACACGAGAGAGAGAGATCAAACACATAGCTACTGGTACATACCCTCAGCCCCGAGGGTGAACTACTCCCTCCTCGTCATGGATAGCGCCGGGATGATGAAGATGGCCTCCGGTGATGGGATCCCCCTCCGGCAGGGTGCCGGAATGGGCTCCCGATTGGTTTTAGGTGGCTACAGAGGCTTGCGGCGGCGGAACTCCCGATCTATCTTCTGTTCTGGAAGTTTTAGGGTACGTAGGTATATATGGGTGCAGGGAGAACGTCGGTGGAGCTACGGGGGCCCCACGAGGCAGGGGGCGCGCCCCCCACCCTCGTGAGCACCTCTCGTATCTTCTGATGTGGGGTCCAAGTCCATCAGGTGGGTTTCCTTCCAAAAATAACTTCTCTAGTTGATTTCGTTCCGTTTTGACTCCGTCTAATATTCCTTTTCCTCGAAACACTGAAATAGGCATAAAACAGCAAATCTGGGCTGGGCCTCCGGTTAATAGGTTAGTCCCAAAAATAATATAAAAGTGGATAATAAAGCCCAATATTGCCTAAAACAGTAGATAAAAGTAGCATGGAGCAATCAAAGATTATAGATACGTTGGAGACGTATCAAGGCCGCCCCTGTGGAAGCCTTGCATGGTCCGCCCCGCGAGCCTTGGCCCCTCGCGAGGGTCTTGAGTTTGGGTTAATGTAGACGGGCCGTACTAGGCCACGGCTTGAGCCACGCCGCAGGCCACAGGCAGGCAAGTCTGGGGACCCCCGTTCCCAGAACGCTGACAGTAGCCCCCGGGCCCAAGACGCGCTCGAACTTGGCTTAGCAGCGAAGCCAAAGGGCAAGTGCGGAGTGCCGCGGGCCCCAACAGCTTGCGGCCTTGGTCGCCGCGTGGCGGTTGATTAGACGTGGGCGCCTCCGCTTCCCCATGCTCCCCCAATATCTGCCTGGCTAGGCGGCCACGAAGCTTTACACAGTTATCTCCTCTTTGTTGCCCGCGCGCTTTCTGTTCCCCTTTCTTCCTTGAGCCTTTGTTTCCACTTCTAATCTGACTTGAGATCTGCCCCCTTCTGTCGCCATGACGCCAACAAAAAAGGAGAAAGGGAAGAAGCCCTCGCCCTCGTCCAGCTCGCCTCCGGCAGTCGCGCCCATCATCGGCCGGTCGCTGATACTCAACTCGGAAGCCTTGGACAAGGTTCGCTCTGCCCTCGCCTCCAGCTTTAACGAGTGTGGAAGGATGATGGCTTGGCCTGCGTCCCATGCCTCCTTCGACAAGATCGTCACGGAGGTTCGATTCTTCGCCGACGCCCTGTGGGCTGGCCTGGTTCCTCCTTTCTTCGCCTTTTTCAATGCGGTGCTTTCCCACTATCAGATGCACATGATGCATCTTGACCCTCAATCCATTACCCTTCTTGCTGTCTTCGCCTTTGTCTATGAAGCCATGGTGGGCATTGCTCCTTCCATCGCCCTCTTGCGCCACTTCTTCTTCTTGCGTCTGACCGACCCATTGTAGTGCTCGGGGTGCGTGAGCTTCCAGGTCGTGCCAGAGACGGCCGCCTCGGGGATTGACTTTGGCCTTCCACCTTTCATGAGCGGGTTTCAGACGTGGTGGCTGTACGTGGATGTCGGAGTGCCCAACCCCCTGCTCTCGCACCCGACATTGACTGCCATCCCCAATCCGGGCTGGGGCCATGAGCGGCTCGTGACCCCCCGGCTCTCCTTCGTCTGTCGTCGAATGGGGAAGTTGGGAGAGCTTGGCGTGACTGCGCCTCGGGTGGTGAAGGAGTTCCTCCAGTGTCGCATCGCTCCTCTCCAGCGCCACTCCCGACCGATGTGGGCTCTGACTGGGCATCAGGACCGCATGAGGCTCCAGGAGGAGGAGCTTGCGCCTGAAACACTGAAGAAGGTGCTGGAGGTCTTGACTGGCGACCCCTCTCCGGGCGACATCCGGCATGGGGGCAGCCTCCTGTATCTTTGCTCGGGCAGGGCCGAGTTCGTGATGCAGATGCCTCACTTTGAGGAATGGGGGTTGTGCCCGGCCGGCCTCGTGGGATCTCACAAAAATCCTGTCGCCGTGGCTCCTTTCCCCATCACCAACATTGGCCTTGCCTCGGGAGGGGGTGCAGGAAGGCAAGCATCACTGGAGGCTGGGGGATCCGGTGTTGAGATGCCGATGTCGCGCGGGGCTCCCGAGGCATCGTCCTCTGGAGCTTGCGAAGCCCGTCCTGAGGCGGTCGTTGATGAGGGAGCGCAACCTGCGGCTCCCGAGGCCGAAGCCCCCGAGGCCTCAGCAGGCCACCAAGAAGTGGTGCCGGATCGCTCCTCCTAGCCCGGCGCCCCTGAGGCTAGCCGCCTTGGTGCTTCTTCGTCCATGCCACGCGTCGGCCCTCACGTTGAGAGCTTGGGTCGGTTCCGCATAGACTTCGACACCCTCCGCAAGAGGAAGGAGTCTCCAGGCGGCAGTGAGTGCCCGTGCCGGCTGCCGAAGCATAGGAAGTACTTCGCCACAGATGAGTAAGTCCCTCCTTGTAATTCCTCATCCGCTGCTCCCTTTGCTGAATGTGGCCCTTCAGGATCCCTCCTGCCAAGCCTGTGGAGCCAGCTAAGAAGCCACCTCCTCAGGCCTCACCTCCATCGCTGACCTTGAGCGTCCTAAGCCTACGTGCTGCCCCTGACGCGAGTTCGGCCGGAGAGATGGGCCGACCAGCAGGGTGCCTCGAGCCTATGCGCTTGCTGCCTTTCCTTCGCGACCTCACCTGGGGTGCAACCACCCTACCCCAGGCTCCTCCTCTGATCATGGACGACGAATGGTTGAAGTCGGTCCTCGGCTCTTCTTCTGGGGATGGATCAGCGCCGGCCTGGGCCCCTCGCGGAGCCTGCTGATACGTCTCCAACGTATCTATAATTTTTGATTGTTCGATGCTATTATATTACCCCTTTTGGATGTTTATGGGCTTTATTTTACACATTTATATCATTTTTGGGACTAACCTACTAACCGGAGGCCCAGCCCGTATTGCTGTTTTTTGCCTATTTCAGTATTTCGAAGAAAAGGAATATCAAACGGAGTCCAAATGGAATGAAACCTTCGGGAGCATGATTTTTGGAACAAACGTGATCTGGAGAACTTGCAGTGCAAGTCAAGAAGCTTGCGAGGCGGCTAGGAGACAGGAGGGTGCGCCCACCCCCTTTGGGCGCGCCCCCTATCTCCTGGGCCCCACAGGCGGCCACCGACGTACTCCTTCCTCCTATATATACCTATGTACCCCGAAAACATCCAAGGAGCCAATGAAACACAATTTCCACCGCCTTAACCTTCTGTATCCGCGAGATCCCATCTTGGAGCCATCGCCGGCGCTCCGCCGGAGGGGGAATCGACCACGGAGGGCTTCTACATCAACACCATAGCCCCTCCGATGAGTTGTGAGTAGTTTACCACAGACCTTCGGGTCTATAGTTATTAGCTAGATGGTTTCTTTTCTCTTTTTGGATCTCAATACAATGGTCTCCCCCTCTCTTGTGGAGATCTATTCAATGTAAACTCTTTTTGCGGTGTGTTTGTTGAGATCCGATGAATTGTGGGTTTATGATCAAGTTTATCTATGAGAAATATTTGAATCTCCTCTGAATTCTTTTATGTATTATTGAGTTATCTTTGCAAGTCTCTTCGAATTATCAGTTTGGTTTGGCCTACTAGATTGATCTTTCTTGCCATGGGAGAAGTGCTTAGCTTTGGGTTCAATCTTGCGGTGTCCTTACCCAGTGACAGAAAGGGTTGCAAGGCACGTATTGTATTTTTGCCATCGAGGATAAAAAGATGGAGTTTATATCATATTGCATGAATTTATCCCTCTAGATCATGTCATCTTTCTTAATGCGTTACTCTGTTCTTATGAACTTAATACTCTAGATGCAGGCAGGAGTCGGTCGATGTGTGGAGTAATAGTAGTAGATGCAGGCAGGAGTCGGTCTACTTGTTGCGGACGCGATGCCTATATACATGATCATGCCTAGATAATCTCATAATTATTCGTTTTTCTATCAATTGCTCGACAGTAATTTGTTCACCCATCGTAATACTTATGCTATCTTGAGAGAAGCCACTAGTGAAACCTATGGCCCTTGGGTCTATCTTTTATCATATAAGCTTTCGATCTACTTTTATTTGCATCTTTACTTTTTGTATCTATATTATAAAATACCAAAAATATATTTATCTTATCATACTATCTCTATCAGATCTCACTTTCGCAAGTGGCCATGAAGGGATTGACAACCCCTTTATTGCGTTGGTTGCGAGTTCTTTGTTTGTTTGTGTAGGTGCGTGGGACTTTTGAGGAGCCTCCTACTGGATTGATACCTTGGTTCTCAAAAACTGAGGGAAATACTTACGCTACTATTGCTGCATCACCCTTTCGTCTTCAAGGAAAACCAACGCAAGATCAAGACGTAGCAAGAAGGATTTTTGGCGCCGTTGTCGGGGAGGTCTTCGCTCAAGTCAAGACATACCAAGTACCCATCACAAACTCATCTCCCTCGCATTTACATTATTTGCCATTTGCCTCTCATTTTCCTCTCCCCCACTTCACCCTTGCCGTTTTATTTGCCCTCTCTTTCCCAATCTCTCTCTCTCTCTTTCGCTTGCCTTTTTCTGTTTGCTTGTCTGTTGGATTACTTGTTGCCATGGCGCAAGATAATACCAAATTGTGTGATTTCTCCAATACCAATAATAATGATTTCCTTAGTACTCAGATTGCTCCTCTTAATGATGTTGAGTCTTGTGAAATCAATACTGCTTTGCTGAATCTTGTTATGAAAGATCAATTCGCCGGCCTTCCTAGTGAAGATGCCACTACTCATCTAAACAACTTTGTTGATTTGTGTGATATGCAAAAGAAGAAAGATATGGATAATGATATTGTTAAATTGAAGTTATTTCCATTTTCACTTAGAGATCGTGCTAAAGTTTGGTTTTCGTCTTTGCCTAAAAATAGTATTGATTCTTGGAACAAGTGCAAAGATGCTTTTATCTCTAAGTATTTTCCTCCCGCTAAGATCATCACTCTTAGGAACGATATTATGAATTTTAAACAACTTGATCATGAGCATGTTTCCCAATCTTGGGAAAGAATGAAATTGATGATTCGCAATTGCCCTACTCATGGTTTGAATTTATGGATGATCATACAAAAAATTTATGCCGGTTTGAACTTTGCTTCTAGAAACCTTTTAGATTCGGCCGCGGGAGGCACTTTTATGGAAATCACGTTAGGAGATGCTACAAAACTTCTTGATAATATTATGGCTAATTATTCTCAATGGCACACCGAAAGATCTTCTAGTAAAAAAGTGCATGCTATAGAAGAAATCAAAGTTTTGAGTGGAAAGATGGATGAACTTATGAAGTTGTTTGCTACTAGAAATATTCCTCTTGATCCCAATGATATGTCTTTGTCTACTTTGATTGAGAATAATAATGAATCTACGGATGTGAATTTTGTTGGTAGGAATAGTTTTGGAAACAATGCTTACAGAGGAAACTTTAATTCTAGACCATTCCCTAGTAATTCCTCTAATAACTAGGGAAATTCCTACAATAATTCCTATGGTAATTTTAATAATATGTCCTCTGATTTTGAGAATAGTGTGAAAGAATTTATGATTTCTCAAAAGAATTTTAATGCTTTGCTTGAAGAAAAATTGCTCAAAGTTGATGATTTGGCTAGGAACGTTGATAGACTTTCGCTTGATTTTTGATTCTCTTAAACTTAGATCTTCTCCTCCTAAGCATGATATCAATGAGTCTCTCAAAGCAATGAGAATTTCCATTGATGAGTGGAAGGAAAGAACCGCTAGATTGTGTGCTAAGAAAGATGGCTTTGTAAAGGCGTGTTCTTCTAGTTTCAATGAAAATAATGATGAAGCTCTTAAATTTATTGATGTGTCTCCTATTAGATCTTTGTTTTGCAATATGAATCTTGATAATAATGGGACTGGAGATGAGTCAACTTTAGTTAGAAGGCGTCCCAAGAATTCGGAGTTTTTAGATCTTGATGCTAATTTTCGTAAAAGTGGGATTGGAGAGGTCATGACTTTAAATAGTATTGAACCCACTATCTCGGATTTCAAGGAATTTGATTATGATAATGGTTCTTTAGAAGGTTATATTTCCTTGTTGCAATCTGTTGTTAATTTTCCTCATGCTTATAGTCAAAATAAAGCTTTTACCAAACATATCGTTGATGCCTTGATGCAATCTTATGATGAAAAACTTAATTTGGAAGTTTCTATACCTAGAAAACTTAATGATGAGTGGGGACCTACTATAAATATTAGAACTAAAGATCATGAGTGTTTTTCTTTGTGTGATTTGGGTGCTAGTGTTTCCACGATTCCGAAAACTTTATGTGATATTCTAGGTTTCCATGATCTTGATGATTGCTCTTTAAATTTGCACCTTGCGGATTCCACCATTAAAAAGCCAATGGGAACAATCAATGATGTTCTTATTGTTGCAAATAGAAATTTGGTGCCCGTAGATTTTATCGTTCTTGATATAGATTGCAATCTTTCTTGCCCTATTATTCTTGGTAGACCTTTCCTTAGAACGATTGGTGCGATTATTGATATGAAGGACGGGAATATTAGATTCCAATTTCAATTAAAGAAAGGCATGGAGCACTTTCCAAGAAAGAAAGTCACATTACCTTATGAATCTATCATGCGGGCTACTTATGAATTGAGTGTCAAAGATGGCACTACCTAGATATATCTTCGCTTTTATGCCTAGCTAGGGGCGCTAAACGATAGCGCTAGTTGGGAGGCAACCCAATTTTATTTGTGTTTTTTGTTTTTGTTTTTGTTTAGTAATAAATTTTGCATCTACATTCTGTTTAGATGTGTTTTTATGTTTTAATTAGTCTTTGTGCGAAGTAGAACCTATAGGATAACCTATGATGATAGTTGATTTGATTCTGCTGAAAAACAGAAACTTTGTGCGCACAAATTTAGTTTTGTTAAATCACAGAAACGTGCTTTTGCGTTGATTCTTTTTGATGGTGATCAATAGAAAAAATTTCTAGGACTTCCTATTTTGGTAGGATTTTTAGAGTTCCAGAAGTTTGCGTTAGTTACAGATTGCTACAGACTGTTCTATTTTTTAACAGATTCTGTTTTTCGTGTGTTGTTTGCTTATTTTGATGCATCTATGGCTAGTAAAATAGTTTATAAACCATAGAGAATTTGTAATACAGTAGGTTTAACACCAAAATAAATAAAGAATGAGTTCATTACAGTACCTTATGTGGTGGTTTTGTTTTCTTTCACTAACAGAGCTTATAAGATTTCCTGTTGAGTTTTGTGTTGTGAAGTTTTCAAGTTTTGGGTAAAGCTTTGATGGATTATGGAATAAGGAGTGGCAAGAGCCTAAGCTTGGGGATTCCCATGGCACCCCAAGATATTGAAGAATAGCCAAAAGCCTAAGCTTGGGGATTCCCCGGGAAGGCATCCCCTCTTTCGTCTCCGTTCATTGGTAACTTTACTTGGAGCTATATTTTCATTCGCCACATGATATGTGTTTTGCTTGGAGCGTCGTGTATTATATTAGTCTTTGCTTTTTAGTTTAGCACAATCATCCTTGCTGTACACACCTTTCGTGAGAAGCCTACTTGATTAGAATTTATTAGAATATGCTATGTGCTTCACTTATATCTTTTGAGCTTGATAGTTTTTGCTCTAGTGCTTCACTTATATCTTTTAGAGCACGGCGGTGACTTAATTTTGAAGAAATTGCTAGTATCTCATGCTTCACTTATATTATTTTGATAGTATTTTAGAACAGCATGGTATTTGCTATGGTTATAAAATTGGTCCTAGAATGGTAGGCAACCAAGTTGGGTATAATAAAAACTATCATAGGAAGTGAATTGGATGCTATGATCAATTTGATACTTGATAATTGTTTTGAGATATGGAGGTAGTGATATTAAAGTCATGCTAGTTGGGTGATTATGAATTTAAAGAATGCTTGTGTTGAAGTTGGCAAGTCCCGTAGCATGCACGTATGGTTAAAGTTGTGTAACAAATTTGAAACATGAAGTGTACCCGGCTTGTGCATCTTTATGAGTGAAGGTCGGGGATGAGCGATGGTCTTCTCCTACCAATCTATCCCCTAGGAGCATGCGCGTAGTGCTTGATTTTTGATGACTTCTAAATTTTTGCAATAAGTATATGACTTCTTATGACTAATGTTGAGTCCATGGATTATACGCACTTTTACCTTTCCACCATTTCTAGCCTCTTCGGTACCGTGCATTGCCCTTTCTCACCTTGAGAGTTGGTGCAAACTTCGCCGGTGCATCCAAACCCCATGATATGATACGCTCTATCACACATAAACCTCCTTATATCTTCCTCAAAACAGCCACCATACCTACCTATTATGGCATTTCCATAGCCATTCCGAGATATATTGCCATGCAACTTTCCACCGTTCCGTTCATCATCATCATGACATACATTACTTTTGTCATATTGCCATTGCATGATCATGTATTTTACATCGTATTTGTGGCAAAGCGACCATGCATAATTTTCATACATGTCACTCTTGATTCATTGCACCATTCTGGTACACCGCCGATGGCATTCATATAGAGTCATATCTTGTTCTAGTTTTCAGTTGTAATTCATGTGTTGTAATCAATAAAAGTGTGATGATCATCATTATTAGAGCATTGCCCAAAAAGAAAAAAAAGAAAAAAAAAAAGAAAGGCAAAAACGAAAAGAAAAGAAAAAGTCCAAAGAAAAAAAAAGAAAGAAAGGAAAAAAAAGAAGAAAAAAAGAGAAAATAAAAGAAAATAAATAAAAAGGGCAATGTTACTATCTCTTTTTCCACACTGGTGCTTCAAAGTAGCACCTTGTTCTTCATGTAGTGAGTCTCATATCTTGTGCTTCAAAGTAGCACCATGTTTTTCATATAGTGAGTCTCATATGTTGTCACTTTCATATACTAGTGGGGATTTTTCATTATAGAACTTGGCTTGTATATTCCTACGATGGGCTTCCTCAAATGCCCTAGGTCTTCTTGAGCAAGCAAGTTGGATGCACACCCACTAGTTTTCTTTTGTTGAGCATTCATTTATAGCTCTAGTGCATCCGTTGCATGGAAATCCCTACTCCTCATGTTGACATCAATTGATGGGCATCTCCATAGCCCGTTGATTATCCTCGTCAATGTGAAACTTTCTCCTTTTTTGTCTTCTCCACACAATCCCCATCATCATATTCTATTCCACCCATAGTGCTATATCCATGGCTCACGCTCATGTATTGCGTGAAGGTTGAAAAGGTTTGAGATTATTTAAGTACGAAACAATTGCTTGGCTTGTCATCGGGGGTATAGAATCTGGGAACATCTTTGTGTGACGAAAATGAAGCATAGCCTAACTATATGATTTTGTAGGGATGAACTTTCTTTAGCCATGTTATTTTGAGAAGACATGATTGCTTTGATTAGTATGCTTGAAGTGTTACTATTTCTTTTATCAATATGAAATTTTATTTTGAATCATTTGGATCTGAACATTCATGCCACAATAAAGAAAATTACATTGAGAATTATGCTAGGTAACATTCCACATCAAAAATTCTGTTTTATCATTTACCTACTCGAGGACGAGCAGGAATTAAGCTTGGGGATGCTTGATACGTCTCCAACGTATATATAATTTTTGATTGTTCCATGCTATTATATTACCCCTTTTGGATGTTTATGGGCTTTATTTTACACATTTATATCATTTTTGGGACTAACCTACTAGCTGGAGGCCCAGCCCGTATTGTTGTTCTTTTGCCTATTGCGGTATTTCGAAGAAAAGGAATATCAAACGGAGTCCAAACGGAATGAAACCTTCGGGAGCGTGATTTTTGGAACGAGCGTGATCCGGAGAACTTGGAGTGCAAGTCAAGAAGCTTGCGAGGCGGCCAAGAGACAGGAGGGCGTGCCCACCCCCTCTGGGCACGCCCCCTATCTCCTGGGCCCCACAGGCGGCCACCGACGTACTCCTTCCTCCTATATATACCTACGTACCCTGAAAACATCCACGGAGCCAACAAAACACAATTTCCACCGCCGTAACCTTCTGTATCCGCGAGATCTCATCTTGGAGCCTTCGTCGGTGCTCCGCCGGAGGGGGAATCGGCCACGGAGGACTTCTACATCAACGCCATAGCCCCTCCGATGAGTTGTGAGTGGACTACCATAGACCTTCAGGTCCATAGTTATTAGCTAGATGGCTTCTTCTCTCTTTTTGGATCTCAATACAATGTTCTCCCCCTCTCTTGTGGAGATCTATTCGATGTAAACTCTTTTTGCAGTGTGTTGTCGAGATCCTATGAATTGTGGGTTTATGATCAAGTTTATCTATGATATTTGAATCTCCTCTGAGTTCTTTTATGTATGATTGAGTTATCTTTGCAAGTCTCTTTGAATTATCAGTTTGGTTTGGCCTACTAGATTGATCTTTCTTGCCATGGGAGAAGTGCTTAGCTTTGGGTTCAATCTTGCGGTGTCCTTACCCAGTGACAGAAAGGGTTGCAAGGCACGTATTGTATTGTTGCCATCGAGGATAAAAAGATGGGGTTTATATCATATTGCATCAGTTTATCCCTCTACATCATGTCATCTTTCTTAATGTGTTACTCTGTTCTTATGAACTTAATACTCTAGATGCAGGCAGGAGTCGGTCGATGTGTGGAGTAATAGTAGTAGATGCAGGCAGGAGTCGGTCTACTTGTTTCGGACATGAGGCCTATATACATGATCATGCCTAGATAATCTCATAATTATTCGCTTTTCTATCAATTGCTCGACAGTAATTTGTTCACCCACCGTAATACTTATGCTATCTTGAGAGAAGCCACTAGTGAAACCTATGGCCCCCGGGTCTATCTTTTATCATATAAGCTTTCAATCTACTTTTATTTGCCTCTTTACTTTTTGTATCTATATTATAAAATACCAAAAATATATTTATCTTATCATACTATCTCTATCAGATCTCACTTTTGCAAGTGGCCGTGAAGGGATTGACAACCCCTTTATTGCGTTGGTTGCGAGTTCGTTGTTTGTTTGTGTAGGTGTGTGGGACTTTTGAGGAGCCTCCTACTGGATTGATATCTTGGTTCTCAAAAACTGAGGGAAATACTTACGCTACTATTGCTGCATCACCCTTTCCTCTTCAAGGAAAGCCAACGCAAGCTCAAGACGTAGCACCTACCCGGCGATTGTGGGGGCACCAGCCCCCAACCCCCTGCCGAGAGGGAGCGAACCACTTCAGGGCCCTCCGCCAACGCCGCCGGCAGAGGACGACATTGATGACATGCTCAAGCGAACGCGGGAGCTCCGCGTCATCCGCCAAGAGTTCCTCTGGAAGGCGACAGACGCGATGGGCCAGCTTGGTGGAGAGCTCGCGGACGTCGACGCGTGCCTTGAAGCTGAGGGCCTGCGGCTGGTTGAGGAGCGATGCAAGCTGAAGGTGGCGGTCAGCCTTGCGCGTCATCAGCATGATCTTGACAACGCGAAAGCCGAAGCATCTCTCGCGGCCTCGCGAAAGGCCTGCTCCCGAGCTATTGAGGAGGCTCGGGAAGCAGACCAACAACGCGAGATCGCGGAGAAGCGCGCGTGGGAGCTCCAAGCCTGGAGCATTTCCCTGGAGCAGCAAGTGGAGCTGCACCTGGCCGCCCTTGCATCACTGAAGGGGACGCCCGTCGAGGAGGAGGAGGAGCTCCGGAGGCGTGAGGAAGCACTGACGCTGGAGGCCGCCGAGCGCAATCTTGACCTTGAGCGGTTGGAGACGAGGGAGTGCCAGGTTATCCAGGCGGAGGATGATGTTGGCGCGCGGGAGGCTCCAATCCAAGAAGAGATCAACCGCCGCGTGGCGGAAGCTCGCGTGGGCCTTGTGCGGGAGTATAACGAGAGGCTGGAGCTAGTTGAAGCCGAGGCTGCAGGCAGGACTACTGCCCTCAGGTCCAAGCTGACAGAAGCGATGCAGCGTGCAAAGGCCACCGCAGCCGCCCTGATCTCGGCCCAGACTGAGTTGGCCTGCTCCCGCGCCGAGCTGCTTCTTCTCCAACGGCGGGTTGACGATGTTGAGTCTGTCGCCCGGCAGAACAGGGAAGAAATTCTCCAGCGGCAGACGCAGGAGCATATGCATGGCCCCATGCTCCAAATGCTCAGGGACAGGGCCAATGTGGCCCTGGGCAATATATGCAACGTGACCGCCCCGCAACCCCATGTGACCAACTATGCCGGTCACCTCCGGTTCTTCACTGATGTGGTGACACATCTGGAGAATCGCTCTAAGAGAGCTCGCCAACTTGTTGAAGAGAGGAGCCGCAGCCTGCTCGCGCGTGCATTCTCCCGTGTCTTCAGCCACCTTCAGGATAGGGATCCTCACTTTGACTTCGACACTGTCATTGCTCCGGTGCCCGTGGCCATCCGAGGCGACCTGGCGCGATGGGTGGAGGACAACGTGGATGCACTTGTCTGGGCCTTCACCTCTGATGATGACGGGGTGGTAGTTGCTGCGGATGAAGGTGACGTGGTGAACAGCGGCGAAGATGGTGCCAACGACGGCGATGGTGAAGCCAGTGACAGCGACAGTGGCGCCAGCGATGCCTCCAGAGACGATCAAGAGGATGCAGTGAGCGGCATGTCCGATTGATTCTGCCCCCCCCCTGCTGTTTATCCTGCGCAGAAAAAGCTCGGGCGTGGCCCAGAAGGTTGTGAGAGCATTTTGGGAGGGGGAGCCCCTCATGTAAAAAGGATTGTTGCCCATACGTTGTTAAGAACGATGCCGAATGAGCACGCGCATGATGTTACGGACCCTGCGATGGGTTAATTGTTGTGATTTACCTTTAGCCCGGACAAGCCTTGGGTAGGCTTGCGAGGCTGTAACTCTCCGGGGGTCCTCTGGGGGGGACCCGCTGACCATGTGGCGGGAGCCTCGCGAGAACGAGTGCCAGCCGTGGGACGGCGTGCGCGTGTGTGTTGAGCCCAGCCTCGCCCGCGAGAGGCTCGCAAGGGGGAGGCAGCTAGTGTGAACTCCTGACTAGGGCAGAAATGAGAGCACGAGAAAACACACGAACGAGACAAAACACCCCTCCCCGCACATACGCAAACGCAAATCCAACTTCAACTTAAATCCGAAACGAGGAAGCTCGGCCACACAAAAGGAGGCAAAAACAAAAGGCCGCGTCCGGCACTTAGTCTAGTCTTCGACGTCTTCTCACCAGCACGGAGCTAAGTGCTTCCATTGGGCGTGGGAGGGAGCCCCCGAGGCCCGAGGGCGGCTCTCCGGAGACACCGGGGCATGTACAGCCCCAACTCATTATTACGTGAGAGTGTCATGGACGGCGAGCTTCATAGGCACTGGGCCTTCTTCACAGGTACCGGCCTTGCTTCATATCGCCAGACAAGGGCCCCGCCTTGCGCCACCCTCGACCACCATTGACGGCGACCGGAAACCAAGGACGACGCCAATGGGGTAAAGGGGGTGCCAGCGGTTCCCCCGACGACCACGCGTCCTCTGCCGGGGGCAGGCCTTGTGGCACCTCCCCGGCAGAGGGCCTACCTCCGAGAAACACCTTGCTCCATGCGCCGTGGGGAGGGGCTTGGCTCCCGGCCCCTCTCCTGCAGCCCCCAGTGCGCTCCTCCTGGCGGGAGGGAGGCTGCCGAGCTGGGTCAGCCTTCCGCTGTTGTGATCGGGACTTCCTGCGACCCATGGTTAGCATAAGCTTGCTCCTGAGGAAATAGTGGTACCCGATAGCTGCTGCCGCCGGCGCGGTTGGCGAGGCTTCCTTGAGGCTCCTGAAAAGGCTTGGCTTCTAGCGTCTCTTCCTCCCAGCCTAGCCCGGGGAATGAGCCGTGGTCTTCTTCCAGTGCGTATTCCCGATCCACCATGTGGGGCACGTAAGCCTCCAAGCTCGCCGCCCCGAAGACTTCACCATAGTGCGCCACGCTCCACATGGCTTGGCTCGAAGCACTATCCCTGGGGTGATAGGGCGGCAGCCCACCCAGGCTCTAGGCGGCGATGCGCATGCCCTCGCTCACCAGGGGCGGTGCTGGTGCCGCTTGACGCCCGACGCTGATGTCCGAGCTAGTGTTGATGAAACCTTGGGGTACGCCTGAGGGCGCACGGGCGCGGATGGGCCCGCGTATGATCCGCCCAAGGCCTAGGGTGGAAGCTGGACGCAAAAAGGAGGCGCCCCTGAAGCTGCGGCATCCAGGAGCTCGGCGACACGCTCCAGCAGCACGTCATGGCCGCTCTCTTGTAGCCTGCACCATAGCAGTTCCCGAGCCACCGTGAGCACGACCTTCATGTTCGCTTGTTCCCGTCGGGTGTGCGGTGCTGTGGCTGCGGCGTGGTTTGAGGCCCTTGCTACTGAACGCACCTGTCGCGGAGTGAGGGCAGGCAGCGCTTGACCGCGTCGCCCGCGCCCAGCAGCGTTCTGCGGAGCGCGGGCTGCCTGAGGCATGGGGTTGAGGTCACCTTGGGCAGGCAGCGCGGCGTGGGCTGGCCATGCCGCCCAGCGGTCGGCGTTGGCCGTCGGGTCGCCGGACATGGATGCGATGAAGCAGTGAAACGCAGATCGGCGGAAAGAGGATTTCGGCGCTGAGGGAGTCCTGGATTAGGGGGTATCCGGACAGCCGGACTATATACTTTGGTCGGACTATTGGATTATGAAGATACAAGACTCAAGACTACGTCTCGCATCCAGATGGGACTCTCATTTGCGTGGAAGACAAGCTTGGCGATTCGGATGATAGATCTCCTTCTTTGTAACCGACTCTGTGTAACCCTAGCCCCCTCCGGTGTCTATATGAACCGGAGGGTTTAGTCCGTAGGACGACAACAATCAGAATCATAGGCTAGCTCCTAGTGTTTAACCTCTACGATCTCGTGGTAGATCAACTCTTGTAATACTCATATCATCAAGATCAATCAAGCAGGAAGTAGGGTATTACCTCCATCGAGAGGGCCTGAACCTGGGTAAAACATCATGTCCCCTGCCTCCTATTACCATTAGCCTTAGACGCACAGTTCGGGACCCCTACCCGAGATCCACCGGTTTTGACACCGACATTGGTGCTTTCATTGAGAGTTCCTCTGTGTCGTTGCAGCAAGGCTCGATGGCTCCCTCAATCATCAACAACAACGCGGTCCATGGTGAGACTTTTCTCCCCGGACAGATCTTCGTGTTCGGCGGCTTCGCACTGTGGGCCAATTCGCTTGGCCATCTGGAGCAGATCGACGGCTATGCCCCTGGCCATCAGGTCAGGTTTAGAAACTTGAACTACACGGCCGATATCCGCGGAGACTTGGCCTTCAACGAATTTGGGCCTATGCCAGGAGCGCCGAACAGTCACGACGAGCACGGCTTAGACCTGTTGTCAGATAATATTCGGGATATCACGCCTGCAATAGCTCCGGACTTAAATCCAGGGCAGATCGCGTCGTCCGAGGATGGGTGGCTGGACCCCGCCCCGTAGGCTGCGCACTCATCGGCGGTAGAGCCGAACACAGACTCCAGCCATAACGAAGCCTGTGTCACCGGACCCCCGGACTTGTGTCCGGCTATAGGTTCCAGACCGCGCGCATCCGAGCCCACCGAATCCGGTTGGGCTCCGGTAATGGAGTTTACCGCTGTGGATATCTTTCAACGCTCGCCCTTCAGCGACATGCTGAATTCATTAAGGTCTCTCTCTTTGTTAGGAGACTCTGGGCCAAACTATGTCCGGCTCGAGTGGGATTCGGACGACGAAGAAAATCTCCGCACACCCACCACCCACTTAATAGCCGCTGTCGATGACGTAACAGACATGCTTGACTTCGACTCCGACGACACCGACGGTATGGACATCGGCGCAGGGGACGATTTGGAACCACCGCCCATGGGGCGCTGGACTGCCACCTCATCATATGATATATACATGGTGGACACGCATAAGGAGGACAACGGCGACAAAAAGGACACAACGGAGGATAAAACCCCCGGACAAAAGCCAAAACGACGGCGCAAACGCCGCTCTAAGTCCAGCCACAGCAAAAATAGCGATAACAGCGCTAGAAAAATCGACACCCCAGTCAACTCCAAAGGCAATAACGACCATATGGACCCAGCGATGGAGCAGGATGAGCCAGGTCACGCCGAACACAACCCGGAGCAGACGCCCGATCACAGCGATCCCGAGGGCCGAACTCATCAACCTGCCTCGGGAGAAGAGCACAGTCCGGACGACGATGCATTCATCATCTCGGAAAAACGTTTGGAACGAGATAACCTCCACAGAAGGCTTATGGCCACTACGAGAAGCCTAAAGAGGTAGAAGCAAAGGCTTAAGGCCGCGCAAGAAACGCTCAACCGCAGATGGAATAAAGTGCTAGACACTGAAGAAAAATATGGCGACGAACGCCACACAAAGAGCTACCCAAAGCGCAAGCTGCTGCCAGAATTCGACGATGAGGCCATTCTGCCGAAGAACAATACGACCAATAGGCCGGACCAACCACTTCATGACCGCGATAGAGCAGCTACCGACGCCGCACACGATTTACGTGAGCTCCTGGACAAAAAGGCCGGCGCGACCAGGTCCATCTATGGATCTAGAGGACAGGCTCCGGCGCAGGATTACGTTCACTAAAATGATCAGACTGATCGCATACCAGTTTAGAATCAACACCGGACACAACAACAACCGACAGCATGCCACAACGTGTCCAGATACAGAGGGGATGCGCACCCTCTGTGCTTCACTGAAGAGGTACTGGATCATGAATTTCCACAGGGATTCAAACCCGTGAACATAGAGGCATATGACAGAACTATAGACCCTGGGGTCTGGATTGAGGATTTTATCCTTCATATCCACATGGCTCGTGGGGACGACCTCCACGCCATCAAATACCTTGCCCTCAAGTTGAAGGGGCCAGCTCGGCACTAGTTGAAAAGCCTCTCCGAAAATTCAATCGGAAGTTGGGAAGAACTTGAGGACGCTTTCCGGGCCAATTTTCAAGGGACCTATGTCCGACCTCCGGACACTGACGATCTAAGCCACATAATACAACAGCCCAGAGAGTCCGTCCGTAAGCTTTGGAATAGATTCCTAACTAAGAAGAATCAAATAGTCGATTGTCCGGATGCCCAAGCCCTAGCGGCCTTCAAGCACAGTATCCAAGACGAGTGACTCGCCAGACACCTCGGCCAAGAAAAGCCGAGGACAATGGCAGCCTTAACAAGCCTTATGACCTGCTTCTGCGCGGGAAAAGATATCTGGTTGGCCCGTAGAGGGACCAGCGACCCGGGCACATATGAAATTAGGGATGGCAACGGGAAGCCACAGCGCAATAAAAACAAGCGTTGAAACAAGGAAGAAAGTACGGACAACACGGCGGTCAACGCCGGATTCAGGGGCTCTCGACCCGGTCAACAAAAGAAGCCATTTAAGGCAGCAAAGAGGGATCGTCCGGCCTGAACAAAGTCCTGGACAGATTGTGCCAAATTCATGGCACCCCCGAAAAACTTGCGAACCACACTCACAGAGAATGCTGGGTCTTTAAGTAGGACGGCAAGTTAAATGCCGAACACAAGGGAAGGGAAACACCAAGTGAAGACGAGGATGAGCCTCGCCAGCCGAACACTGGGGGACAGAAAAAATTCCCACCAAAGGTAAGAACGGTAAACATGATCTACGCGACTCACATACCAAAGAGAAGGCGCAAACGCGCGCTCGGAGACGCATACGCTGTAGAGCCCGTCGCCCCCAAACTCAACCCCTGGTCGGCCTACCCAATCACCTTCGATCACAAGGACCATCCGACTAGTATCCGACATGGAGGATCGGCTGCCTTGGTGCTCGACCCAATAATCGATGGATACCATCTCACTCGTGTCCTCATGGACGGCGGCAGTATTCTCAATCTAATATACCAGGACACTGTTTGCAAGATGGGGATAGACCCATCCAGAATCAACCAAAGTAACACCACCTTTAAAGGGGTGATAACAAGCGTTGAGGCCCGCTGCAGGGGCTCCCTCGTATTAGAGGTGACATTCGGTTCTCCAGACAATTTCAGAAGCGAAGAATTACTCTTCACCATCGCTCCCCTCCGAAGTGGTTATGATTCATTGCTCGGAAGAACGGCCTTCGCTCGCTTCAACGCAGTACCCCACTACTCCTACCTTAAACTCAAGATGCTCGGTCCACGTAGCGTTATCATCATTAGCGGAAATACAGAGCGTTCCTTACGTGCGGAAGAGTATGTGGCGACTCTAGCAGCCGTACACTAAACGGACTCTCATATCAGAACGCATGATCGGCCGTTAAGACCACGTACACGGTTAGACGAGTCCGGCGCACCACCGTCGGTAACAGCCCGAATAAACCTGAGCTGGGTGCTATACACGAAATCCCATAGAGGGCATCAGGGGCTGCAAACATGCAATAAAGCCCACCTTTTTGGCTTGACCTTATTAACAGGCCAATGTCTTACACTTCTACTATCCATTGATAATAACCAACTCTTCGCACGACTACGCCATACTCATTTACATGAGTTTTCCTTTTTACAGACACCATTTGTGCGACACCCTACCAGGACACGGCACAACGGAGACAAAGGCGTAGACGTGCAGCAGGGCCCCACTCAAAGGTTTCTCTTTAGATTAAGCCCCCGTGTAAACCTTCTTTATTGTCTCTTTTTGCTTGACATCCCATGGGTACTCAATACACCCACAGGGGATACTGGCGTTATTGGCATTCCGCCATGACAGACTAACACACGTACCTGGAAATACAGGGTTCATAATCAAGGGTGCTACTCAGCCCAGTATATGTTACAAAGTCCGAATACCTTCGGGAATGTTCGGCGTCGCGAGTTTGGCCTTATATGCATCAGCTCCGAATCATGTCTTTGGTCAAATGTTGGGTTTTCCTGGCTCCTGGGTTTGCTGCCTTACGTTCCGCTTTTATCGGCGAAGGAGAACTACTGCGATTGTGCCCTGGTTATTCCGGATGAGCACCTCAGTAGAGAAAGCCGAAAACTGACTGTCATGAACGAAGGGCCGATTCCCGGTCATGTACACACGCGCCCGTAACCGAATGCACGCGAAGGTACCAGGGGCTACATAGTAGCCCCACCGTCAAACTCCTATGGCTAAGTGAAAGTGTTAAAGCTTTATAGTTCGGTTGCCTAGTTCGACGTGCAATCACCTCCTTAATGGACCAAAACATTGGATCAAGTGTGATTACGCACATTTTTGCGAACACCCCCGCATTGTATGTATGGGGACTGAAGCCAACGACTGCTAACTTTCAGGTTATATATACATCAAAACGGCCGCACAGGAGGCACAATAACACTTTTGGGTGAAAGTATAAACATAGCCTCTATAATTAAAATGCAATTGTTTTTACAATGGAACAATTTGTCACTCGAACATGACATTCTTCGAGCACTGAGCCTCTATTAAACGAGCACCTTTTGTTACCTGCTCGAAATAGTGCTCGGCTGGATCCTGGCTTCCCACCGGATTCTGGGTTGCAATGATGGTGGCCTCCATATCTGCCCAATATGTTTTAACATGGGCAAGATCCATCTGCGCACCCTCTATGCACGCCGACCTCTTCATGGCATCAATTCGTGATACGGCACCAAGGAATTGTTGCACTAAACTGATACGTCTCCAACGTATCTATAATTTTTGATTGTTCCATGCTATTATATTACCCCTTTTGGATGTTTATGGGCTTTATTTTACACATTTATATCATTTTTGGGACTAACCTACTAACCGGAGGCCCAGCCCATATTGCTGTTTTTTTGCCTATTTCAGTATTTCGAAGAAAAGGAATATCAAACGGAATGAAACCTTCGGGAGCATGATTTTTGGAACGAACGTGATCCTTAGAGCTTGGAGTGCAAGTCAAGAAGCAGCCGAGGGCTCCACGAGATAGGAGGCTGCCCCCCACCCTGTAGGGCGCGCCGCCCTGTCTCGTGGGCCCCTCGGGCGGCCACCGACGTACTTCTTCCTCCTATATATACCTACGTATCCCGAAAACATCCGGGGGCGCCACAAAACACAATTTCCACCATCGTAACCTTCTGTATCCGCGAGATCCCATCTTGGAGCCTTCGTCGGCACTCTGCCGGAGAGGGAATCAACCACGGAGGGCTTCTACATCAACATCCTTGACCCTCCAATGAGTTATGAGTAGTTTACCACAGACCTACGGGTCCATAGTTATTAGCTAGATGGCTTCTTCTCTCTTTTTGGATCTCAATACAATGTTCTCCCCCTCTCTTGTGGAGATCTATTCGATGTAAACTCTTTCTACGGTGTGTTTGTCGAGATCCGATGAATTGTGGGTTTGTGATCAAGTTTATCTATGAATAATATTTGAATCTTCTCTGAATTCTTTTATGTATGATTGAGTTATCTTTGCAAGTCTCTTAGAATTATCAGTTCGGTTTGGACTACTAGATTGATCTTTCTTGCCATGGGAGAAGTGCTTAGCTTTGGGTTCAATCTTGCGGTGTCCTTACCCAGTGACAGAAAGGGTTGCAAGGCACGTATTGTATTGTTTCCATCGAGGATAACAAGATGGGGTTTATATCATATTGCTTGAGTTTATCCCTCTACATCATGTCATCTTGCTTAATGTGTTACTCTGTTCTTATGAACTTAATACTCTAGATGCAGGCAGGAGTCGGTCGATGTGTGGAGTAATAGTAGTAGATGCAGGCAGGAGTCGGTCTACTTGTTATGGAGGTGATGCCTATATACATGATCATGCCTAGATAATCTCATAACTATGCGCTTTTCTATCAATTGCTCGACAGTAATTTCTTCACCCACCGTAATACTTATGCTATCTTGAGAGAAGCCTCTAGTGAAACCTATGGCCCCCGGGTCTATCTCTTATCATATTTGCTTTCAATCTACTTTTATTTGCATCTTTACTTTCTGCATCTATATTATAAAATACCAAAAATATATTTATCTTATCATACTATCTTTATTATATCTCACTTTCGCAAGTGGCCTGAAGGGATTGACAACCCTTTATTGCGTTGGTTGCGAGTTCTCAGTTTGTTTGTGTAGGTGCATGGGACTTTTGAGGAGCCTCCTACTGGATTGATACCTTGGTTCTCAAAAACTGAGGGAAATACTTACGCTACTATTGCTGCATCACCCTCTCCTCTTCGAGGAAAACCAACGCAAGCTCAAGACGTAGCAAGAAGGATTTCTGGCGCCGTTGCCGGGGAGGTCTTCACTCAAGTCAAGACATACCAAGTACCCATCACAAACCCATCTCCCTCGCATTTACATTATTTGCCATTTGCCTCTCGTTTTCCTCTCCCCCACTTCACCCTTGCCGTTTTATTCGCCCTCTCTTTCTCAATCTCCTCTTCTCTTTTGCTTGCCTTTTTCTGCTTGCTTGTGTGCCTGTTTGTCCTTATGGCTTCGCCTAAGGGTCCTGACCACCTTCTCAAAAGGATGGATGAGATTGAATCAAATATTAGAAGCTTTATGAACTTGCAATTTGAGCACAATAATTTCTTTAGAAAAGAGCTTAAGGAATAAAAGGGTTTTTTGGGGGTTATGAACAAAGAGCTTGATGATATGAATAAAGAATTTTATGGTGTTAATGCTCAAATTACCCGTCTTAAAAATGATATAGCAAAAATTTCTCACAAGCAAGCCACCTTAGTCAATAAGATGGCCGCTAAACCAGAAAAAATAGATGAAAATAATGATGAGGATCTTAAAGTTATTGATGCGTATCCAATTAGATCTATGTTTTGCAATATGAATTTTGATGATTATGGGACTGATGATGAATCGACTTTGCCTAGAAGGCGTCCCAAGAATTCGGAATCTTTAGATCTTGATGCTAAATTTGGTAAAAGTGAGATTGTAGAATTCTCAACTTCTAATAATATCGAACCTTCTATCTCGGATTTCAAGGAATTTGATTATGATAACTGCTCTTTAAATGGTTGTATTTCCTTGTTGCAATCCGTTGTTAATTCTCCTCATGCTTATAGTCAAAATAAAGCTTTTGCCAAACATATCATTGATGCCTTGATGCAATCTTATGATGAAAAACTTAATTTGGAAGTTTCTATACCTAGAAAACTTAATGATGAGTGGGAACCTACTATAAAGATTAGAATTAAAGATTATGAGTGTTTTGCTTTGTGTGATTTGGGTGCTAGTGTTTCCACGATTTTGAAAACTTTATGTGATATTCTAGGTTTCCATGATATTGATGATTGCTCTTTAAATTTGCACCTTGCGGATTCCACCATTAAAAAGCCAATGGGAAGGATCAATGATGGTCTTATTATTGCAAATAGAAATTTGGTTCCCGTAGATTTTATCGTTCTTGATATAGATTGCAATCTTTCTTGCCCTATTATTCTTGGTAGACCTTTCCTTAGAACGATTGGTGCGGTTATTGATATGAAGGAAGGGAATATTAGATTCCAATTTCCCTTAAAGAAAGGCATGGCACACTTTCCAAGAAAGAAAGTCAAATTACCTTATGAATCTATCATGCGTGCTACTTATGAATTTAGTGCCAAAGATGGCACTCGTTAGATCTATCTTTGCTTTTTATGCCTAGCTAGGGGCGTTAAACGATAGCGCTAGTTGGGAGGCAACCCAATTTTCTTTATCTTTTTTGTTTTTGCTCCTGTTTAGTAATAAATCTTGCATCTACCTTCTGTTTAGATGTGTTTTTATCTTTTATTTAGTGTTTGTGCCAAGTAGAACCTATAGGATAACCTACGATGATAGTTGATTTGATTCTGCTGAAAAACAGAAACTTTGCGCGCACGAATATAATTTTGTTAAATCACAGGAACGTGCTTTTGTGTTGATTCTTTTTGCTTCTGTCCAATAAACAAATTTTCCAGGACTTCCTATTTTGGTAGGATTTTTAGAGTTCCAGAAGTTTGCGTTAGTTACATATTGCTACAGACTGTTCTGTTTTTGACAGATTCTGTTTTTCGTGTGTTGTTTGCTTATTTCAATGCATCTATGGCTAGTAAATTAGTTTATAAACCATAAGGAAGTTGGAATACAGTAGGTTTAACACCAAAATAAATAAATAATGAGTTCATTGCAGTACCTTATGTGGTGGGTTTTTTTTCTTTCATTAACGGAGCTTATAAGATTTCCTGTTGAGTTTTGTGTTGTGAAGTTTTCAAGTTTTGGGTAAAGCTTTTATGGACTATGGAATAAGGAGTGGCAAGAGCCTAAGCTTGGGTATGCCCAAGGCACCCCAAGATATTCAAGAATAGCCAAAATCCTAAGCTTGGGGATGCCCCGGGAAGGCATCCCCTCTTTCGTCTTCGTTCATTGGTAACTTTACTTGGAGCTATATTTTTATTCGCCACATGATATGTGTTTTGCTTGGAGCGTCGTGTATTATATTAGTCTTTGCTTTTTAGTTTACCACAATCATCCTTGCTGTACACACCTTTTGGGAGAAGCCTATTTGATTAGAATTTGCTAGAATACTCTATGTGCTTCACTTATATCTTTTGAGCTTGATAGTTTTTGCTCTAGTGCTTCACTTATATCTTTTAGAGCACGGTGGTGTCTTAATTTTGAAGAAATTGCTAGTCTCTCATGCTTCACTTATATTATTTTGAGAGTCTTTTAGAACAGCATGGTTTTTACTATGGTCATAAAGTTGGTCCTATAATGATGAGCATCCAAGTTGAGTATAATAAAAACTATCATAGAAAGTGAATTGGATGATATGATCAATTTGATGCTTGATAATTGTTTTGAGATATGGAGGTAGTAATATTATAGTTATGCTAGTTGGGTGATTATGAATTTAAAGAATACTTGTGTTGAAGTTTGTGATTCCCATAGCATGCACGTATGGTGAACCTCTTTGTGATGAAGTTGGAGCACAATTTTATTTGTTGATTGTCTTCCTTATGAGTGGCGGTCGGGGACGAGCGATGGTCTTTTCCTACCAATCTATCCCCCTAGGAGCATGTGCGTAGTGCTTTGGTTTTTGATGACTTCTAAATTTTTGCAATAAGTATATGAGTTCTTTTGATTAATGTTGAGTCCATGGATTATACGCACCCTTTCACCCTTCCACCATTGCTAGCCTCTCTTGTACCGTGCAACTTTCACCGGTACCATACACCCACCATACTCCTTCCTCAAAATAGCCACCATACCTACCTATTATAGCATTTCCATAGCCATTCCGAGATATATTGCCATGCAACTTTCCACCATTCCGTTCATATGACACGCATTACTTTTGTCATATTGCTCTTTGCATGATCACGTAGTTGACATTGTATTTGTGGCAAGGCCACCTTCATAATTTTCATACATGTCACTCTTGATTCATTGCATATCCCGGTACACCGCCGGAGGCATTCATATAGAGTCATATCTTGTTCTAGCATTGAGTTGTAAATCCATAAAAGTGTGATGATCTTCATTATTAGAGCATTGTCCTAATAAGGAAAGGATGATGAAGACTATGATTCCCCCACAAGTCGGGATGAGACTTCGGACTTTACAAAAAGAAAAAAAAGAGAAAGGCCAAAGAAAAAAGGGAAAAGACGAAAAAGGAAAAGAAAAAATAAAATGAGAGAAAAAGAGAGAAGGGACAATGCTACTATCTCTTTTTCCACACTTGTGCTTCAAAGTAGCACCATGATCTTCATGATAGAGAGTCTCATATGTTGTCACTTTCATATACTAGTGGGAATTTTTCATTATAGAACTTGGCTTGTATATTCCAATGATGGGCTTCCTCAAAGTGCCCTAGGTCTTCGTGAGCAAGCGAGTTGGATGCACACCCACTTAGTTTCTTTTGTTGAGCTTTCATATATTTATAGCTCTAGTGCATCTGTTGCACGGCAATCCCAACTCACTCACATTGATATCTATTAATGGGCATCTCCATAGCCCGTTGATACGCCTAGTTGATGTGAGACTATCTTTTTTTTGTCTTCTCCACAACCACCATTCTATTCCACATATAGTGCTATGTCCATGGCTCACGCTCATGTATTACGTGAAAGTTGAAAAAGTTTGAGATTATTAAAGTATGAAACAATTACTTGGCTTGTCATCGGGGTTGTGCATGATTAAATACTTTGTGTGATGAAGATAGAGCAACAGCCAGACTATATGATTTTGTAGGGATAACATTCTTTGGCCATGTTATTTTGAGAAGACATGATTACTTTGATTAGTATGCTTGAAGTGTTACTATTTCTCTTATGTCAATATGAACTTTTATTTTATATTCATTTGGATCTGAACATTCATGCCACAATAAAGAAAATTACATTATGAATTATGCTAGGTAGCATTCCACATCAAAAATTCTCTTTTTATCATTTACCTACTCGAGGACGAGCAGGAATTAAGCTTGGGGATGCTTGATACGTCTCCAACGTATCTATAATTTTTTATTGTTCCATGCTATTATATTACCCCTTTTGGATGTTTATGGGCTTTATTTTACACAATTATATCATTTTTGGGACTAACCTACTAACCGGAGGCCTAGCCCATATTGTTGTTTTTTGCCTATTTCAGTATTTCGAAGAAAAGGAATATCAAACGGAGTCCAAACAGAATCAAACCTTCGGGAGCGTGATTTTTGGAGCGAACATGATCCGGAGAGGTTGGAGTGCAAGTCAAGAAGCAGTCGAGGGCTCCACAAGATAGGAGCCGCCCCCCTGTCTCGTGGGCCCCTCGGGCGGCCACCGACGTACTTCTTCCTCCTATATATACCTATGTACCCCGAAAACATCCGGGGGCACCACGAAACACAATTTCCACCATCGTGACCTTCTGTATCCGCGAGATCCCATCTTGGAGCCTTCACCGGCACTCTGTCGGAGGGGGAATCAACCACGGAGGGCTTCTACATCAACATCCTTGCCCCTCCAATGAGTTGTGAGTAGTTTACCACAGACCTACGGGTCCATAGTTATTAGCTAGATGGCTTCTTCTCTCTTTTTGGATCTCAATACAATGTTCTCCCCCTCTCTTGTGGAGATCTATTCGATGTAAACTCTTTATGCGGTGTGTTTGTCGAGATCCGATGAATTGTGGGTTTGTGATCAAGTTTATCTATGAATAATATTTGAATCTTCTCTAAATTCTTTTATGTATGATTGAGTTATCTTTGCAAGTCTCTTAGAATTATCAGTTCGGTTTGGACTACTAGATTGATCTTTCTTGCCATGGGAGAAGTGCTTAGCTTTGGGTTCAATCTTGCGGTGTCCTTACCCAGTGACAGAAAGGGTTGCAAGGCACGTATTGTATTGTTTCCATCGAGGATAACAAGATGGGGTTTATATCATATTGCTTGAGTTTATCCCTCTACATCATGTCATCTTGCTTAATGCGTTACTCTGTTCTTATGAACTTAATACTCTAGATGCAGGCAGGAGTCGGTCGATGTGTGGAGTAATAGTAGTAGATGCAGGCAGGAGTCGGTCTACTTGTTATGGACGTGATGCCTATATACATGATCATGCCTAGATAATCTCATAACTATGCACTTTTCTATCAATTGCTCGACAGTAATTTGTTCACCCACCGTAATACTTATGCTATCTTGAGAGAAGCCTCTAGTGAAACCAATGGACCCCGGGTCTATCTCTTATCATATTTGCTTTCAATCTACTTTTATTTGCATCTTTACTTTCTGCATCTATATTATAAAATACAAAAAATATATTTATCTTATCATACTATCTTTATTAGATCTCACTTTCGCAAGTGGCCGTGAAGGGATTGACAACCCCTTTGTTGCGTTGGTTGCGAGTTCTTAGTTTGTTTGTGTAGGTGCGTGGGACTTTTGAGGAGCCTCCTACTGGATTGATACCTTGGTTCTCAAAAACTGAGGGAAATACTTACGCTACTATTGCTGCATCACCCTCTCCTCTTCGAGGAAAACCAACGCAAGCTCAAGACATAGCATAAACCAAAATAATTGTCCGGCTTCAGTCCCTTCGGCCATAGATGGTCTATTACATAACTCATTGCAAGACTGGACAACCTATGGAGCTCGGCCACAACGGCCATCCTTTCACTCAACAGCAACGGGCGCGTTGGAGCACTGAATTGCGACCAAAACAGCCTTTCTATTTCACTATCTTTTTGATCCTCGAAATTTGGTCGCATCAGCCGTACTTTTTGCCAGATCTGCATATGCGTCTCCAGCGCTCCAACACCGATCCAGAGGAGCGTACTTTTGATCTAAGAACTTCATCCACAACAAATAGGGGCTTCCAGCCATGATTTCTCCGGCCTGTCGAAGCTCCTCCCGTGCATCCCTAATTTTGGAACACGTCTCCTTGGTCGCATCAAGGGCCTTCTTCAGGTCATCCGACTTCACCTGATTCTCCTTTTTAGGGATCTCATACCGGCCGGCGGTGTCTCTCAGCTCCACAGCCATCTCGGCTATTTTATCTTCGCTTCGGCGATGAGCAGCCTGTTCGGCTCTCAAATCTTCGGCCGCCTTTAGGGCAACCGCATTGCTAGCACGGGCTTGTTCCTTGGCTAGGGCAAGCTCCGCCCTCAGGGCCTCCACGGCAGCAGCTCCACCTGCAGCCGAAGCATATCACATTAACATTATGCTCCTCTTAATATTTCCTATAACAAATAAGGAAAACATAGCACATACTCTGTGACTCGTTAAGCCGCTCGTTCACAAGCGTGATGTCGGCGTCCACAACTTCAATCTGTCGCCTCAGTTCGGCGAATTCAGCGGTCCGGTCTACCGCCGGACCCTTCGCCACCTGCGCATGAATGCAGTGCGATCATTACTTAAGAGTGTGATCCTCCATTTGCCGCCTAGGGCTGGCAACCAGAGTCTCGGGGGCTACTATCTATACGGAGCACACCTAGCGCATGTGGTACAACCAAAAAATTATGTATTTCATTATGTACCTCAAAGCCTTTGAACAGGCTCGTAAAATCTTCATTCAACCCGCTTGTGGCGGATGAAATCTTCTCAAGCACCGTGCCCATTAACGAACGGTGATCCTCCGAGAGAGCAACTTGCTCCAGAAGGCCAGTCAACATGTCCGGCCAGTCGCCGGACTGTGACGGGCCCTTCTTATTGCCCCCCGTGGGAGCCGAACGCTCCGGGCTCAGGGCGGCCGAAGTATTAGCTTCTGGCCTCGGCGAATCTGGACTCCTCTGTGACGACACCTCGGGGTCGCCCGCCCCGTGAGGCGGAGAGGCAGGTGGGGTTTCACTCTCCATCATCTCCGGAAGAAGATCCCTCGAAGACGAACTCTGTCGAGAAGAGCTACTAGCCGGACTACAAAGAATGGATCCTAGTTATTGTTCTCGGAGGAGGAAGCGGTAGCTTTGTATTTACGATTAACTTACAGATCGGCGGAGGGCTGGCCCGTTTGCAGGCATGGCGCGGTGAGGACGCCCTCCGGGGCAGGGCCCCTTGATGAAGTTTTCTTCCCTTGTCTAGGCACCTCCGTCTCCAAGTCTTCGGAGGCGGCCCTCTTCTTCCCGCAGGGGGAGGAGACCTTAGATCCGCCTCCCTGACTATCCTCCTTCATGGGAATAGTAATTCCCCCAGTTTGGGTGTGCAATGTGTGAAGCTCTGCTTCTCTGTTCTTCCCTTCATCTTCCCCCGAGGGCACTTGACTTAGCACACGACTAAGCATCCTGGCTATTGCAGGACTAGGCGAGCCTTCTGGAAGTGGTGCCGACACCTGATTCTCCCCGCCTTGCGGAGCCAACCCTGACCACGGATGGTTTTCAGAATAATTTTTTGATAAATATAAACGAAGTGTTCGGTTTCTAGGTTACTTACTTGGGTATCTGGGCAGTTGCAGCTCAGGCCCGCATCCTCGGTGGTGTCCGGACACTTTACTTGTGGTCCGAAGAATAACCTACACATCCCTTCGAGCGTCATGCCGAAGAAGTGCTGAATAGTTCGCGGACCTTCCGGGTTGAACTCCCACATCCGGAGAGGCCGACGTTTGCACGGCAAGATCCGTCGGACTAGCATTACCTGAATTACGCTGACAAGACTGATGTCCCTCTCAAGAAGCTCCCGAATGCGGCTCTGCAATGTCGGTACGTCATTAGCAGGCCCCCAATCCAGTCCCATATTGGCCCACGACGCCAGTTGAGGCGGAGGGCCCGAGCGGAAGTCGGGGGCAGCCACCCACTCTGTGCCTCTAGGAGCTGTGACGTAGAACCACCTCCGCTGCCACAGATCAGACACCTCCGGGAAGAAGCCCTTTGTCCATGGGGCATCGGCGTTTCTGCTTATTGCAGCGCCTCCGCACTCCGCGTGTCGCCCCTCGATCACCTTCGGCTTTACATTGAAGGTCTTGAGCCATAAGCCCAAGTGCGGGGTGATGTGGAGGAAGGCTTCGCACACGACGATAAACGATGAGATGTGAAGGATGGAGTCCAGAGCTAGATCATGAAAATCTAGCCCGTAATAGAACATGAGCCCTCTCACGAAGGGATCGAGGGTGAAGCCTAAGCCACAGAGGAAGTGAGAAACAAATACGACGCTCTCATTGGGCTCGGGAGTAGGGATGACCTGCCCTGGAGCAGGAAGCATGTGCTTGATGTCGGCGGTCAGATATCTGACCTCCCTAAGCTTCGCAATGTCCTCCTCTATGACAGAGGAGGCCATCCACCGGCCTTGAAGGTTGGATCCAGACATGATTGAAGATCCTAAGTGCCTAAGCTTGGGCTTTGGGTGTTGGAACTCAAGATGAGGAAAGACGCAAGCGTGGTAGGAAGGAGGGATAGGCCTCGACCCCTCTATAAAGGGGGTGAATATCAAGCGTCCTCCACGTAACCGCTTGGGACTTGCCTAAAACACGGAGTCATACCAACAGGCGTAGTGGGGTTGCCCGCGCCCGTATTGATGGGAATCCCGTAATAAGGGGAACACGATCTCTGCTTCGACGAGGCGTGCCAATAAAATCGTCTTGCAGTGCGTGTCGTGGCAGGCCAAGAAAAACCGGTTCGTATTGAGCCAGGCCGCGGCGTAAGGGCACACCATGAAAATTGTCAGCAGATTAGATTTGTAAAGTGTTATGCTCTCTACGGTGGTGTGTGGAAATTATCTTACAGAATCGGACACGATCCTTAATCTACCTTGGAGTATTCGGAGATGGAACCCGCCTTGCAATGCCAAAGACAATCTGCGTGCCAGACTCATCGTCATTGAAGCCTGGTTCAGGGGCTACTGAGGGAGTCCTGGATTAGGGGGTATCTGGACAACCGGACTATATACTTTGGCCGGACTGTTGGATTATGAAGATACAAGACTCAAGACTTCGTCCCGTGTTCGGAGGGGACTCTCCTTTGCGTGGAAGACAAGCTTGGCGATTCGGATGATAGATCTCCTTCTTTGTAACCGACTCTATGTAACCCTAGCCCCCTCCGGTGTCTATATAAACCGGAGGGATTAGTCCGTAGGACGACAACAATCAGAATCATAGGCTAGCCCCTCGGGTTTAGCCTCTATGATCTCGTGGTAGATAAAATCTTGTAATACTCATATCATCAAGATCAATCAAGCAGGAAGTAGGGTATTACCTCCATCGAGAGGGTCCGAACCTGGGTAAAACATCGTGTCCCCTGCCTCCTGTTACCATTAGCCTTAGACGCACAGTTCGGGACCCCCTACCCGAGATCCGCCAGTTTTTACACCGATAGGCGCACCCCTACCTAGCGCGCCAAATGTCGGATATCGGGTTCCGGCAAAACCCTTAAGGTTCAAACTCTAGGGTGCACACAAAGATCTTCTCCCTACCAATCTACGCCCCAATACCTCACCACGAATCTAAACTACACGATGAAAAACACAAGGGACATAAGGTTTATACTGGTTCGGGCCACTATTGTGGTGTAATACCCTAATCCAGTGTGTGGTGTGGTGGATTGCCTCTGGGGCTGATGATGAACAGTACAGAGGAAGAACAACCTCGCGACGGGTGTTCTTGAGCTAGGGTGGTGTTCTACTTGGGATGGATTCGGTTCGCTCTTAATGAGATGATCTCTACTGTGGTGGCTATCTCTATATATAGAGGCCCTGGTCCTCTTCCCAAATATTGAGCGGGAAGGGAGCCAACAACGACCATTTTGAAGGGGACAGCTAGTACAAGTTATCCTGACTAAAGTTGGTCTTCGACTGCCAAAGGCACTGGCGATGACGACGTCCTGGGCTCCACGGTGACCTCCGTCCTGCCGCTCTGCTGGTCTTGGTCCCATTGCACAGATATGGTAACCTTTGCTTGATGCCTCAATACTCCGCGCCTGCGCTTGCCCCCTTTGCACCAAAGAGGAAACGAGGACACTGCGCTGGCTGGAGCCTGCCTGGTCTCGATCGTCATGGCTTGCGTCATGAGCACCTCGCGAGGTAATCCTTGCCTTGATCTCTCCGCCTCCTCGCGAGCCCGCCTGACGAGGCCGCCCCTGAGGAATCCTTGCATCGTCTGCCCCGCGAGGCTTGGCCCCTCGCGAGGGTCTTGGGCTTGGGTTGATGTAGACGGGCCGTACTGGGCCACGGCTTGAGCCACGCCGCAGGCCACGGGCAGGCAAGTCTGGGGACCCCCATTCCCAGAATGCCGATAGTGTTGAGGCTCGTAGCGGGTATCATTTTTTTCTAACCTTCACAGATGATTTGAGCAGATATGGGTATATCTACTTGATGAAACATAAGTCTGAAACATTTGAAAAGTTCAAAGAATTTCAGAGTGAAGTGGAAAATCATCGTAACAAGAAAAAATAAAGTTTCTACGATCTGATCGTGGAGGCAAATATTTGAGTTACGAGTTTGGTATTCATTTGAAACAATGTGAAATAGTTTCGCAACTCGCGCCACCTGGAACACCATAGCATAATGGTGTGTCTGAACGTCGTAACCGTACTTTATAGATATGGTGCGATCTATGATATCTCTTACCAATTACCACTATCATTTTGGGGTTATGCATTAGAGATAGCTGCATTCACGCTAAATAGGGCACCATCTAAATCCGTTGAGACGACACCATATGAACTGTGGTTTAGCAAGAAACCTAAGCTGTTGTTTCTTAAAATTTTGGGATGTGATGCTTATATGAAAAGGTTTCAACCTGATAAGCTCGAACCCAAATCGGAGAAATGCGTCTTCATAGGATACCAAAAGGAAACTGTTGGGTACACCTTCTATCACAGATCCGAAGGCAAGATATTCATTGCTAAGAATGGATCCTTTCTAGAGAAGAAGTTTCTCTCGAAAAAAGTGAGTGGGAGGAATGTAGAACTTGATGGGGTAATTGTACCTTCTCCCGAATTGGAAAGTAGTTCATCACAGAAATCAGTTTCAGTCATTCCTGCACCAATTAGTGAGGAAGCTAATGATGATGATCATCAAACTTCTGATCAAGTTACTACCGAACCTCGTAGGTCAACCAGAGTATGGTCCGCACCAGAGTGGTACGGTAATCCTTTCTGGAAGTCATGTTACTAGACCATGACGAACCTACGAACTATGAGGAAGCTATGATGAGCCCAGATTCCACGAAATGGCTTGAGGCCATGAAATCTGAGATAAAATCCATGTATGAAAACAAAGTGTGGACTTTGGTGGACATCGGCAAGCCATTGAGAATAAATGGATCCTCAAGAGGAAGACAGACACTGATAGTAGTGTTACTATCTACAAAGCTCGAATTGTTGGAAAAAAATCGACAAGTTCAAGGGGTTGACTGCGATGAGACTTTCTCACTCAAAGCGATGCTTAAGTCTGTCTGAACCATGTTAGCAATTGCCACATTTTATGAAATCTGGCAAATGGATGTCAAAACTAAAGGAAATATGCCCTAGAGGCAATAATAAAGTTATTATTTATTTCCTTATTTCATGATAAATGTTTATTATTCATGCTAGAATTTTATTAACCGGAAACATAATACATGTGTGAATACATAGACAAACATAGTGTCACTAGTATGCCTCTACTTGACTAGCTCGTTAATCAAAGATGGTTAAGTTTCCTAACCATAGACATGAGTTGTCATTTGATTAATGGGATCACATCATTAGGAGAATGATGTGATTGACTTGACCCATTCCGTTAGCTTAGCACTTGATCGTTTAGCATGGTGCTATTGCTTTCTTCATGACATATACATGTTCCTATGACTATGAGATTATGCAACTCCCGTTTACCGGAGGAACACTTTGTGTGCTACCAAACATCACAACATAACTGGGTGATTATAAAGGTGCTCTACAGGTGTCTCCAAAGGTACTTGTTGAGTTGGCGTATTTCGAGATTAGGATTTGTCACTCCGATTGTCGGAGAGGTATCTCTGGGCCCTCTCGGTGATGCACATCACTATAAGCCTTGCAAGCAATGTGACTAATGAGTTAGTTGTAGGATGATGCATTACAGAACGAGTAAAGAGACTTGCCGGTAATGAGATTGAGCTAGGTATTGAGATACCGACAATCGAATCTCGGGCAAGTAACATACAGATGACAAAGGGAACAATGTATGTTGTTATGCGGTTTGACCGATAAAGATCTTCGTAGAATATGTGGGAGCCAATATGAGCATCCAGGTTCCGCTATTGGTTATTGACCGGAGACGTCTCTCGGTCATGTCTACATAGTTCTCGAACCCGTAGGGTCCGCACGCTTAAAGTTCGATGACGGTTATATTATGAGTTTATGTGTTTTGATGTACCGAAGGTAGTTCAGAGTCCTGGATGTGATCACGGACATGACTAGGAGTCTCAAAATGGTTGAGACATAAAGATCGATATATTGGACGACTATATTTGGACACCGGAATGGTTCCGGGTGAGATCAGGATAATACCGGAGCACCGGGAGGTTACCGGAACCCCCCGGGAGGTATATGGGCCTTAATGGGCTTTAGTGAAAAGGAGGGGAAACGAGCAAGGGAGGGGGCGCCCCCCAAGCCCAATCCGAATTGGGAGGGGGACGCCTCCCCCCCCCCTTTCCTTCCTTCCTCCTTCCTCTTCCTTCCCTCTCCCTCTCCAAATAGGAAAATGAGGAGTCCTACTCCCGGTGGGAGTAGGACTCCCCCCCTTGGGCGCGCCTCCTCCTCCTGACCGGCCCCTCTCCTCCCCTCCTTTATATACAGAGGAGGGGGGCACCCCATAGACACAACAATTGATCCCTTGGATCTCTTAGCCATGTGTGGTGCCCCCCTCCACCATAATCCACCTCGATAATATCGTATTGGTGCTTAGGCGAAGCCCTGCGTCGGTAGAACATCATAATCGTCACCACACCGTCGTGCTGACGGAACTCTCCCTCAAAGCTCGGCTGGATCGGAGTTCGAGGGACGTCATCAGGTTGAACGTGTGTTGAACTCGGAGGTGCCGTGCGTTCGGTACTTGATCGGTCGGATCGTGAAGACGTACGACTACATCAACCACGTTGTGCTAACGCTTCCACTTTCGATCTACGAGGGTACGTGGACACACTCTCCCCCTCTCGTTGCTATGCATCACCATGATCTTGCATGTGTGTAGGATTTTTTTTTTGAAATTACTACGTTCCCCAACAGTGGCATCCGAGCCAAGTTTATTCGTAGATGTTATATGCACGAGTAGAACACAAGTGAGTTGTGGGCGATACAAGTCATACTGCTTACCAGCATGTCATACTTTGGTTCAGCGGTATTGTTGGATGAAGCGGCCCAGACCGACATTACACGTACGCTTATGCGAGACTGGTTCTACCGACATGCTTTGCACATAGGTGGCTGGCGGGTGTCAGTTTCTCCAACTTTAGTTGAACTGAGTGTGGCTACGCCTGGTCCTTGAGAAGGTTAAAACATCACTAACTTGACAAAATATCGTTGTGGTTTTGATGCGTAGGTAAGAATGGTTCCTGCTCAGCCCATAGCAGCCACGTAAAACTTGCAACAACAAAGTACAGGACGTCTAACTTGTTTTTGCAGGGCATGTTGTGATGTGATATGGTCAGGACATGATGCTAAATTTTATTGTATGAGATGATCATGTTTTGTAACAGAGTTATCGGCAACTGGCAGGAGCCATATGGTTGTCGCTTTATTGTATGCAATGCAATCGCCCTGTAATTGCTTTACTTTATCACTAAGTGGTAGCGATAGTCGTAGAAGAAATAGTTGGTGAGACGACAATGATGCTACGATGGAGATCAAGGTGTCGCGCCGGTGACGATGGTGATCATGATGGTGCTTCGGAGATGGAGATCACAAGCACAAGATGATGATGGCCATATCATATCACTTATATTGATTGCATGTGATGTTTATCCTTTTTGCATCTTATTTTGCTTTGATTGACAGTTGCATTATAAGATGATTTCTCACTAAATTTCAAGGTAAAAGTGTTCTCCCTGAGTATGCACCGTTGCCAAAGTTCGTCGTGCCGAGACACCACGTGATGATCGGGTGTGATAAGCTCTATGTTCATCTACAATGGGTGCAAGCCAGTTTTGCACATGCAGAATACTTGGGTTAAACTTGACGAACCTAGCATATGCAGATATGGCCTCGGAACACTGAGACCGAAAGGTCGAGCGTGAATCATATAGTAGATATGATAAACATAGTGATGTTCACCATTGAAAACTACTCCATTTCACATGATGATCGGTTATGGTTTAGTTGATTTGGATCACGTGATCACTTGGATGATTAGAGGGATGTCTATCTAAGTGGGAGTTCTTAAGTAATATGATTAATTGAACTTTAATTTATCATGAACTTAGTCCTGATAGTATTTTGCAAATAATGTTGTAGATCAATAGCTCGCGTTGTTGCTTCCCTATGTTTTATATGTGTTCCTAGAGAAAACTAAGTTGAAAGATGTTAGTAGCAATGATGCAGACTGGGTCCGTGATCTGAGGTTTATCCTCATTGCTGCACAAAAGAATTATGTCCTTGATGCACCGCTAGGTGAAAAACCTATTGCAAATGCAGACGTTATGAACGTTTGGCTAGCTCAATATGATGACTACTTGATAGTTTAGTGCACCATGCTTAACGGCTTAGAATCGGGACTTCAAAGATGTTTTGAACGTCATGGACCATATGAGATGTTCCAGGAGTTGAAGTTAATATTTCAAGCAAATACCCGAGTTGAGAGATATGAAGTCTCCAACAAGTTCTATAGCTAAAAGATGGAGGAGAATTGCTCAACTAGTGAGCATGTGCTCAGATTGTCTGGGTACTACAATCGCTTGAATCAAGTGGGAGTTAATCTTCTAGATAAGATAGTGATTGACAGAGTTCTCTAGTCACCATCACCAAGTTAGTAGAACTTCGTCATGAACTATAGTATGCAAGGGATGACGAAAACAATTCCCGAGTTTTTCATGATGACGAAATCGATGAAGGTAGAAATCAAGAAAGAGCATCAAGCGTCGATGATTAACAAGACCACTAGTTTCAAGAAAAGGGCAAAGGGAAAGAAAGGGAACTTCATGTAGAATGGCAAGCAAGTTTTCACTCCTGTGAAGAAGCCCAAAGCTGGACCAAAGCCTGAAACTGAGTGCTTCTACTGCAAAGGAAATGGTCACTGGAAGCGGAAATGCCCTGAATATTTGTTGGATAAGAAGGATGGCAAAGTGAACAAGGGTATATTTGATATACATGTTATTGATGTGTACCTTACTAGTGTTTATAGTAGCCCCTGAGTATTTGATACTTGTTCGGTTGCTAAGATTAGTAACTCGAAACAGGAGTTACAGAATAAACAGAGACTAGTTGAGGGTGAAGTGACGATGTGTGTTGGAAGTGGTTCCAAGATTGATATGATCATCATCGCACACTCCCTATACTTTCGAGATTAGTGTTAAACCTAAATAAATGTTATTTGGCATTTGCGTTGAGCATGAATATGATTTGATCATGTTTATTGCAATACCGTTATTCATTTAAAGTCAGAGAATAATTGTTGTTCCGTTTACATGAATAAAACCTTCGATGGTCATACACCCAATGAAAATAGTTTGTTGGATCTCGATCGTAGTGATACACAAATTCATAATATTGATGCCAAAAGATGCAAAGTTGATAATGATAGTGCAACTTATTTGTGGCACTGCAGTTTGGGTCATATCAGTGTAAAGCGCATGAAGAAACTCCATAAAGATGGACTTTTGGAATCGCTTGGTTATGAATTATTTGATGCTTGCTAACCGTGCCTTTTGGGCAAGATGACTAAAACTCCGTTCTCCGGAACAATGGAATGAGCTACTGACTTGTTGGAAATAATACATACCAATGTATGCGGTCCAATGAGTGTTGATGCTCGTGGCGGGTATCGTTATTTTATGACCTTCATAGATGATTTGAGCAGATATGAGTATATCTACTTAATGAAGCACAAGTCTGAAACATTTGACAAGTTCAAATAATTTCAGAGTGAATTGGAGAATCATCGTAACAAGAAAATAAAGTTTCTACAATCTGATCGTAGAGGAGAATATTTGAGTTACAAGTTTGGCCTTCATTTAAAAACAATGTGGAATAGTTTCATAGCTCACGCCACATGGAACACCACAGCGTAATGGTGTGTCCGAACGTCGTAACCGCACTTTATTGGATATGGTGCGATCTATGATGTATCTTACCGATTTATGACTATCGTTTTGGGGTTATGCATTAGAGACAGCTGCATTCACTTTAAATAGGACACCATCAAAATCCGTTGAGACGACGCCTTATGAACTGTGGTTTGGCAAGAAACCAAAGTTATCGTTTCTTAAAGTTTGGGGTTGCGATGCTTATGTAAAAAAGTTTCAACCTGATAAGCTCGAACCCAAATTGGAGAAGTGTGTCTTCATAGAGTACCCAAAGGAAACTGTTGGGTACACCTTCTATCACAGATCCGAAAGGCAAGATATTCGTTGCTAAAAATGGATCCTTTCTAGAGAAGGAGTTTCTCTCGAACGAAGTGAGTGGGAGGAAATTAGAACTTGATGAGGTAACTGTACCTGCTCCCTTATTGGAAAATAGTTCATCACAGAAACTGGTTCCTGTGATGACTACACCAATTAGTGAGGAAGCTAATGACATTGATCATGAAACTTCAGATCAAGTTACTACTGAACCTTGTAGGTCAACCAGAGTAAGATTCGCACCAGAGTGGTACGGTAATCCTATTCTTGAGGTCATGTTACTTGACCATGGCGAACCTACGAACTATGAGGAAGCGATGATGAGCCTAGATTCCGCAAAATGGCTTGAGGCCATGAAATCTGAGATGGGATCCACGTATGAAAACAAAGTATGGACTTTGGTTGACTTGCCCGATGATCGGCAAGCCATCGAGAATAAATGGATCTTCAAGAAGAAGACTGGCGCTAATGGTAATGTTACTATCTACAAAGCTTGACTTGTTGCGAAAGGTTTTCGACAAGTTCAAGGGGTTGACTATGATGAGACTTTCTCACCCATAGCGATGCTTAAGTCTGTCCGAATCATGTTAGCAATTGCCACATTTTATGAAATTTGGCAAATGGATGTCAAAACTGCATTCCTTAATTGATTTATTAAAGAAGAGTTGTATATGATGCAACCAGAAGGTTTTGTCAATCCTAAAGGTGCTAACAAAGTGTGCAAGCTCCAGTGATCCATCCATGGACTGGTGCAAGCATCTCGGAGTTGGAATATACGCTTTGATGAGTTGATCAAAGCATATAGTTTTATACAGACTTGTGGTGAAGCCTGTATTTACAGGAAAATGAGCGGGAGCACTACAGCCTTTCTGATAAGTATATGTGAATGGCATATTATTGATCAGAAATAATGTAGAATTTTCTGGAAAGTATAAAGGAGTGTTTGAAAGGAGTTTTTCAAAGAAAGACCTCGGTAAAATTGCTTCCACATTGAGCATCAAGATCTATAGAGATAGATCAAGACGCTTGATAAGATTTTTCAATGAGTACATACCTTGATAAGATTTTGAAGTAGTTCAAAATGGAACAGTCAAAGAAGGAGTTCTTGCCTGTGTTGCAAGGTGTGAAGTTGAGTAAGACTCAAAGCCCGACCATGGCAGAAAATAGAAAGAGAATGAAAGTCATTCCCTATGCCATAGTCATAGGTTCTATAAAGTATGCTATGCTATGTACCAGACCTATTGTATACCTTGCTCTGAATTTGGCAAGGAGTACAATTTTGATCTAGGAGTAGATCACTGGACAGCGGTCAAGAATATCCTTAGAAAGGACTAAGGAAATGTTTCTCGATTATGGAGGTGATAAAAGAGTTCATCGTAAAGAGTTACACCGGTGCAAGCTTTTATACCAATCCAGATGACTCTAAGTCTCAATCTCGATACATATTGAAAGTGGGAGCAATTAGCTAGAGTAGCTCCGTGCAAAGCATTGTAGACATAGAATATTTGCAAAATACATACGGCTCTGAATGTGACAGACCCATTGACTAAACTTCTCTCACGAGCAAAACATGATCACACCTTAGTACTCTTTGGGTGTTAATCACATATCGATGTGAACTAGATTATTGACTCTAGTAAACCCTTTGGGCGTTGGTCACATGATGATGTGAACTATGGGTGTTAATCACATGCAGATGTGTATATTAGTGTTAAATCACATGGTGATGTGAACTAGATTATTGACTCTAGTGCAAGTGGGAGACTTAAGGAAATATGCCCTAGAGGCAATAATAAAGTTATTATTTATTTCCTTATTTCATGATAAATGTTTATTATTCATGCTAGAATTGTATTAACCGGAAACATAATACATGTGTGAATACATAGACAAACATAGTGTCACTAGTATGCCTCTACTTGACTAGCTCGTTAATCAAAGATAGTTAAGTTTCCTAACCATAGACATGAGTTGGCATTTGATTAACGGGATCACATCATTAGCAGAATGATGTGATTGACTTGACCCATTCCTTTAGCTTAGCACTTGATCGTTTAGCATGTTGCTATTGCTTTCTTTATGACTTATACATGTTTCTATGACTATGAGATTATGCAACTCCCGTTTACCGGAGGAACACTTTGTGTGATATTGTGACGCCCCCGATTCAATCGTACACTAATCATGCACGCAAATGTGTACGATCAAGATCAAGGAATCACGGGAAGATATCACAACACAACTCTACAAATAAAATAAGTCATACAAGCATCATATTACAAGCCAGGGGCCTCGAGGGCTCGAATACAAGAGCTCGATCATAGACGAGTCAGCGGAAGCAACAATATCTGAGTACAGACATAAGTTAAACAAGTTTGCCTTAAGAAGGCTAGCACAAACTGGGATACAGATCGAAAGAGGCGCAGGCCTCCTGCCTGGGATCCTCCTAACTACTCCTGGTCGTCGTCAGCAGCCTGCACGTAGTAGTAGGCACCTCCAGTGTAGTAGGAATCATCGTCGACGGTGGCGTCTGGCTCCAGGGCTCCAGCATCTGGTTGCGACAACCAGAAAGAAAGGAAAGAGGGAAAAAAGGGGGGAGAAAGCAACCGTGAGTACTCATCCAAAGTACTCGCAAGCAAGGAACTACACTACATATGCATGGGTATATGTGTAAGGAGGCCATATCGGTGGACTGAACTGCAGAATGCCAGAATAAGAGGGGGATAGCTAGTCCTATCGAAGACTACGCTTCTGGTCACCTCCGTCTTGCAACAGGTAGAAGAGGGTAGGTTGAAGTCCTCCAAGTAGCATCTCCAAGTAGCATCTCCAGGTAGCATCTCCAAGTAGCATCTCCAGTCACATCTCCAGTCGCATCGCATAGCATAATCCTACCCGGCGATCCTCTCCTCGTCGCCCTGTAGAAAAGCGATCACCGGGTTGTCTGTGGAACTTGGAAGGGTGTGTTTTATTAAGTATCCGGTTCTAGTTGTCATAAGGTCAAGGTACAACTCCAAGTCGTCCTGTTACCGAAGATCACGGCTATTCGAATAGATTAACTTCCCTGCAGGGGTGCACCACATTCCCCAACACGCTCGATCCCATTTGGCCGGACACACTTTCCTGGGTCATGCCCGGCCGCGGAAGATCAACACGTCGCAGCCCCACCTAGGCACAACAGAGAGGCCAGCACGCCGGTCTAAACCTAAGCGCACAGGGGTCTGGGCCCATCGCCCATAGCACACCTGCACGTTGCGTACGCGGCCGAAAGCAGACCTAGCCTAGTGGCGTTCCAGTCCAATTCGGCGCGCGCCGCTCCGTCGCTGACGTCTGAAGTGCTTCGGCTGATACCACGACGTCGGGATACCCATAACTACTCCCGCGTAGATGGTTAGTGCGTATAGGCTCGTAGCCAACTCAGATCAAATACCAAGATCTCGTTAAGCGTGTTAAGTATCCGCGAACGCCGAACAGGGCCAGGCCCACCTGTCTCCTAGGTGGTCTCAACCTGCCCTGTCGCTCCGCCACCAAGTAACAGTCGGGGGCCGTCGGGAACCCAGGCCCACCTCTACCGGGATGGAGCCACCTAATGCAAGCAGTATAGAGAAGAGTAGGCGATATCTGGTGATCAAAGGGGGGCTTGCCTGGTTGCTCTGGCAAGAGAGAGGGGTCGTCAACTCCGTAGTCGAACTGGTCAGCAGCAGCGTCGGTCTCGTAGTCTACCGGAGAGAAGAGGGGGAAGAAATAATGAATGCAGAGCAAACAAAGCATCACAAAATATAACAAGGCAATACGCGGTGTTCGGTGTGCCCTAACGCGGTAGTAGGTGATACCGGTGAAGGGGGGAAAACATCCGGGGCAGTATTCCCGATGTTTCGTGTTTTCTGACAGATGAACCGGAGGGGGAAAGTTGCGGGTTTGATATGTTAGGGGTGTGTGGTGGACGAATGGGCTACGTATCCGGGTTTGTCTCGTCGTTCTGAGCAACTTTCATGTTGAAAATATTTTAATCCGAGTTACGGATTAAAAGATATGATTTTTTAAAGATTTTATTAATTTCTGGAATTTAATCAATTAATTATTTAATTCGAAAAATGGAATTATGACGTCAGCATGATGCCATGCTGACGTCAGCAGTCAACAGGATTGACTAGGTCAACCCTAACATGTGGGTCCCGTTCGTCATACTCTGTTAACTAATTATCTTAGTTAAGTTTAATTAACAGTAGTTAATGAGGTTAATTAGTCATTAGGTTTAAATAATCAGGATTAATTAAATTAATTATTTACTTAATTAATTAATTAATTAATTTTATTCATTATTATTTTTATTAATTATATTTATCTAAATTCCTTTTCCCTTTTCTTTTATTTTAAAAACGTCCTGGGGGGTGGGGCCCCCATGTCATAGGCAGGGGGGTGGACCGGTCAGCCCAGCTGACCAAGTCAATCAGGGCGGCAGGGGGGGCCTGTGCCCACCAGTCAGTGGCCCAGGCGGTGGCCCCGGGCGGCCACGTCGGCAGCCGGCGTTGGGGGCTCCGGTGGGCGTCCGCGGCGGAGGGGGCGCCGGACTTCGCCGGAATCGTCGCCCGGCGGCCAAAAGGGGCCGCGGGTGGGTGCGTTCGAATGGGGAGAGGACGCCGCGTCCATTGGTGGCAAGGCCACGGCCGGACTCGGCCGGAAACGGCGCTGGCGAGCGGCGGAGGCGGCGGGGTGGTTCGGGTCTTCGTCGATAGCACGCTACGGGGGGCCGGGGGGGTCGCGCGGTGTGCTGAGCACCACGGGCTCGGCCCCGTGACCATTTGGTCACCGGGGGGGGCGCCGGCGACGAGATCCACGACGCGGGGGCGTTCGGGTGCGGCGGCTCGCCGGGGCCGAGGCTCGGGCGAGGAGAAGGGAGAGGGAGGCCGGGGAGC
>NC_041391.1:429252107-429259439 GCF_002162155.2 Triticum dicoccoides | reverse complement strand
CGAGGTGAGGTCGGGGCGGCGGGTCGGTCGCCGGCGTCGGGGGGCGACGGGATCGGGCGGAGCCGATCCAGATCGGCGCGGGGAGGGAGGAGGAGGGGATCGGGGGGGCGAATGGATACGGCTAGGGTTTGCCGACCGGGGGAGGGTGGGATAAGGGAGTGAGGGGTGGGCCGGGCCAGGGGGCTGGCCGGCTGGGCCAGGTGGGCTTGGCCCAGTTGGGCCAGTGGGGTTTCCTTCCCCTCTCCCATTTTTGTTTTCTTTGTCTTTTCTTATTTTATTTTATTTTTGTTTTATTTTACTTAGTCTATCTAGATACTTTATAAAAATGTGTGCACCCCACCATAATTAACTTTGTAATATTTGACAACCCCCGAACATTTTAGATTTAATTTTTGAAAACCTTTGTTGTTTGCCTATTTTTGAATTTGAATTTCGAATCAGTTTGAACTAACGCGAGATTAACAACAGTAACTGTGGTGACGTGGCATCGTTAACGTGGGATTACTGTAGCCTAATTATCCGGGCGTCACAATTCTCCTCCACTACAAGAAATCTCGTCCCGAGATTTAAGAGGTAGTGAAAGGGGGAAAGGTTTGGTAACGAATCTAGCGGGTCTTCTCATCCTGGCTTGCTCTTCTCGAAGAGGCCGGACCAATACATTGATGTATTCATTTCTCTGCTCCAGGCCATCATGATGAAGTCGGCGTCCTTTCTTTCGGAACTCCATCGTACTTATGAATAGGTAAGGGGCAGCTCGGTTACGACAGAATGCTTATGAGGGAAACAATCTGGGGGTTAACCCATGAAGGAGCATAAGATTATCTCTCGAGTTGAACATATCGAATACATCAAGAGTAAGGTACGAAGGTACAATAAGAGGTTCCAAGTGGATAGATAGTTGCTCAAAGTCTGAACCAGAGTGAGAAAGGGTTTTAGAGCAGCGAGAGTATGTATTGCGTCTGGTACCAGAATAGAGCACTAGGAGGGTGGCTCGTGAATTAAATACGAAGCGAAGCGCGAGGAATAACTTCGACAACAGGGTGTATAGGAGAGTCAGGTTTTGATCCTGTGGAACTGTGGGTTATGGGCCCACCATGTGGGTTAAAAGTAGGAAGGGCGTTGACATCTTGCATGGTCATGTAGGCAAGGCATGTCAGAGGTTAGTCTGTCGGTTATGTCGACAACAACATCGGTACCAAGGGCGAGGGACGAAGAGAACCATTTTTCCTGCTCGTTCAACGAGGCGGACCAATAGGCAAAGTTCTCATCCATCGGTGGTTACCGGAATGTCATCAACAATAGAAACAGGGTCTTACTGACACGGTTGTACACCAAGGTGTTTACTTAAGCAGAAGAATATTACTGCTTAAATCATATGGACCACGAGGAAGATTAAACAAATCAATGGAAAGGAAAATGTGATCATCAGATTAAATAGAGCAATGGAAAGGAAAATGTGTTTAAACACATTATTCAGGGGTATATCCTTCGCTAAGGACAAACAGAGCATGATATCCACAACAGGATATAATGTAGAAGACCCTTTAGGAAAGGGGAGAGAAACTTCATGACATTACCCATACAACGGTGTTTGGATAATTGAGCAAGAAACATTTAGCATTGGGCTTCAAATGTTCTTGTTGAAAATCAGAGTATCACATACATGCTTCGAGATAGCATTTGACGTGGTCACTGAGTAAAGATCAGACTTTGGATACTCAAAGGATCCATCAGGAACGGCTTGTAGAATAAGTCTTACAATTTCCTCATGGAAGAATGGATAGCATTGCTAAAAGGAAAATTATAGCAATAGGTCCTCCGGTCAGGTGTGCTAGGCATGACATCACCTTATCGGGTCATAGAAAGACCAATGTTATAACTCTTGGAAATATGTTCCCACCATCATAACTGACCGAGATTCAGATCTGATTGGTGCCAGGATACCTCAGACTCAGGATGCCTGAGAAGAAAAGGTGCAACACAATTGACGAGTTGTCATTGCAAGATTTTCAGGAAATGAACTATGGAAGCGAGTTCCGAAACAAGAGTTCATCATTAAATCAAGGAGAGGTGAGGAGGTGACTGATTGACTCAGCGACAACCCATTGACATTTCCAAAAAGGATGGATTTCCACAACTATGTGAACAAGGAGATAACATTTGTCGGATCAAATGAGAAAATGGTGTATGCTCGAGGAGAACATACACAGTTAAACATTGGATGAGAGGTGCACTGGGAATATGGGCTGGGTTGCACGACCAATGCCGGAATGATGATTCAATAATCAATAGTCTAAGAATGAACGACCGACCATTAACTTCAAAGCAATAGGGTTGCTAGAAGGAAAGAATACAAACAACACCGTTCACTTGTTGGAATTAACACGGGGACCAAGAAAGAATGGTGACGGTGAGAAGTATTTCTATGTCAAGAATTCTCAAGAGGTGGAACAAATCTCAGAACATTCTTGACATAAAGGATGGTAATACTCCAAGGTAAATAAGAACAATTGCTGGATAGCAAGGAACTCAAGGTATAACACCAAACATGAACAAGCTTGTGTTGGTGGGAGGGCAATAAGGTGGTCGACGATAATACAATTCATCGAGGGCAAGGATGGTATTTCTCATCATGAATTCAATTGATATCCTGGATGAGCTCAGAATGTTGATGATCACGACACCTTTGTCGCGAGAGTTCATGAAGATGTAATCGATCAGTAACGACATCAAGTCAAGTAATGATGAAGTGAAAGGTTATTGGAACCAAGGGTACGACACAAACTCGAAACCAAGCTTGTTGTTCAAGGCGAAATGATATGACGATGAGGATCGACAAAAGGTTAGTTCATCGTTGAAAATTGGTGCTCCGAGAATAAGGACCAGGTAGCACAGTTAGAATCGTCACGACAATGATATAGCCAAACAGGCTAGGAATGGCGTGATCGGGTACAAACTCGTACTTATAGAAGCTTACTGAAGAGTTGTTGAACCGTAGAGCGGACTCGGTTCAGTTATCGGTGTCTTTGAGTGTTCAGTAACACAGAGCCCGCGAAAAATTGGAATCAGTGGGAAGGTAGCACTTGATGAAGAACTCATAAAAAGTTATGCAGTTCCATGATAATCTCGAGATACCAAGGGGTAATACTCGACACAAGATCAAAGTAAAGGTTGGACTGGTGTATTGATCCATAGAAGACAATTGTTTTAACTTGTCCGAGAAATGAGATCAAAGAAGAACAATCATGGTCGGAACCACGGTTGCAAAAGGCCAGATCCTAGATATAAGATGAACTTATACCAAAGGAATAATTTATTTAAGAGAAGCTTTAATGATAAGATCTACATCGTGTCCATGGGCATGAACACAAGTTCAAGGTCGACTCCCACTTCTCCAATGCATAACCTTTTATTCACTTCTCACGTTCGAGGAAGTTGCAGTGTTGAAATTTTATCTGGTGAAGCACCAGAAGAGTATGACTTGTGAAAACTTTCGGGTTCACACGGTTTAGAGAAGGCATAGGTTCAACCCATCCGGGCATCTTACGAACATATACCACAAACCTCGGGGTAATTAATACAAGCTCGAAAGTAGAGCATTGCTGGTCAAGCAGAGGATACAATGTACCAAAGGCATTATGTATCAGGGGAAAGGGCTCACAAGGTGATTAATTATGAAGGACATAAAATCCAACAAAGGAACCGATGGCCCACAACGGAGCTGGTGTGGGTTTCGGTACTCTATCAAAGGAAGAAGGAATGCAAGTGCACCGGATTATAGAAACAACTGAATAACTCAATTGTCAAATGCAAAGGAATTATGATTCCCAAATCAAGGGATCAGAAGCAATGCTCTGATTAGGGGTGGATAAGTTGAATAGCCTTAGGGTACAATCGAAGACAATTCGATTGGTCGAGAACCAATTCCAGTTAAAAGAATGGCAGCTCAGCCGGAAAAGTAATTTATAAGGATCAATGATGATTGCGTGTATTCGCAAACATATTGAGTCAACAGACTCAAAATGATAATGACAAGGAATGTCAATATGACTACGAGACTTATGGGATTAACCATAATGCAAGCAAGCAAGAATTTCAAGAGCCAAGGCTCTAGAGGATTTTCGGAAGATCGAATAGTATTTTGAAGACTTTTGTGAAACACATGAACGACTGGGGATGAGCGGATACTCGACAAGTGCGAGAAATTATTCTTAGGGGTATTCAAGTGACAAGAACAGCAAGGCAGTAAGCTCAAGGGATTATCGAAATCACGACGAGTTTTTCAGGGTATCTTGTAATAACAAGACCACTGGGGATGAATGTAAGAATAACAAATGCAAGTAGTTATCCATAAGGGTTTGCGATAGAAGGTGAATTGCAAACGCGATGAACACAAGTTCTCGGGTTAACAGCGGAGAGTATCTTCAGGGTCTTCTGGTGCAGCAGACGATCATCAGTAACAAGGGGCTCTCCGGGTGAAAGTGATAACGAGATCCTATTGTTAGATTTAGTAAACTTCATTTAACCCGAATAGAAGAGATGTCAGAGTCCCAGAGTATAGGTCGAGGAATAAAAGATCCTAATACCACCCAATGGCGACGTGTGCCCGTAAGACACACAGCCATGTTAGTAAAAGTTTTATAAAGTCTAGACTCGACTTCGGCCAAGGAGTTGGAAGGGGGATTCCTACAGGCAGTCGGCTCTGATACCAACTTGTGACGCCCCCGATTCAATCGTACACTAATCATGCACGCAAATGTGTACGATCAAGATCAAGGAATCACGGGAAGATATCACAACACAACTCTACAAATAAAATAAGTCATACAAGCATCATATTACAAGCCAGGGGCCTCGAGGGCTCGAATACAAGAGCTCGATCATAGACGAGTCAGCGGAAGCAACAATATCTGAGTACATACATAAGTTAAACAAGTTTGCCTTAAGAAGGCTAGCACAAACTGGGATACAGATCGAAAGAGGCGCAGGCCTCCTGCCTGGGATCCTCCTAACTACTCCTGGTCGTCGTCAGCGGCCTGCACGTAGTAGTAGGCACCTCCAGTATAGTAGGAATCATCGTCGACGGTGGCGTCTGGCTCCAGGGCTCCAGCATCTGGTTGCGACAACCAGAAAGAAAGGAAAGAGGGAAAAAGGGGGGGAGAAAGCAACCGTGAGTACTCATCCAAAGTACTCGCAAGCAAGGAACTACACTACATATGCATGGGTATATGTGTAAGGAGGCCATATCGGTGGACTGAACTGCAGAATGCCAGAATAAGAGGGGGATAGCTAGTCCTATCGAAGACTACGCTTCTGGTCACCTCCGTCTTGCAACAGGTAGAAGAGGGTAGGTTGAAGTCCTCCAAGTAGCATCTCCAAGTAGCATCTCCAGGTAGCATATCCAAGTAGCATCTCCAGTCGCATCTCCAGTCGCATCGCATAGCATAATCCTACCCGGCGATCCTCTCCTCGTCGCCCTGTAGAAAAGCGATCACCGGGTTGTCTGTGGAACTTGGAAGGGTGTGTTTTATTAAGTATCCGGTTCTAGTTGTCATAAGGTCAAGGTACAACTCCAAGTCGTCCTGTTACCGAAGATCACGACTATTCGAATAGATTAACTTCCCTGCAGGGGTGCACCACATTCCCCAACACGCTCGATCCCATTTGGCCGGACACACTTTCCTGGGTCATGCCCGGCCGCGGAAGATCAACACGTCGCAGCCCCACCTAGGCACAACAGAGAGGCCAGCACGCCGGTCCTAACCTAAGCGCACAGGGGTCTGGGCCCATCGCCCATAGCACACCTGCACGTTGCGTACGCGGCCGAAAGCAGACCTAGCCTAGTGGCGTTCCAGTCCAATTCGGCGCGCGCCGCTCCGTCGCTGACGTCTGAAGTGCTTCGGCTGATACCACGACGCCGGGATACCCATAACTACTCCCGCGTAGATGGTTAGTGCGTATAGGCTCGTAGCCAACTCAGATCAAATACCAAGATCTCATTAAGCGTGTTAAGTATCCGCGAACGCCGAACAGGGCCAGGCCCACCTGTCTCCTAGGTGGTCTCAACCTGCCCTGTCGCTCCGCCACCAAGTAACAGTCGGGGGCCGTCGGGAACCCAGGCCCACCTCTACCGGGATGGAGCCACCTGCCCTTTTAGCCCCCAACTCCGAACAGTATCACAGGTAATGTAACAGTGTAAAGTATATAGTATATGCCCGTGATCACCTCCCGAAGTGATCACAGCCCAGTAGTATAGCATGGCAGACGGACAAGAGTGTAGGGCCACTGATGGAACACTAGCATCCTATACTAAGCATTTAGGATTGCGGGTAAGGTATCAATGACTGTAGCAGCAATGACAGGCTATGCATCAGAATAGGATTAACGGAAAGCAGTAACATGCTACACTACTCTAATGCAAGCAGTATAGAGAAGAGTAGGCGATATCTGGTGATCAAAGGGGGGCTTGCCTGGTTGCTCTGGCAAGAGAGAGGGGTCGTCAACTCCGTAGTCGAACTGGTCAGCAGCAGCGTCGGTCTCGTAGTCTACCGGAGAGAAGAGGGGGAAGAAATAATGAATGCAGAGCAAACAAAGCATCACAAAATATAACAAGGCAATACGCGGTGTTTGGTGTGCCCTAACGCGGTAGTAGGTGATACCGGTGAAGGGGGGAAAACATCCGGGGCAGTATTCCCGGTGTTTCGTGTTTTCTGACAGATGAACCGGAGGGGGAAAGTTGCGGGTTTGATATGTTAGGGGTGTGTGGTGGACGAACGGGCTACGTATCCGGGTTTGTCTCGTCGTTCTGAGCAACTTTCATGTTGAAAATATTTTAATCCGAGTTACGGATTAAAAGATATGATTTTTTAAAGATTTTATTAATTTCTGGAATTTAATCAATTAATTATTTAATTCGAAAAATGGAATTATGACGTCAGCATGATGCCATGCTGACGTCAGCAGTCAACAGGGTTGACTAGGTCAACCCTGACATGTGGGTCCCGTTCGTCATACTCTGTTAACTAATTATCTTAGTTAAGTTTAATTAACAGTAGTTAATTAGGTTAATTAGTCATTAGGTTTAAATAATCAGGATTAATTAAATTAATTATTTACTTAATTAATTAATTAATTAATTTTATTTATTATTATTTTTATTAATTATATTTATCTAAATTCCTTTTCCCTTTTCTTTTATTTTAAAAACGTCCTGGGGGGTGGGGCCCCCATGTCATAGGCAGGGGGGTGGACCGGTCAGCCCAGCTGACCGAGTCAATCAGGGCGGCGGGGGGGGCCCTGTGCCCACCAGTCAGTGGCCCAGGCGGTGGCCCC
>NC_041391.1:429237628-429251202 GCF_002162155.2 Triticum dicoccoides | reverse complement strand
GGTCGGTCGCCGGCGTCGGGGGGCGACGGGATCGGGCGGAGCCGATCCAGATCGGCGCGGGGAGGGAGGAGGAGGGGATCGGGGGGCGAATGGGTACGGCTAGGGTTTGCCGACCGGGGGAGGGGGGGATAAGGGAGTGAGGGGTGGGCCGGGCCAGGGGGCTGGCCGGCTGGCCAGGTGGGCTTGGCCCAGTTGGGCCAGTGGGGTTTCCTTCCCCTCTCCCATTTTTGTTTTCTTTGTCTTTTCTTATTTTATTTCATTTTTGTTTTATTTTACTTAGTCTATCTAGATACTTTATAAAAATGTGTGCACCCCACCATAATTAACTTTGTAATATTTGACAACCCCCGAACATTTTAGATTTAATTTTTGAAAACCTTTGTTGTTTGCCTATTTTTGAATTTGAATTTCGAATCAGTTTGAACTAACGCGAGATTAACAACAGTAACTATGGTGACGTGGCATCGTTAACGTGGGATTACTGTAGCCTAATTATCCGGGCGTCACAGATACCAAACGTCACAACATAACTGGGTGATTATAAAGGTGCTCTATAGGTGTCTCCATAGGTACTTGTTGAGTTGGCGTATTTCGAGATTAGGATTTGTCACTCCGATTGTCGGAGAGGTATCTCTGGGCCCTCCCGGTAGTGCACATCACTATAAGCCTTGCAAGCAATGTGACTAATGAGTTAGTTGCAGGATGATGCATTACAAAACGAGTAAAGAGACTTGCCGGTAACGATATTGAGCTAGGTATTGAGATACCGACGATCGAATCTCGGGCAAGTAACATACCGATGACAAAGGGAACAACGTATGTTGTTATGCGGTTTGACCGATAAAGATCTTCGTAGAATATGTGGGAGCTAATATGAGCATCCAGGTTACGCTATTGGTTATTGACCGGAGACGTGTCTCGGTCATGTCTACATAGTTCTCGAACCCGTAGGGTCCACACGCTTAAAGTTCGATGACGGTTATATTATGAGTTTATGTGTTTTGATGTACCAAAGGTAATTCAGAGTCCCGGATGTGATCACGGACATGACGACGAGTCTCGAAATGGTCGAGACATAAAGATTGATATATTGGACGACTATATTTGGACACTGGAATGGTTCCGGGTGAGATCGGGATAATACCGGAGCACGGGGAGGTTATTGGAACCCCCCGGGAGGTATATGGGCCTTAATGGGCTTTAGTGGAAAGGAGGGGAAAGGAGCAAGGGAGGGGGGGCCCCCCTCCCAAGCCCAATCCGAATTGGGAGGGGGGCCGCCCCTCCCCCCTTTCCTTCCTTCCTCCTTGCTCTTCCTTCCCTCTCCCTCTCCAAATAGGAAAAGGAGGAGTCCTACTCCTCCTCCTGGCCGGCCCTCTCCTCCCCTCCTTTATATACGGAGGAGGGGGGCACCCCATAGACACAACAATTGATCCCTTGGATCTCTTAGCCATGTGCGGTGCCCCCCTCCACCATAATCCACCTCGATAATATCGTAGCGGCGCTTAGGCGAAGCCCTACGTCGGTAGAACATCATCATCGTCACCACGCCGTCGTGCTGACAGAACTCTCCCTCAAAGCTCGGCTGGATCGGAGTTCGAGGGACGTCATCGAGTTGAACGTGTGCTGAATTCGAAGGTGTCGTGCCTTCGGTACTTGATCGGTCGGATCGTGAAGACGTACGACTACATCAACCGCGTTGTGCTAACGCTTCCGCTTTCGGTCTACGAGGGTACGTGGACACACTCTCCCCCTCTCGTTGCTATGCATCACCATGATTTTGCGTGTGCGTAGGAAATTTTTTGAAATTACTATGTTCCCCAACAAAAACTGCATTCCTTAATGGATTTCTTAAAGAATAGTTGTATATGATGCAACAAGAAGGTTTTGTCAATTCTAAAGGTGCTAACAAAGTGTGCAAGCTCCAGCGATCCATGTATGGACTGGTGCAAGCATCTCGGAGTTGGAATATACGCTTTGATGAGTTGATCAAAGCATATATAATTTTATACAGACTTGCGGTGAAGCCTGTATTTACAAGAAAATGAGTGGGAGCACTATAGAATTTCTGATAAGTATATGTGAATGACATATTGTTGATCGGAAATAATGTAAAAAATTTCTGGAAAGCATAAAGGAGTGTTTGAAAGGAGTTTTTCAAAGAAAGACCTCGGTAAAGCTACTTACATATTGAGCATCAAGATCTATAGAGATAGATCAAGACGCTTGATAGTTTTTTCAATGAATACATATCTTGACAAGTTTTTGAAGTAGTTCAAAATGGAACAGTCAAAGAAGGAGTTATTGCCTGTGTTGCAAGGTGTGAAGTAGAGTAAAGACTCAAAACCCGACCACGGCAGAAAATTGAAAGAGAATGAAAAGTCATTTCCCTATGCCTTAGTCATAGGTTCTATAAAGTATGCTATGTTGTGTATCAGACCTATTGTGTACCTCACCATGAGTTTGGCAAGAGGGTACAATAGTAATCCAGGAGTGGATCACGGAACAACGGTCAAAATTATCCTTAATGGAATAAAGGAAATGTTTCTTGGTTATGGAGGTGACAAAGAGTTCGTCGTAAAGAGTTACGTCGGTGCAAGCTTTGACACCGATCTGGATGACTCTAAGTCTTGATCTAGATACACATTGAAAGTGGGAGCAATTAGCTAGAGTAGCTCCATGCAGAGCATTGTAGACATATAAAATTTGCAAAATACATACGGCTCTGAACGTGGTAGACCCGTTGACTAAACTTCTCTTGCAAGCAAAACATGGTCACTCTATGGGTGTTAATCACATAGCGATGTGAACTAGATTATTGTCTCTAGTAAACCCTTTGGGTATTAGTCACATGGAGATGTGAACTAATCACATAAAGATGTGAACTATTGGTGTGAAATCACATGACGATGTGAACTAGATTATTTGACTCTAGTGCAAGTGGGAGACTGAAGGAAATATGCCCTAGAGGCAATAATAAAGTTGTTATTTATATTTCCTTATATCATGATAAATGTTTATTATTCATGCTAGAATTGTATTAACCGGAAACTTAGTACGTGTGTGAATACATAGACAAACAGAGTGTCCCTAGTATGCCTCTACTTGACTAGCTCGTTAATCAAAGATGGTTAAGTTTCCTAGCCATATACATGTGTTGTCATTTGATGAACGGGATCACATCATTAGAGAATGATTTGATGGGCAAGACCCATCCGTTAGCTTAGCACTATGATCGTTTAGTTTATTGCTATTGCTTTCATCATGACTTATACATGTTCCTATGACTATGAGATTATGCAACTCCTGAATACTGGAGGAACACTTAGTGTGCTATCAAACATCACAACGTAACTGGGTGATTATAAAGATGCTCTACAGGTGTCTCTGATGGTGTTTCTTGAGTTGGCACAGATCGAGATTAGGATTTGTCACTCCGATTGTCGGAGAGTTATCTCTGAGCCCTCTCGGTAATGCACATCACTATAAGCCTTGCAAGCAATGCGACTAATGAGTTAGTTACAGGATAATGCATTACGGAACGAGTAAAGAGACTTGCCGGTAGCGATATTGAACTAGGTATGATGATACTGACGATCGAATCTCGGGCAAGTAACATACCGATGACATAGGGAACAACGTATGTTGTTATGCGGTTTGACCGATAAAGATCTTCGTAGAATATGTAGGAACCAATATGAGCATCCAGGTTCCGCTATTGGTTATTGACAGGAAGTGTGTCTCGGTCATGTATACATAGTTCTCGAACTCGTAGGGTTCGCACGCTTAACGTTCGATGACGATTTGTATTATGAGTTTATGCGATTTGATGACCGAAGGTTATTCGGAGTCCTGGATGAGATCACGGACACGACAAGGAGTCTCAAAATGGTCGAGAGGTAAAGATCGATATATTGGAAGGCTATATTCGGACATCGAAAAGGTTCCGAGTGATTCGGGTATTTTTCGGAGTATCAGAGAGTTACGGGAATTCGCCGGGGGAAGTAGTGGGCCTTAATGGGCCATACGGGAAAGGAGAGAAGGGCTCCAAGGGGTGGCCGCACGCCCCCCCCCCCCTGAGCTGGTCCGAACTAGACTAGGAGGGGGCGGCGCCCCCCCTCCTTCCTTCTCCCCTCCTCCTCCTTCCCTCCTTCTCCTACTAGGAATAGGAAAGAGAAGGGGAATCCTACTTGGACTGGGGAGTCCTTGTAGGATTCCCCACACCTGGCGCGCCCCCTAGGGCCGGCCACCTCTTCCCTCCCCTCCTTTATATACGTGGCCAGGGGGCACCCCATAGACAAAAGTTGATCTCTTAGCCGTGTGTGGTGCCCCCCTCCATAGTTTTCCACCTCGGTCATATTGTCGTAGTGCTTAGGCAAAGCCCTGCGTCGGTAACTTCATCATCACCGTCACCATGCCGTCGTGCTAAAGAAACTCTCCCTCGGCCTCAACTGGATCAAGAGTTCGAGGGACATCACCGAGCTGAACGTGTGCAGATCGCGGAGGTGCCATGCGTTCGGTACTTGGATCAGTTGGATTGCGAAGACCTTCGACTACATCAACCGCGTTACTTAACGCTTCTGCTTTCGGTCTACGAGGGTACGTAGACACACTCTCCCCGCTCGTTGCTATGCTTATCCTAGATATATCTTGTGTGATCGTAGGCAAAGTTTTGAAATACTATGTTCCCCAACAAATATATTGGTTAAACTAAGAAACAGTTTGTGTAAATGCTGATCCACTTGGCTCCACCATTGACTATAGTAAACATTTCATGTGGTTATTCAAAATCTTTGAGGTCAGTCTAACTTGTTTAGCTTCATAGATTTTTTAATGAATATTGGTAGGCACACCTAGACTCAGAGATGATAACTTCAAAAGATCTTGATAACTTTTTTAATGTGAAACATAGTTGTGTTGCTCTTGTCGTACCATTTTATTTGAATGTTACGTTCCCAATCAATTACATTCACTATTTCATAGAAATCACAAGCACTGGTCTCAAATACACTGTGATTTTGTGGGAGAAGAAAGGGAAATAGAGAAGAGAGAGAGTCGCAGTTATCGTGCCTTGCCAAATGCAATTGGATGCCTTTTCCTTGTTGACCCCTAACTTTAAGTAGTTGTTGGCGGAGGGAATGGTGGGCCACTCTTGTCATTGACCAATTCGGGCCCATAATATCACTTGTGATGTTGATGATGATCCACAACTATAAGGGATCAATCGTAGTCCTTTGGATAAGTAAGAGTGTCAAACCCAACAAGGAGCAGAAGGGGTTAATAAGTGGTTTTCAGTAAGGTATTCTCTGCAAGTGTTGTAAGACAGTTGCAACAGATAGTTTTATAGTAAAATAATTGGTAACGAGTAACAAGTAACCAAAGTAGCAAGGTGCGGCAAGGTTTCCCAGTTCTTAATATTACTAAGGGCAAGTCGGAAGTACTTCTTATAGTGATTAAAGCGTTCTCGAGGACAAACGGGAATTTTATCTAGTTACTTTCACCATGATTCATTGACTCGCATTCATTGCTTTGATAAATTTTTATGTGGGTGGACCGGAGGTAAGATGTTATTCTTATTTGATCAAACAACCTACTTATGATTATCCCCTCCATGCAAGCATCAGCAAATACAAGAGAAGAATTAAGATAAATCTAACCATGGCATTAAACAAAAAGGATCCAAATTGGCCCCTTAGGGAACATCTCATAAACTAGGGTTTAGATTTCTTTCACCCTCGCAACCCATCATCTATAGGCTAATCCCACAATGCCTTCCCCTAGGCCCAAGCACGATGAAGTGTCTTGTAGTCGACGTTCACATGACACCACTAGAGGAAGAACAACATCAAAACACTAATCAAAAACCAACTTCACAGATTACCTATAACAAGACTTCTCCCGTGTCCTCAAGAACAAACATAACTACTCACAAAGCATAATTGTGTTCATGATCAGAGGAGATAAATAAGTGATTAAAAATCTGAACATATAATCTTCCACCAAGTAAACCAACTAGCATCAACTACAACTTGTAATCAACACTACTAGCACCCCTAGGTACGAATGTGAGGTTTGATACAAAGATTGAAAGCAAGGGAACAAGTAGAGTTTTGAGATGAGATGGTTCTGGTGAAGATGTTGATGGAGATGAGTCCTCCCATGATGAGAGGAGCATTGGTGGTGATGATGGCTTCGATTTTCCCCTCCCGGTGGGAAGTTTCCTCCACCGGAGAGCAAAAGTGATCCTGCCTAGGTTTTTACCTCGAGATGGCGGCGGCTCGTCCTGAAAGTATTCTACTTTTTTTCTAGGGAAAATGGCTTCATATAGAAGAAGATGGGCATCGGTGGACCTCCATGGGCCCGACAAGCGCAATCGGCGTGCCCCTGAGCTTGTGGGACTATGGAGGGTCTTCTCTGGTATCTTTTTCTCACAATATTTTTTATATATTAAAAAAATAAATGTTCATAAATTTTCACATCAATTGGACCTCCGGAGAATAGCTATATCTCCATTGTAGCTTTCTCAAACTCGGAATTCCAGTTGCCAGCAATCTCCCTCTTGTGGTGTATCTTACATTTTAAGAGAGAAAAAGACATTAGAATTGCATCAAAAAGTGGAATATAACTTTATAACAATAAAAATAATAGTAAGAAAACATGATGCAAAATGAACGTATCAGTGGACGATCCTTGCTGGCCGACCGATGACACGGTCATGTCCCTAATTGGTCTCCGTGGCCATGGCCATGCTCACAGCGTCAACTAGAATATTTGGTTGATGTAGCATTGGTCTTCACAAACTCATTTTGCGCGGCTCTGGTACACACCAGTAATGATCTCACCACACATAAGTTGCTTTAAGATTCGGGCCACGGAGAGCTATTATTCCTCCCTTTTTGCTATACAAAATGAATACCAAGTCAAATAGAACTATTGGTCCCCACCATTGTCCTTCATGGAGGCATGGATGTGACAACTCTCTCTCTCTCTCTCTCTCTCTCTCTCTCTCTCTCTCTTCTCTCATACACGCATGCATATATCTGTTCTCTCTCGCTTGCAAATCCATAGACTTTATTTCATCTAGCCAATTAAAAACATTTATATCCTTTAAAACATAGGTTTATTTTTGAAATAATTTATATATTTGAACTAATCATGCCAAGGCCTTTAGAACTAAACCAAATTTGGATACATTTCAAACACGTTTAAATTTCAATGTTTCACATTTCGTATGTGGAACAAACCAACTTCACTTGAAAAATGTGATTTTTGGGAAGCAAGACAGTGGAAAGTGAAATATAGGTTCTGAAATGTGCAACTGCAATACATGTGTTTTTTGTTATTTCAACAATGTGCAATTGAAATAGGGGTGAGGTTTGTGCAACAAGCCACAAGTGACAAGTAGTTTTCTGAATTATGAAATAACAACCATAGAAAATAAAATATAATGTATCATTGTGAAACTGATTATTTGAAATATGAAATAATTTTATTTCCAAAGAGTGAAATAGTTTATTTGAGAAATGTGCAAATAAAATAGATGTTTTTTGTAAAACAAGCCAATCATTCTGAGTTGTGAAATAGTAATCACAAAAAGTGAAATTATAATATATCATTGTGAAACTGATTATTTCGGAAATGTGAAATAATTTATTTCAAAAGAGTGAAACGAGTTATTTGAGCAATGTGCGATTGAAATATATATTATTTTTGTGAAACAAGCCTGTAGAAAGAGAAATGTAGGCTCTAAATTTTGAAATAGTAGCCACATAAATTGAAGTTGTAATGTGACATTGTGAAACTGATTATTTGAAAATGTGAAATAATTTATTTCAAAAAAGTGAAATAGGTTATTTCAAGAATGTGCGATTGAAATAGTTGTTATTTTGTGAAATAAGCCAGTGGAAAGTGAAATATAGGTTTAGAATTGTGAAATAGCACCTACAAAAAAATTAAATTGTAATTTATCAATGCGAAATTGATTATTTCAAAATGTAAAATGTATGTTCGAATTTAAATGTGGTTGAACAATATTCAAGATTGGTCTCATTTTAAAGATTTTGGCGCAAGGAGTTCAAATATGAAAAAAGTTTATAAAATGAATATATGGTTTAAAATATATGGGAGAAGCGAGCGAGAGAGTGAGTCTGCTACATTATTGTTGTCATGCATGTAAAGTACAGTGGTGAGCCTGATACGGAAATACATATATTTCATAAACAAGAAAATTATACAACACATGGGTAATTATACGGTTCGAGGTGTGAGTAGCCGATTGACTAGGCAGGTGCTCGTAGGTAGCTCAATTTTCCTCCAGCAGTCTTGCATGTGACTTCCATTGGATCTCTAATATTAATCACTAAAGTGGGTTTTCGTGCTAAATAATACTCCCTTCGCCCTAAAAATTTTGTCTTTATTTAAACAAATCTAAAATAAGAATTTTGAGATGAAGGAAATAGTACTACTCTGTGTCTCAATTGGGACCTCGGGTGTTCATACTTCAACCATGGCGTACCCATGCTATTATTACGGCCCCATGAGCCAATATGGCTGGCTGAAATCTCAATGAAGCTATCCAGCAATGGCACCCTTTCAGAAAAAAAAATTCCAACAATGACGAGGTCGACCTGATCGATGCTGATCCTAATAATGGAGTCGGCGCAGGAAGATCCGCCATGAGCATACCATATCAATCAATTTGTAGCGTGTCGCGATGGAGAACCTGGCTTCGGCCACGAGCATAGTGTAACCTTGTTGCGGCGCGGACATTTGCGTGGGAATCAGCATTATCCCCTAAAAACTACTAGTAGTAGCCAAAGCCAACCCGTTGGTGACAGCAAATCCCCCGGGCACATAGGAAAAGCTCCGGTTTGGATATTAAGGACAGTAAAACTGAGTCTAAAGCGAGCTCTCACAGCTTGCATTCTTGGCCGTTCATTTTCGCGATCAGACATTTTAAGACCGTCGATTTGGTGTCTAAAGCCACCTCTTGCGCATCTGTTAAACAGTGGCCCAGCTGTCCTAATGGCCTGCTGCTCTGGAGGCCGAAACGAAGCCTTGTGGTAACCTGGTCCAGTTGTCCAGCCCATTCAGCCCACCCACTTCCCTCCCCTTCCCCGTACCCAACCCGCTCCTCACCCCGACCCCTCTTGGCCTTTGCTAGGGCAGACCTAGGTGCGCCGCCGCTGCTCTCGTCGTGCGCGCGCGCGCGCGAGAGAGAGAGAGAGAGAGAGAGAGAGAGATGATGGTGGCAACGGCGGACCGGAGCGGCTCATCTTCACCCATGCCGCAACACCCCAGCAGCTTCACCCATCGGCGATGCGTCCGCCCCGCTCCCATCCTCACTGCCCCCAGCACGTCGCCGCCTTAACCCTGCTGCTGCGCCCACATGGCCCCGACTAGACAGCGGTTTCCTATTCTCCACACGGATCCAGCCACGACCGCGGGATTCGGCATGGTGACCACACCACATCCTCGGCGGCAACCTGGCCCTCCCCAAGATGCTTCACTGGAGGGCGGCGAACTCCCTCCTGCTCCCTCTGCGCTCGTGTCGGAAACGAATCGGATCGAAGGCAGAGCACATAATCTACCGAGTGACCAAATGATTCAGATAGACATTGTCAGGATTTATGAGCTAAACTTATGACCTGCATGAAAAATAATTGAAAGGAATAGTAGTTCCTTCGCCTTCGGCCGGAGCATTTGTGCAGCCTTTTCTATTTGGTAAGTTCCAGAGCTCCCCCATCTTTCCTTCGTCCTCGCATGTGCATGTGTGTTGCTATTTTGATTTGATTCACCTGGTTGCAACTCAGGCATCCTCCCTCTAGGTGGAATGTGCGTCTCTCCTGGCAGCCGATGGCCATCGCGTCTGGGCAATTAGAGCATAGCAATGTCACCTGCCATTCACCCCTGTCCGCGTCCTGTGGTACAACATCCTCGAGTAACTTCTTCTTTCTTTTTGCAAAGCCTGAAACGTGCAATTGATAGCGTATATATGTGCCATATACTGCTACCTTTCCAGCTAACCTATTTGCCAATTCCTTCTGCACATTCTTCATATAAAAAATGATCTCTGGGTTGTAGATATTTTCCAGATGGCTATTTAATGATATACTTTTTTTCCAAGCATGTGGATATTTTCTGTTGTGTGCTTCATGCTATTTAATGATATACTCCCTCCGTTCCTAAATATTTATCTTTTTAGAGATTTCAAATGGACTAGCACATACGGATGTGTATAGACATATTTTAGAGTGTGGATACACTCATTTTGCTCCGTATAGTCACTTGTTAAAATCTCTAGAAAGACAATTATTTAGGAACAGAGGGAGTATGTTTTTTGTCACATGTCTTTGTTGGCTTCTGGAAATAAGGATAATAATTAATAAGAAACCAGTGATTTTGTAACAGAGGCAAATACTGATGGTTGATGAAAATGGTACGCAAGCTGGTCCTGTGCATACGGAACTTTTGCATATGTTTCTTGGGTGGTCCATTCTAATGTGAGTACTATTTTTCTATTTTTAAAATTTAAAGTATGATGGCGAACTGAATGCTGCATTGAGTGAATCATCACAGTAGAACTGGGTGTTGAATGTTTTTAGTTTCTCTTGACAGAACTGGGTGTTGGGTGTTTTAGTTTCGCTCGACAGAGTTTCGCCTTAGCATTTTCAAGTTAATCTAATGTATGTTCCTGTAATTAGAGTATTGATCAGCTCTACCATCCATGGCACTCGAATATGTTCACTCTTTTAAATGATGCTAGGCAGAGTTTTTTCCTTTTCTGTACGTAGTGTAATTGCTCATGTTATGTCCTGTGAGCTTTATGGGCAAAACACAATTGACCACCTTACGGGATGACCCTTTTTCTGTGGTCTTGTGTGAACAGGAAACATAATATCAAGGAACATATATAGATTTCCCAAAATAGCCCCAATTCAAGTGCGATGTTAGATCATTACTTTCTCTGGTCTTTTTTCGAGTCATCTTCGGGTTTTGGATTGCTTGGTCAGCTGGTTGTTAGTATAATCGGGCACCGCCATTCACTGATAATACCCCAAGAGTATTTCCTTCTGGACATGGGGTGAAAACTGTAACCGGGTCAGAGGAATTGCCACCTTTTTCAAGTTGATTCTACAGGTAAGGGAACAAAGCTTGGTTTACTTGTGCCATAGGAATATATTTAATGATATTTTGTCACATGTCTTTATTGTCAGCTATTTAATGATATAATGATATATGTTTAGAGGAATAGCATTGTGAAACGTGGTACTACAGGTAAGGGAACAATCCATAGATGCTATTTAATGATATATGTTTTTTGTCACATGTCGTTATTGTCAGCTAACCACGTTTCATTGATCTTAGGACTTGGTAAAAAATAAAGTTGGAAGTAGTATATTTTTTTGATGAATCATGATATGAATTCATCTTTGATCATACACTTTTGTTAGTTTGAATCAACCAAAAATAAAGTGGCCTAGCTAAATGCAGACTGCCAAGCATTCTTAAATTCCTTAATCTAGCCATGTATCACTAGGTTTTTCAAGTATCCTGCATTAAGGTAGTTTTTTATGCGATTATATAAATTTTCTCTTACTTTTTTTAAATTTATGTGCTTACATTATTTTTCCAATTATTCTTTTTTATTTTATGTAGCATCACTGAAACTTCACTATCTGAACTGATCGAGTTGGAGTATGGTCTTACTACAAGTGTTATAGTCTTGTGATGTACTGTTGCAGTACATTTCCATATGATGATTTCATTTCCATTACTAATGCCGACTTGTTTTAGCATGGTCATGTTCACACATTAGATCTCAATACTGTCTTCGAATTCGAATGGAAATTATTTTTTTCAGACTTCATGCTGCAAATTCTAATCTGAATATTGTAACAAAAGAAACAAAACTTCTCTTTACCTTGAATGACATACTAGGTATCAACTTGTATGCGATCTACCTTCGAGCAAACAAGATAGATAGACTTATGATGGTCGTTTTTGATAGAATTGTTGCTGATGCATGATTGAGGTGCTGATGATAGTTGTAGTGAAGAATGACAGAGAGCTGCTTGGAGGTGGTTGCTAGAGCACAGTGCTATTACGCCGTGGAGAACTACAAAATTGATGTTAAGTTTCTTTATATTTGGTGTTTTTGTTTCACTAAAGCTTGTATCAAGCAATGATGGCGTGATTCCTAAATGGTTTCCTTGAGATTTGTACTCCCTCCGTTCGGAATTAGTTGTCGCAGAAATGAATGTATCTAGATGTATTTTAGTTCTAAATACATCCATTTCTGAGACAAGTAATTCGGAACGGAGGGAGTAGTTTTCTAAGATCCAATTGGTTCCACCGAATACAACCGACCATCATGCCCACCATTTTCATGCATCACGACCGGGATTGAGCAACTGCACTACATTACATACCCAAGTACTTTACTCTATAATCCTGCTACAAATTTTACCATGTAGTTTTATGTTTCTCTGGAAATGACTTCATGCCATATCTTAGTATTCACATAAAATTAGCTACCATTCTTATTTTAAAAATGGGCAGGCACGTTCAAAATGACTTCCATATCTTAGTATACTTATAGAAGTACCTACCATTCTATTTTTAAAAAGGCCGGGCGCTGCAACGCGCGCCTTCCATGATCTAGTATCATACATGTGCTCAGAGCGCGGCTCCGGCAAATTAGGTTGCTTGATGGATCGCGTTTTCGGTTCACTGTTAGTATTTAAATCGTGTGATCAAGGATCATGTTCTTTTCTTTTTTCGGAATCACAGATACATGCATGTTTCCGCATGATACATGTTAGAGTTGTGTCGAATATAGTGTACAAGGTAGGTTATAGTTGGACTATGAGTTGTATCGTGTTTACATAGGATGTGGAGTCGTGTCCTAGTAGGACACTTGTATCCTAGGCCTCTCATATATAGCGGGGGTAGACACACGATGTAACCTATGCCAACATAATATCATATGCGCGCAAGGGGGAGCCGGCGGCGTGTGCCGGCGCCCGGGTGGCCAGAGTGCGGTATTGTGACGGTGTCATGGGGAGGAGCGTCCATAGTCAGGCCCCGGGGATGTAGTCATATCGGTGAACCTCGTTAACAAATTTCGGTGTCGTGCTCGTGTGATTGCTTGGTCCTCGGATGATCAACGGTGGCTTCGGATTTATTCTAACAAGTGGTATCATGAGCTAGATTGATCGGAAGTCAGTTGTGTTGATCTAGAGGAAAACACGTGGAGGTCGTCGATGAGACTTTACAAGATGCAATACATTCGATTGGAGACGTGGCAGCGGAAGTTGTCGTGTCGGCGGATCGATGAGGTTGCTTGGAGCAGAAAGTTTCTTGAAGGGCATGTATCGTGTTTGATAAAAGCAATGGGAAGAGCTACGTGGTGATCTCGGCGAGTTGCGGCAAAGGCGGCGGCGGAACATGCAGGCAGCGGAGTCTTAATTGACTCGTATGCGCCGTGCAACTGTGCGCGCAAGAAGCCCAGGCGGGCCAGCAGTAATGCTACACTTACGTAGAGATGGTTACGTACTTTACGTAATTAGCAACAT
>NC_041391.1:429230687-429237440 GCF_002162155.2 Triticum dicoccoides | reverse complement strand
GGCGGGTGGGGCAGAGAAGTATATTTAGGAAGATTACGTAAACCCTTTCGTAGCTGTACGTGGATATATAATTATCGGGCGGGCCAGTGTAGTCGAGATGTGGGCTAGACCATGGATCAATGCTGGCAGGCCAAGGCGAGTTGGAACCGGAGGGCTACGTACGTGAGTTTTGTTTTGGACCAAAAGAAGAGGACCGAGTCCTTGTATATGGCGTAGAGGTAGATTGATTCGAGCGAACAAAAGATCCATCAGCGATACACCATCGGAATTAGCAGAGGCTTTTGCAATGCATGCATCGTGTTGTGCGCGTGGCAGCAGGCAAAATAGCGACACAACAATTCATAGGATCTGGCTAAGCACGAAGGAGTACAAGACCTCCCGTGAGTGGTTCAATCAAATTGGAGAAGTTTTTACTACTTGCACACGAGAGGGGTATGGAGGCCTTGGGCTTTGTTAGACGTGCACAGACTGCAGGACATCGCATTTGGAAGCAGCTTGGTTAATTTTTCACAGGGTCAGTCGTACAAAGAATCGTGGTGCCAGGATACCATGTTTGAGGTGGAGAAGTTTATGGAACAGAAAACCTTGGGTTATGACATATAAAGGTGAAAAATTTGTTGACACAACAGGAATGCTTGAAGGCGTTGCGGGAAGTCATGTAAGCCAAGATGAAATTATCATGTGATGGATAGAAATTCGCGGAAGACGATTTGGGAGCCTCGAGCGTGTCATGCAGTCGGAGAAGTTCGGCTTGGTTGGACTAGATAGTCCGACGGATCGACGTGAGTCGGTTGGTACAGAAGACAGTGGTGAGATCGGCGACAGTGACATAGGAGCGTGATGTTGATGGTGACCGACTTCTGGGACGTGGAAACACGTGGCGCAGGTCCGAGGGCTTGTGTGGCTTCGACAAGACTATGGCGCGGGGTTGATTCAAGACGGTGCACATGAGAGCTTGGAGTCGACGAGGCGCGGGGTGGCAAGTACAACCACCATGGAGTCATGTTGAAGGTGGAGCTGGATTGAGGGGCTACGATGTAAGGATCCAGGGAATCGAAGCCTATTTAGCAAGGGGAAAAGCGAGGGACACGTAGTTCGGACTGGAGCCCAGTGGTCTGATGGAAGCGTGAAACTCGTCATCGGTCGGTGATAATCGGTGGTACTTTGCAGTGGGGGTTGAGTGGTGTGGGTTCGCGACCCTTGAGACTCGACCCGGACAGCGGAGGCTCGACGCGGTAATAGCGGCGAGGCGTGCGGTATGCACGGGACATGGAGACGGGCCAGGGCTCTGGTGGTCATACATGTGGTGAGACAACTGCGAATTTGACTCGGGACGACGACAAGCAACGGTGAAATTCTTTCAAGTTTCAGACAAGCGGTCAAGAAAGGAGCGGTGATGTTGAGTTCAACTAACTCTTATGTTGACACCCAATATGTGAGTTGTTCACTTTCACGCAGGTCAGTGATCGGTGTGTGATGGCGTTGGACTGATACTTTGGAAGTTGGGAGCGCAAACTAGAGTAATGTGAAACTTAATTTCGCTCGAGTGTTGACTGTGGTCAAGAAAAGGAGGGACTACAAGTTGCAGGTGGAGTCACATGGAGTCTTGGAGTAGCAGCGGTGCTCATGGGATAAACTCAAGTTCAATGTACATGAAAGTTTGACGCATGGACGAACTCAAGATGGTGGAGAATATTCGCCAAGGTGGAGTTTGTTGGAGTTGTGTCGAATATAGTGTACAAGGTAGGTTACAGTTGGACTATGAGTTGTATCGTGTTTACATATGATGTGGAGTTGTGTCCTAGTAGGACACTTGTATCCTAGGCCTCTCATATATAGCGGGGGTAGACACACGATGTAACCTATGCCAACATAATATCACATGCGCGCAAGGGGGAGCCGGCGGCGTGTGCCGGCGCCGGGTGGCCAGAGTGCGGTATTGTGACGGTGTCACGGGGAGGAGCGCCCATAGTCAGGCCCCGGGGATGTAGTCATATCGGTGAACCTCGTTAACAAATCTCGGTGTCATGCTCGTGTGATTGTTTGGTCCTCGGATGATCGACGGCGGCCTCGGATTTATTCTAACAATACACGTTAAATCATGTAGCCAGTTAGCATGAGTAGAGCTAACTAGCTAAAAGCATCCACAGTCGACTTGGCAAATTCTATCCCTCAAACGGCCGCGGACGCGTTCACGAATAGTGACCGGTCACCCCTAAAAAAAGCATTTCATATTCGGATATCTCAAATTAGAAAACTAAAATTCATATTATTACATGCAACGTAGCGATCTTTAATCGGAGCTTGTCCGGCGACTGGCTGCGCTCCCCAGAATGCTGGTCCGGTCGCCGACAAAGTAGAGTAGGGCATGGGACACGAGCCGACTCACATGACTCAATGCGTCGGCGTCTCCCATGCCATACTCTTCCTCGTCGCAGCCTCCCCGTTGGGTGCCGGTGGACGTCAGATCGATGACAGATCCGTCCTGGGATGAGCCGTCGACGTCCACCACGATGTGGTTGCGGCACCCAGACTGATGCGCCATACGGACGTCGGAGAATGCGACTCCGCCTCGCCGACGTCTGCCGCCACGAGGGCTGCCGCCGCCTCCTGCGCCCGGTGCCTTGTACGGCGGGCACGTCGTGCCATGGCCTCGTGGGACGATGGTGCATCACGAATATCAGCGCGCCACCGGAGGAGTTGCGTGTCCGACAGCGCGTTCAGATGCCAGACGGACCACACAGCCTCTGACGAGGCAGCTACGGCCGCCCTAGCGCTATTTGGGCGGACGCAATGGATTCCTAATGGATGGAGTCCGAGCGCAGCTGTGCACGGGCCTCATCCCCGGACGCGGTGGAGCGCAAGCCGGACGTCCATCTCCTCCTCGGGGCCGCGTGGGATGAGTTCGGGGTCGACAGATCTGAAGGTGAAGGATTCGGATCCACCGCCCGCCATGCTGGAGACGACCGGAAGGAGCAGGAGACTAGTTTGGGTGCCGGATGAGAGTGGAGGGGAGAAGAGTGAAGTGGCTGGGGTTTGGTTCGGCGAGCGGATGAAAAGGATTTATGTGAGTCGGGTGGGCCAGCGTGGGCCAGGTCCGACGTGATAGGCATGCCAGGGCGCCCCATACTTGCCCTATTTTTAGGTTGGATATGAAGGGTGTTGGCCAGACCAGGCGTTTGAGGGCGGGTTTGAGGGGCCGTCTGGGTTAAAAAAATCATGATTGGACATTGACCGGGCAACCGATCCGGACGTACAAGGCGGGTTCGTGGCGCTCGGCTGTCGATGGTGCCGTTTTGTTTTGTAGCTAACCTAGCAGTGGACCGTTCGGCTGAGTGAAAAATTCACAATCGATGAATTCAGAAATCGGGGATCAGACAATTTGTCCCGATTGAGACAATCGCGTCCTGTCCATACTATTTTGATACTTACAAGAAAAGGTTATCTTATGTACACGTTTTGCCAGGCTTACCGCCGTGCGCCACCGTCACGCCAGCCGGCTGCTCCGCACTGCCCGGCCGGACGGTCGACGCACCATGATACCATCACCATTGCCAAGCACCAGCGCTGCGGCACGTCGTGCAGGTTTGAGCGGAGCCTGTGAGGTGCCGCAACCGCCCCCCACCTGCACCCCCGCGAGCGTCGGCGCCGTCCGTTCCGGTGCCATATGGTCAGCGCTTCGGATTTGGGCCGGGCGTGGCGAATCCAAACTGCCTCTGCTAGGCTGCTTGTGTGGTTGACAGACTTCTTTCCTTTTGGGCTGGTTGTGGTTGATGGGCATCTATTTGTTGTTGTGCGGTTGCTCTGCTCAGTGCCTTTTGAGCCCACACAATAAGAAGAACCCCACCCCCTCAAAAAAAGAAGGGGACAAAGGAGAAGAACCCTAGGCGGCTCTCTGTGACTCAAACCCCCGCAGCCCGGCGCCGGCGCGAAGCGAAGCGAAGCGAGAAGAAGACATGGGGCGGCCGTACGCAGTCAAGGGGAAGAAGAAGCGGAAGCTGGAAGGCGGCGAAGCCTCGCGCGCCCCTCCGGCCGACGCCGAGGCGGTGGAGCAAGAGGTGAAGGAAAATGAGGAGGTGATGGAGGGGGAGGCGGCGGCAGAGGCTTTTGCCGAGGAGGTGGGGGAGGGGATCCCCATCGTGCCCCAGCCTGTCGACAGTAAGCGGCGGCCGGGCGCTATCTTCGTACTTGAGAGGGCCTGCCTCGAGGTCGGCAAAGTCGGCAAGGTATGCTGCTAGTACACTAGTATGGACTCTCGACCAATAAACCAGTGATTTATTTCTGATGTGACCGATTATTTCTCGTTTGGTGGTCGAATTCAGACTTGGAGAAATTTGTTCGAGTAGCTGCTTTATTCATGTGGTAGTTTACTTTAACTTACGAGCACGGGAAAAGGTTGAACAAAAGCTGCACTGTCCTGAAATTGTTTGAATCCAGAAGCATCCCTGCCATAACAGTATAAGAGTGGGCTCCCAAAAAGATGCTAATGTCTTAAGCAGCAGCATACTTGCAGAATGCCACAGTTGAATTAGTGAACACAATAAATTTAATAGTGAGCCTTGAACATGTTTTGTCCTGATTTATTTGCAAGGTTTGAGTGAACACTAGGCGTAAATCTGTAATTATTTTCTTCTCTTCCCTTTTGGAGGATAGGTTATTGTGTGCATGCATGTCGTGGGCTGTGCATGAGTAGGTAGCAATGGTCAAATATTAGTGGCTGCTAGCATGTAAAGAGCAAGTGTTAGCTAATTACACCAGAGTAGTTACATTCCTTCTACAATATCTGGTGATTAAAGAGATCAACGCCTCGTACTGAACAAAAATCCCTTATTTTATGTCACTTTTAGTGATTCTTTTAACTGTTTCTATAGGGTATGCAAATCTTGAATTCGGATGATCACGCAAATTATTTGAGGAAGCAGAATCGCAATCCAGCTGATTATAGGCCTGATATCATTCACCAGGTATTCTAAATTTCCGTCATTATTATTTTCTTTCTGATGCTGTAATATGAATAGAAAGCTGTCTTATTTATTACTACCTCCGACCCGTAAAAATGTTGCAGTTTTGAACTAAACCCAGTTCAAAACTGTGACACTTATTTTGGATCTGAGGGAGTATTATCCATCCAGAAGTTCCTGTTGTAAGTCAAAGGGAAGTAAATTTAATTTGGTTGTCAACGCGGCCTAATGCCATAGCATTTGTTTCCTCTCTTTTGGTTGTCCAACCCTGTTTGGGTCTCTGAATAGCTACAAAGTATGACAGTTCTGAATTTCTGCCAAAAATATTTTGCAGGCACTGCTTGCAATATTTGATAGCCCTCTAACTAAGGCTGGGAGGTTACAAGCTGTTTATGTTAGGACTGAAAAGGGAGTGTTGTTTGAAATCAAGCCTCATGTTCGCATGCCACGGACGTTCAAACGTTTCTGTGGCTTGATGTGTAAGTTGCAAATACTAGAACTAGTGCATGTTCTTCACCTTTTATGTCATATATTTCATGAACCATGCTGACCTGCAAGTTATACAACATCACAGCACAGTTATTGCAAAAGCTGAGCATCACTGCAGTTGGGAGGCGTGAGAAGCTCCTTAATGTTATTAAAAATCCTGTTACCCAGTATCTACCTGTTGGCATACGGAAGATTGGTGAGAAAATTATGTATTTGCTAAAACTTTATCTGGATCAGATAAGGATGCTAATTGATGTATTTTTTTGGTCATTAGGCCTTTCATATAGTGCGGAGAAGGCAGTTAATTTGTTTGACTATGTTGCTAAGTCCAATGATGATGAACCTCTTGTGTTTGTGGTGAGTGGAGTTGTAAAAGCTTTGACATTGAACTAATTTGTTTTCTATTATCTGTTGCTTCCTTGTGCATAATCTCGTATTGTCTGCACATTATTCCAGGTTGGTGCCATGGCCCATGGAAAGGTTGACAAGGAATACTCAGATGATTACATACAGAGTAAGTAACTCTGTAATAAAAACAGTAGTCCTGAGAACTTTCCTAAACTTCTGATAAGGGTGATACTAATATGTTTGTTAAATCAGTGTGATTTTCAGTTGTTTGGATCTTTTGAGAGGTTTCAAATGGGTGTTAGATAAATTGAATCATATGTTTGTTGTGCATGCTGTGTTTGAACTTTAAGAAGTCCACTGTTCCCAGTGAATTATTACCTGAAAACAAACATTTATGATATTTCCTTTGCTCCATTCAAATAGTTCTCTTTTCTTGTATTGTTGATCAATACAGTGATGTCTCACAGTAAAATTGGAAACTTCTAGCATGTTGTTAGTTGTAACCAACTCTTATCAGTTAAAATTGAATACTCCCTCCGTCCGGAAATAGTTGTCGGAGAAATGAATGAAAATGGATGTATCTAAAACTAAATTGCATTTAGATACATCCATTCCTCCGACAAGTATTTTCGGACGGAGGGAGTACTATTTACTCAGTTCAGCTTGTTGGTATTAGCTATTAAATGAGGTTTAGTCTCTTTTCATATTTTTCAAACTACCCAATTCCTGGATTTCCTTTGTTTCTATAATTAACTGCCCCAAATTAGTTGGGTTGGGATAACTTGGTTGAAACTTATAGTAGTTACTGGATTGGATTAAATACGTTTCTGCTTCTTGGTGGTTTGAGCATCAGCGGCTTGCCCTTTCTGACATCTTTTTTTTTAATAACGTGGACAATTAGATATTGCTATTCTCTGCCTCAAGTTGTATCGCCCTACAATGTAGTAGTTAATTG
>NC_041391.1:429228370-429230282 GCF_002162155.2 Triticum dicoccoides | reverse complement strand
TTTGAACTGTAGTGACATATTACCTTTTTTCTTGCAGTTAGCGGTTACCCTCTCAGTGCTGCCTGCTGCCTGAATCGAATATGCAGTGCCTTGGAGCAGAAATGGAACATCCAGTGAAGGGAAGTTTGAAAACGAACATTACATCTTTGTGATCAGATTTTTATGTGCTCATAGTGTTGTGCCTTTTAATGTCTTATGTCTGCAGTATTAGTTTTGTCGAGACATGAATCACTGGCTGTAAAAGTATATTTTTTTTCGAAACTGAGGCAAGAGAATTGCCTCATCGATTAATTAAGAAGAAGAGAACTGCCCAGTTAATTTACGGAAAACTGTACGAAAACCGATACAAACAACCCAAAAGAGGGCTACTCACGGAGCACGAAGCACCACACTGCCCACCCAATGCTCCTAACACACAATATTCACAACCCTCAACACTTGGTGAGAACATCTATGCAACGATTCAGAAGATCAAAGCAACGACGACGGCAATGACTCAAAAGATCAAAGCAACGATGACGACATGAGAATGTGAGCACTATCCATCAATGAAATCATGTATGCCTTCTCTTTGCCGTCACACTTCTTGCATTTGTTTCTCTTTGATTTCACCTTCACGAGGCAACCATCTGTCTTGCCGGATGTCGAGCGGTCAGACACCAAGCGGCTCTCAAAAGCCGGTGCCAACACACCACATGCATCCACATTCTTTTGATGCACACATGGCAAAGATGAGTCATGTTCCTCGCATGAGGTCGCCAACGAGTCCATTTTCATATTCTCCACTGACAGACTCATACAAAGCTCCCTAAGCTCAGGCATGATCTTCAACACCGGAGCCACGACAACGGCCATGGACTCGCCCTCAGTGGAAGACAATATTGGGGGCGAGGTAGGCATCGATGCTGAATTGTCTCCACCACGAGGGGAGAAACATCCGAATAACTCCGCCCCCTTGTCCTCTCCAAAGCAAACACCGTTTGCACAAGGAGCATGCGACGTCAGAGTAGTCTTCAACATAGTCAGCACAGCGGAGAGTCCACTCAGAGCAGCCACCGCTCGCTCCAAAAAACTTTCAACCCGCGCCAGACAGCTTTGCAGCAGCATAGTCTGATCCAGAGCGGACTGCACCACCACTTCAGACTGGGTTGTTGAATTAGCAGAAGCAGAAACGACAGACGCCCAAGATCCACGATGAAGTGACTTCGAGGGGAGTGTGGATTTCATCGAACCCTCGCATGAAGCAGGAGCGGGACGATGCACGGAGGTGGGGCAGGACACATGCGTCATGGCAAGGCATGCCAACGAGCTTAGAGGACGCCAGGGATTGCAGCATCCACGCGCACGGTGAACACTGAATGTTTCAAGTGCTTATGCTCCTTGCTGTAGTCATTTTTGGTGAAATTTGGTGTTGAGTAAATTTTTCATTTGTTTTCAAGCCATGTCGAACGTCTATTAATTGAAAAAAAATAATCAATGCATTCAATCTGATTTGGGTGGTGAATATCAAGGTTTGCATAAATATCTTCAAGCTCAAGGCACTGCACACCACCTTTCATGTCCCTACACCCAGCTGCAGCTGAACACAAACACCAATGCATTGTGGACACCATACTTGCTCTTCTTGCTCATGCCTACATGCTTGTGTTCACTTTTGAGATGATGCGTTCCTCGCCACTACCTATCTTATCAATCGTCTACCAACATTAGTCATCGATAATGTTTCTCCCATGGAGTGTCTTTTTGGTGCCAAACCCGGCTACACCATATTGAGATTTTTTGGTTGTGCGTGTTGGCCACATCTTCGCCCCTATAATTCTAGAAAACTTGTTTTCCGATCCAAAGAATGCATCTTTGTTGGTAATAGTTTACACCACAAGGAATATAAGTGTCTTGATGCTAGTACTGAGCA
>NC_041391.1:429152987-429228166 GCF_002162155.2 Triticum dicoccoides | reverse complement strand
TTTTGATGAAGCAGTTTTTCTTGCACCTGCCAATTCATCAACACAATCGTACATCCATCTTTTAGCCCCAACATCAAGTCCATCAATCCATGTTCCAGCCCCAAGCAGAAGTACTAATCTCTACTTCTAATGGAGCAGTTGGTAGTCTCGCTTCCAGGGTTTTTTTCGTCCCACCACTTTCGTCCGGTTTTTTTTCGTAGGTTAACCGTCGTAGATTTTTTTCGATGTTGGTTTCTTATTCACCGGTTTATTTACCCCTCGGCTCTTTCCTTGCAAATCAGCACTTTCCAAACGTGCACGCAATCACGGATCTAAATTTACTAACTTATCCAAATCAACCGATACCTTCCATTATTGCAAATTTCTTTAGGAAACAAATAATAGATTTTAAGGAAACAAATAAAAGATTTTAAAGACGCATCATACTTTACTAACAATCACTAAAAATCAAATCTAAATTAATTAACCTTACCTTGAATCACTCAATCACTTTAATTAGAAAACATTTTCTTTCCTAAGTGCACCCCGCTTAGTGTGCACATAACAATCCGAAGTAATTAGAGTCACAAGATTGAATCCATTTATTTAGAGTGACTTGATTGAATTCATTTATTAACAATAATCCTCACCAAAAGTGCGTTTAGCAATTTTAGAGGGCGGACCAAAACTCTGCCATCCGCTCGCCCGCGTTTGTTTAGGTACAGGAAAAATGGCATAATATATGGAAACAACACGACCGGGGCGGCGCAATCTTCGAGGATAGGGGATCGGAGGAGAAGGATTGGCCTGGCAGCATGATCGGGGTGCTTCCCCGCGGCCGCGGCCGTCCTCGCGATGCCACCTACCCGAAATCAACGCTGCTCCCTGCCGTCAGCCGAGGCGACGCCGCCTGCCCTCCTACCCACGGTCCGCTGCCGCGTGCGGCTACGGCGGGAGGAGTAGCGACGGGGCCGAGGTCCTTCATGCGTTCCCGGATGGAGGCCATGATTTCGTCGAGGTCGTTGCTGCCTCCTACACTAAGGGTGTGTCACCGAGATCGAGGCGAGCATGAGGAGCTGTGGCCACCGCCATGGTCACCCCATCGCAGGGGATGGAGCACGCCGTCGGCCTACAACTTGTGGAGATCACTGTTGCTCTTCAGGTCGCGTGGTGACCGGATCTTGCCGATGTATCCCTCCCCGGCGACCTCCTCTTCGCCCGGTTGGACGGCATGGATCTCGCCACTGCTGCCCTCAACTTCTTTGCCTCGAGCTCGACGGTCAGCCACCATGGATCCCCCAGCTGGAGGGTCACGTGAACCAGCCGTCCTCCCATGCTGCAGCGGCGAGAAGGTGACATGGCTCTCCGTACACGAAGAGTGGAGTTCAGTCAAGTACTTATATACTTGGCCTCTACTGCTGATCCATGTACATGGAGAAGAACAGACAACCGCTCATTCATGCTTCGTTCCACTCCTTTGCGCTATATTACTGGAGGTGACATTTTCCTATCTCTCTATGTTGTAACAAGCCTGCTGCCTGCATAGTTAATGGATTTTTTATTTAAATTTATCGCTGCTTAGTGCTTTGTTGCAATTGTTCACCCAAGATTCCTATATATAATCTGAGCGTATGTAGGCATACGTAGCTTTGCTATTCCATTTTTTCTGGCGCATAGAAATAAGAGTATTGTCCAGGTTAGGTATTCAATTGAGTATGATATTTGGATTGCTATCAAAATGTCTTTTCTATGCATGTGATTTCTCACATCTGGTTATAATATTTGTGAAGACGTGCATTTCACGTGCACTTGGAAGCGGGCCCGTGGCCCGCGCTGGACAGCGACGACGCCGACCCGAGCCACATCGTCCGCGTATTCTTGGAGCTGTGGCTGGTCGATTTACATGAAATTAATTCCCTCAGTTCTGGTGGCAAATATAATACACATAATCCATATTGTTATGCACTAGCGTGTATGTGTGAAATAGATGGATTATGGTCCCGTACCCAATAAAATGGATATGTGTATGTGTTAGAGAGAGAGGGAGAGGGGGATAGAGAGTGAGGAAGAGGGAGGGAGAGTGTGTGTCTGTGTGTGTGAGGATTTGATGGTAAAAAAGGTCGCCAATGTCGTAATATTGAACTCTTAAAGTTAATGTGGCCCCGTTGCAACGCACGGGCGTTCTTCTAGTAGCTCTAATGATCCGATGGTCAATGTGCAGTATGTTCTTGTGCCGCCACAGACACCGTAGCCCCGACAGTTCCTGTCCCGAAGGAGATGTGTCCGCACACTCGGTCTTACTCCCTCCGTTCCTAAGTATTTGTCTTTCTAGGCATTTCAACAAGTGACTACATACGGAGCAAAATGAGTGAATCTACACTCTAAAATATGTCTACATACATCCGTATGTAGTAGTCATTTGAAATGTCTAGAAAGACAAATATTTAGGAACGAAGGGATTAGTTTGTCATTGTCAAGTCATACATCTGCATGACACTATTATGTATGTGTACACATCATAATCTAATGGAGTCTTTCCAAGGTTACCAATTCAGTAGGAGTCTCCCAACTAGCAAAGTCAATAGCACCCGCACACAAAACACACACACACACTTGCCCCCTTGTTTGCTAATTACATGATCAAACGCAAATGATCGAGATAGATAGTAACAAAGTAACAAGTAAATAGTAGCAATTGTGTACAGGAATTCAATAATTGATAATAGAGCCAGGGGCCATATGTTCACTAGTGGTATCTCTCGCGAAAATAGGCGAATGGTATGGTAACAAATTATAGTTGGGCAATCGACCAAACTGCAATATTTATGATTCTGATCATTCATGGTATAATCTCATACATCCGCGATAAGTAGACCATTAATCCGACTGCATCTACTACTAATACTCCATCCCAAAATCACTATCCAGCATGCATTTCAAAATATTAAGTCTGCAAGAAACAGATTATCACAATAAGCAAGATGACATAATATGGACAGGAAAAAGTGTTCTTCGGTAGTTTCTCGGCGTACGACGTCGTAAGCTGAGGGCACTTTCTTCGTCGTGTGCCTTGATGTAAATATTTGGCTTACCCTGCTATAAGCTGAGTGACCGATAAATTACACCCGGCTTACAAAGAAATACCAAGGCAACACATGTTTTTCCTGTAGTGTATGTCCTCACATACACAATGAAACTAACACCTGTTCACCTGAATGGTCTCAGATACACAATGGCCTCGGAAACTTCCGAATTCGGGTTCCCATATGCACAATCACATGTTATTTCTTCCATTCATGTGCCGCCACAAAAGTTCTTACATACATCAACACCAAACTACCGTCCACACTCCACAAGACTCGAAAAGGAAAATAAAATACAAACGGCGGGGCGAACACTTTGAAAGTGTCGAAACTCGAAACCAACCACAGGCGATCTACATGCGCGGGAAATTCACCGGCGCAGGAGACGCGAGGCCTCGGTGGTAGAGCAGCTCGGTCATGACCTTGTAGGCATGCTGCGTCAGGTGGACGCCGTCCCAGCTAAGGTACTCTTCCGGCCTCGCGCACACCGCCGTCCCCGGCGCGCCGCAGATCCTGTCCATGTCGAAGTTGTACGCGCCGCCGCCCGCGCCGCAGCACGCCTTGGTCGCGGCCGCCGCGTCGAATCCCATCTTGGACGCGCCCCTCAGCATCTGCACGTAGGCCGAGAAGTAGTCGGCGTAGGCGATGGTCGCGGACGGGTAGAGCTGGCGCAGCTCCCGGATGCCCTGCAGCAGCAGCACGTTGTGCATCTGCGCGAAGAGGTTGAGCCCGATGAGGCAGCCGTTGCCGTCGTATGCCGCCCGGTCCGTCTCGTTCACGGCGTGGAGGTAGCTCGGCACGCAGCCGAGCGGGAAGTTGCCCGGGATCACCACCCGCGTGGCGCCCATGTCGAGCAGCTCCTTGGCCGCGCCCGTGATGGACCTGACGACCTGCGGGACAAGGGCCAGCGACTCCACCGCGCCGGTTATCATGCGCCCGATGTTGTTGAGGCCGCCGTTGGGCTGAGGGCTGTTCATGGCGAAGGCGTAGTTGTAGTCGTTCCCGCCGATCTCTCCGACCAGGACCAGCGAGCTCGCCAGCTTCTCGCGCGCCTCTGAGGGGGTTTTGGAGGTGCTGGCCATGAAATCCTTGAACCGTTGGAGCTGGACAGCGAGGGAGCTGTTGGTGTGTGTCATGTTGACCCCTATCCTGGCAAGGGCCGCCGTGTCGAGGGCGGTGGCGCCCGTGACGGCGAAGTTGACGCCGTGCGTGAAGTCGGCGCCCTTGTCGAGGTACGGGCTCAGCAACGGCAGCCCAAGATCCTGGGCGAGGAAGTCGATCATAAGGTAGCCGTCGGAGCATCGGCCGGTGGGGCCGCCGATGGCGGAGCCGTAGGGGAGCTTCCCGGTGTGCTCCATCAGCCCGACGGCGCCTTCCCGGATGAAGTTCCCGGTGTCCGATATGGAGTCCCCGAAGTTGTATATGGCCGTGATGCCATCGACCATCCTCGGAGGAGGTGGGACGGGCCACCCGAGGCAGCCTACTAGGAGGAGTAGCACAACCAGGTAGCGGAGAAGAGCCGGCGAGGCCATCTGATCTGACTGTCACACAAAGTTGCAGCACGCTAGCTACTGCTAGGTGGTCGGTCGTGTATTGGTAGCGATGGATAGGCAGGTTTCGGTGTGGAAAAGATTGTGAGCGCCGCCCCCTATTTATGCCGTCTGGCTGTGGACAAAGTGACCACCGGAGCAGTTCAGAAACGGATTCCAAGATAGATCTAGGATACCCGTATCTCTCCTGCTTAAAAAGAGTCTAACGTTGTGTTATCCACCTTATCCTTCGTCCAGCATCCCCTTTCCTCTTGTCTTTTATTGACCTGCTAAATAAAGTTATGTTTTTTTGGCAAGACAATAAGTTTTTACCAAATAACTGACTATCAAATAAAATTCTAAAATTTATTTAGGTAGGTTAATCACAGGCATGAATTGATAAACAATTATTTAGATAATCACACTATTATGGAAGTAATCATGGGCTAACATATCTATATCTATACCTACTATTAAAGGGAATAGGTATTCTTGGTTTGGTCATAATATTTTTCGTCCGTCATGAGGCACTGCGTTAATTGTTACGATCGTACATTATTTTCTCAAACATCTGGGCCGGCCCATGAAAATAGCAATAGGGTCCGATAACATATTGTAGCTCCAAAAAAGATGCCTGTCTGGGGATCGAACTCAGGATGTCATATTAGAAACATCACACACCAACCAATTGACCAGATGAGCTTTGCTGGTTATAAAACAGTGCAGAATCTTAAGAACCAATTTCTAGCGCAGATACGAATATTTTTAAATATTTGATCGCAACTGTTGTCAAAAAAATACCAGAATGTCTTGTGAAGTGCAAACACTTTACAAATTTGTAAACATATTTTGTAGCTCCAAAAAAGATGCCTGTCTGGGGATCAAACTCAGGATGTCATATTAGAAACATCACACACCAACCAATTGACCTGCTGAGCTTTGCTGGTTATAAAACAGTGCAGAATCTTAAGAACCAATTTCTAGCGCAGATACGAATATTTTTAAATATTTGATCGCAACTGTTGTCAAAAAAATACCAGAATGTCTTGTGAAGTGCAAACACTTTACAAATTTGTAAACATATTTTAATAAAATGAAATATTTTTTTAAAACACGAATATTTTCTGAAAATCATGAACATTTTTTCAAACAAGAACATTTTTTTAATTCCAAAACAAAATGTGGAAACACAAACATTTTTTTAAACTGGGAACAAAGTTGGGAACACATAAAAAAAATGAAATTCCAGAAAAGAAATTGAAGCATGAACATTTAAAAAAATGAACAATTTGTGGATACACGGACATTTTTTTGAAATTCCAATAGAAATTCTGAAAAGTTGTGAAAATTTTGAACAAAACATTCCAAAAAAATTTTGAAAAACCCAAACAAAATTTCAAAACACGTCAACAATTTGTGAATGAAAACATGAACATTTTTAAGATTTGTCAACAATCTGTGAAAACAGCAACCTTTTCTGAAATTCTGACGTGTTAAAAGTTGTGAAAAAATAGAACAAAACCATTCCGAACAAACTTTCAAAACTTGAACATTATTTGAAAATCCAATTTTTTATTTATTTACAAATACGAAAACACGAACTGGATTTTGAAAATTTTAAAAGTGCGAACATTTTTTTAGATAGAGACGGTTCGCATGAATATTTATCCCACCTCGCTTTGATCCACAAAAATCCATCAATTTATATACACCGGATAGTTGTCGAGAACGAACGGAATGGTGCGGGAGTGAAGGAATTAAGGTTGGCTCTAATTAAATGAAATTGTTGTAATAGAGCCTGACGAAAGAATTAAATGTTGGCTCTAAACGGAAATGTGGGAAGTATGGCTGGATTATAGGCTCTGGATGTGCTTGCATGTGAGTGATGGCTGAATCTTAATGCGCACTAACAAAACAACCCCCGACATGTGTGCAACACGAGAGATGCTGCTGCCTTCTTTTCATGGGATCAATCGGGTCTTTCTCGCAAACTACTCAAAAATGAAAAAAAGAATCGAACGTCCTGCCGTCAACTTTGATTTTTCGGCGGCATGTTGACCTTTTTGGGCGACATTTTTGGATGGATGATGTGGACTAATTTGTTGAAGAAAATGCAATGGATTATTTTGCTTGTCACCGGAAATGGATGGAACCTGTGGCAGGACCACTTTGAAGATGATCCTGATTAGTAATTACTAAGAAATGTAGTCCATACGGGATGGTACAATGGCGGTGCAAGCTGGGAACAAAATGCAAATACCGGGAATGATTCTAGTAGACTATAGAAAAAGATAAACCCCGAACGCCCGATTTTTGGCATTTGGGGCCGAACGCCCTTCTGACCATTGGATGATTTGCACGGATCTTGAAGCAAGCCTGGTTGTACGTCACTTTTTGAGAACGTTTGAAATAACGACCGAACCGAGCTAATAATTTCTGTGATGTATCTTCTCCCTTCCCCGCGATAGCTTCTCTCCACACTCTTCCCCTTCTCTCTCTCTCTCTCCTCCCAATCCTACCCGCATGGATGCGATTCCCACAAGCTCGGCGGACAGCCACAGAGGCGGAGGTGGAGGAGGCATACGGGGTGGACTTGGACGTGGCTTCTTGCGCCGATCGATTGCCAAAACCACATTTCACCGCAACAAATTTGTTAAAAAAAATCAATCACACCATAACACTTGGCAAAAATATAATGGCTAACATGTATCTCCCATGGCAATTTTGCACATATTTTTTTAATATGCACCTAAAAGTTCTAGTTCATTGAGCAATATAATGGAATAGTCACACGACAAATGTATGTAATTGTGATCTTTATAAAGTTTTTACCATGGAAATTTTACAATTTTTCATGTACCATCGCAAATTCATTCTTTGCACAATGGTCATTTCTAATATGCAACTGCCATGGAAAATTCTTTTGTACTAATTTTACTATGCACATTTTGCCACGTGTGATCTTCTTTCTATAGTTCAACGTGGCAATATCATGTTGGTTTTTTCGATTTACTTTTTTGGCATACTTTTGCCATGTATGTATTTAGTTTTGCTGCAGCATGACTATTTCATGTAAAAAAATGCGAGGGTAAAGGAGATTTTCATTACTCAAGGGGCCTCTCAACCACGACCAAATTTACAATGAAATCTAACCCCGAGTACAACCACACTGCGGTTCGGGGGTACTACGGCCATAAGCGGCAAGCTCATGGCTAATCTTATTCTGCGAACGACAACAAAGAGTAAAGGAAATCTCCCTATCCTCAGATGAGGCCAAGCTCTTAATCTCCTGGATCACAAAGCGATGTACCGATCTATCATCGGATTTTGCTATGATCAGCGACACTGCCTCGGCACTATCTAGTTCTACCAAAATTGGCAGCTTCGTCCGGTGGAGGGCTAGCTCCAGCCCCTCCCTACACACCACGAGCTCGGCGACCAACGCGTTACCACATGTACAGAGTTCACGGCAAGCGTTGAAGATGATGTTTCCCTGAGAGTCGTGGAGGATCATCCCACCCCCTGCCATACCTGTAGCCGGTATAAAGCTTCCGTCCATGTTCAACTTAGTCCATCCTGTAGCAGGAGCGACCAAGCTCAGCATCTTTTTTTTTGAAACGCGGTCCCTTAGGGCCCGATTCATTAAATAAGCTTGAAGAGAATTGCCCGGTTAATAAACGGAAAACCGGGCGAAAACCGTCACAATTGGCCCGCAGAAACAAGGAACACAGGGCGACCTGGCAACCCACACAAGAACGCACACACGCCGCCGAGGGGAAGCGTCGAGGCTTGTGCCGGCCGATGCCAAACAGTCAACCACACGTGCTGGCGTCCAGGCAGCTCCGACTCTGTCGACGAGCATTGCAGGAGAAAAGCGTTGGGCTTGCGCCGAGCCAGCGCCAGAGCGGCGACCCCTCGAACACGCCGGAAGAGACCGACTACCAAGAACCATCAGCAAACTTGACTCCGCCCGAAGCCACCATCGTTGCCACAAACAGGAAGCCGCGCAACATCCGCATTGCCAGACGGGCACCTGCCGACCACAATGCCGCGAGCGTCCAGCCCATGAAGCACGCAACCGGGATCCGAAGCTCTTCAAGGCGACACCCCAAAGAGGGAAGCGACGATGTCGACACCGTCGCCCGACCCAACCGGGCCTTAGACTTTCATCCGAAGAGCAAGATCCGAGGGTGTAAGAGGATGCCGGACTCCACAACGGCGCCTCCAAGGAGGTTAAACGATCTCCAGCCAAGCTTTCGCCCGGAGTATCCCCAACACCCTCACGCACTGCACCTTCGCTGACCCGCCCACCTCTCGCAGTGCCACCACGCCAGCAGCACCAGAGAGCCACCAAGCACTTCACCTCCCCGCCGGTCAAGAAGACGTAGACGGGCTAGATCCGGCCGATCTGGCATCCCACCAACGCAGCGCCGAACAGGAGCCACCCGAGGCCAGCACACCACCGGCCCGACCAGGGACACGCCCCACAAGGCAGGCGAGGGGGCCGAGCCCGCCCTGACCGCCGAAGAGGAGCAGCTGGCCGAAGACCAGTCGCCCGTCCTCAACGCAGCCCGCGACCGCCACCCGCGAGAGTCGCTGCCAGGGAGCCGTCCCATTGGAGAAGAAGCCCGGAGGTCCACCGGCGACGCAGTCGAAGCCCTCGTACGGATCCAACTCTCGACGCAGAAAGGGGATCGAGCCTCCCCACCCCGAGATCCCGCGGCCTGGCGAGAGGAAGCCGACCCCACCACCGTCGTCCGCCGCCCGGGCTTAGCCCGGCGGCCTCCTCCGGCGACGGCGAGGGGAGGAAGGGGGGCGGGAGGGCGGACCGGCGGCACGGGCTGGGATCCGCCCGTGTCGCCTCAGCCGAGACGACGCGGGGGCAGAGTGGCTACTTTTAATGAGAGAAATGTGAGCTAGGACGCTGGCTGTATGTGCTGGTGGCGCAGCATTGATCATCATTTTCTCCTTAACAACATCGCCATTAAGGTATTGCTTGAGGCACAACAAGGAGCTGATATATCCATGAAGGAACCATCGAGAGGATTCAGTTGGAGGTGGCTTTTTTTCATGCGTGATCTCATTACGCACGTGCCAAGTTCTCCACATGATGTAGTTTTTTTACTCTTTTCATTGTTTATCATAGCAGATACTCCTATTACTGTAGGTATTGTTGTTTTGTTTTGCAGGTTTACCAAATGTTGCTCAGGAAGGCCCAACTCGGAAGACACAGGCCTACTGAGCCCAACTGACTGGCCGTTCGCGCGGGCTACGCGGTAGCACGAATGATTGCGTGCTCTTTTTTCGTTCGATTGCATGACTGGTTTTTGGTCCGAACGATTCATTCGCACCTCTCCAGACTGAAGCGTTTTGGTCCTTATTAAGGTCCTAGAATATCGGTTTGAGGCCCGCTGGATGGAGGAGGGATATGACGAAGTACTTAAGCAAGCTTGGGAGGAAAGCTGGCCGGAAGGAGGAGGGGAGGTGTCTTGGGCGTTGGCAGGGGTGGCGAGGAGGCTGACGAAATGGAGCAAAGAGGTTGTGGGTCAGCTGGGGACGAGGTTGAAGAAGGCAAACTGCGAGCTTGAGAAGTGGCGGCGTCGTGACATTATGGAGGAGAAAGTTAAGGAGGAGGCATGGTGGAGAGGGGAAGTAGCAAAGTTGGAGGAACTAATGCATATTAAGTGGAGACAAAGAGCACATGTCTGGTGGCTTAAGGGGTGGGGAAGGAATGCAAAGTTCCTGCATAAATGCGCTACGGCAAGGAAGAAGAACAACAAGATCAAGGAGTTAAGGAGGGAAGATGACTCGGTGGTGAAGGAGGGACCCGAGATGACTAATTACGTGTGTTCATTTTTTAGGATTTGTTTACTACTAAACCGAGTAGAAGGATGGAGGAGCTCGCACAAAAAGTTCAGAGGCGGGTTACACCGCAAATGAACGAGTTCCTGGAGAAGGAGTTCACACGTGAGGAGATCAAAACCGCCCTCGATCACATCAGAAACTTAAAGGCACCAGGGCCGGATGGCATGCCATCATTGGTGTATAAAAACATTGGTGCATGATGGGAGAAAAGATTGCTGATGAGGTGCTGCACGTGCTCAATGGTGGACCAATGCCGGAGGGCTGGAATGATACTTTTGTGGTCTTGATACTGAAGGTTAAAAACCCAAACAGAATAAAGGATCTAAGGCCCATAAGCTTGTGCAATGTGCTCTACAAACTTGTCTCAAAGGTGTTGGCCAACAGGCTGAAACTCATCCTTCCAGAGGTGATCTCGGAGAACCAAAGTGCATTTGTACCTGGACGCTTAATTACAGACAATGTGCTAATATCGTATGAACTCTCACACATGCTCTTGAATAAGAAGAAAGGCAAGGAGTGCTATGCAGCGATCAAAGCTGACATGAGCAAAGCATATGATAGGGTCGAATGGGGGTTCCTCAAGGTGATGCTGGAGAGACCGGGGTTCTCTGATGCTTGGGTTCGACTACTGATGAAGTGTGTTACTACGGTACGATATCAGATAAAGATTGATGGGGTCCTCATGGAGCAGTTTGTACCAACCAGGGGCTTACGGCAAGGGGATCCACTCTCGCCGTATCTTTTTGTTATCTATGCCGAGGGGCTCTCAGCACTGCTGCATGATGCCAAGAGGGAGGGGAGGTGATAACCCACAAGTATAGGGGATCGCAACAGTTTTCGAGGGTACAGTATTCAACCCAAATTTGTTGATTCGACACAAGGGGAGCCAAAGAATATTCTCAAGTATTAGCAGCTGAGTTGTCAATTCAACCACACTTGGAAATTTAGTATCTGCATCAAAGTGTTTAGTAGCAAGGTAATATGATAGTGGTGGTAACGGTAACAAAAGTAAAGGCAGCAAAAGTAATGTTTTTGGTATTTTGTAGTGATTGTAACAGTAGCAACGGAAAAGTAAATAAGTGTAAACCAGTATATGGAAAACTCGTAGGCACCGGATTAGCGATGGATAATTATGCCGGATGTGGTTCATCATGTAACAGTCATAACATAGGGTGACACAGAACTAGCTCCAGTTCATCAATGTAATGTAGGCATGTATTCCGTATATAGTCATACGTGCTTATGGAAAAGAACTTGCATGACATCTTTTGTCCTACCCTCCCGTGGCAGCGGGGTCCTATTGGAAACTAAGGGATATTAAGGCCTCCTTTTAATAGAGAACCGGAACAAAGCATTAGCACATAGTGAATACATGAACTCCTCAAACTATGGTCATCACCGGGAGTGGTCCCGATTATTGTCACTTCGGGGTTGCCGGATCATAACACATAGTAGGTGACTATAGACTTGCAAGATAGGATCAAGAACACACATATATTCATGAAAACATAATAGGTTCAGATCTGAAATCATGGCACTCGGGCCCTAGTGACAAGCATTAAGCATAGCAAAGTCATAGCAACATCAATCGCAGAACATAATGGATACTATGGATCAAACCCTAACAAAACTAACTCGATTACATGATAAATCTCATCCAACCCATCACCGTCCAGCAAGCCTACGATGCAATTACTCACGCACGATGGTGAGCATCATGAAATTGGTGATGGAGGATGGTTGATGATAACGATGGCGATGAATCCCCCTCTCCGGAGCCCCGAACGGACTCCAGATCAGCCCTCCCGAGAGAGATTAGGGCTTGGCGGCGGCTCCATATCGTAAAACGCGGTGAAACTTTCTCTCTGATTTTTTTTCTCCCCGAAAGCCAATATATGGAGTTGGAGTTGGCGTCGGAGGGCCACCAGGGGGCCCACGAGGTAGGGGGCGCGCCCAGGGGGGAGGGGCGCGCCCCCCCACCCTCATGAACAGGGTGTGGGCCCCCTGGCCTTCATCTTTGGCGAGGATTTTTTATTAATTATTCTAAGATATTCCGTGGAGTTTCAGGTCATTCCGAGAACTTTTGTTTTCTGCACATAAAACAACACCATGGCAGTTCTGCTGAAAACAGCGTCAGTCCGGGTTAGTTCCATTCAAATCATACAAGTTAGAGTCCAAAACAAGGGCAAAAGTGTTTGGAAAAGTAGATACGACGGAGACGTATCAGGAGGTTGTCCAGTGTCCAAGTGTGTCAAGGGGCACCTACCATCACCCATCTATTCTTCGCAGATGATTCCATCCTAATGATCAAAGCAAGCAATGGTGAAGCCGGAGAACTAAAGAGGATTCTGGACCTTTATGAGGAATGTTCGGGACAATGCATTAACAAGGAGAAGAGTGCAATCATGTTTAGTGACAATACCTGATAGAGGTGGGGTGTCCCGATCTTTCAATGAGATGATAACTATCGATTTGGTGGAGACGACTTTGACGATCCGACTAAAAACATGCACGATGTTGCGCCTTAGCAATTGCTAAACCAACTCCGAGAGGTTATTGACCACGCCGGAGCACAATCAACCTGACCACGAAGGTCTATTCCTGCAAGCAATCGAAGAACAAGCAAGAATATGATAAAAGCAATCTAAATATTGTGAGTATATATGAAGCATTGATAAAGGCGGGGATCCGTAAGCGGTCTTTGTCTGGTCGTTGGACACAAACGAAGTACACGAAGTTGCAATGGCTAACTTTTAACTAAACAAATCCCAAGGGAAAAGCTACTAGATGTATCTACTTATATAGGAGCAAGGGGTGGCGGACAAGGAGGTGGTAGGACGTCCCAAGGCAGCCTAAAACTAACCCTAGGTCCAATGGGCCCAAGTGGAGGTGATGTAACACCTTTGGACTTGTAGTTTAACTCGGATTCTGCTGCATCATCTGATTGTTTCGTCCATAACTCAACGCTCCGGACGAATTTGAAGGTGAATCCAATTGGGTTGGAAAGTGCACGAAATCTAGTTTCCAAGAAAAAAAGAATCACCCAATTTGAAGTCCGTATGAAAAAGATGTTGGCGTTTTGAGTCAGGTATGTCTGTGCAGTCCGAATCTGAATTCAGAACGTGAGAGACTTGGACTCTATCTTCTCTTGGCCCAAAAGTGACGTGAGAGGACTTTTTGAACATCACCTAAACTTCTCCTTTTCCCTTATCTTCATATGTGGATTGTACAAATGTCTCATACACCCGCAATTAGACAAAACACAAAAATGTGTGAAATATTTTTGTTCTGGATAACATAAATAGATTATTGAATAATTTGCACTAGAAATCACCTGACAAATATGCATGTATGCAATATTTTTGGTCTTATCCAAGGTAGTCATGTCTTCATCATCCTCCCCTTCTTAAAAACAAAGCCGTCCTCGGCGTTGCTTAATCTGAAATGTGGCTAACAAAATAGACAAGGTGTACATGTTGTATATGTATATGTCATCCATTTTTACTTCCCTTGATTTTTGCACATATGACACATGTGTATATGAGGAACCTTCATAGATTATAAAATATAAAGCCAAAATATTATCATAAGTAGAATGCATGAAAATATTGCAACTCAGTTTGCACATATAAGTGAAGCTCTTATTCATATAAAAAGATTAGCAATATTCATCATTGAACCATCCCAACATTGGTGAATAAACCTTACGTGCATCAAATTTATATGCTACAACATGCTTAAATAAGAAAACATGCAATAAGTCATTTGACACAGAATGATCACCAAGATTAGAGGTCATATCAAAATGATTAAACATTGGCACAATTATTTTAAAATGTATTTGGTCCAAATCTGAATTATATCCTGATTCGCATGGTTCTTTGACATTAACAGTTAATTCAATGGGCGCAGTCAAAATTGTTGGTATTTCAGTTGTTTGATCACATGATGCATTCATGATAGTAACATGATTCTCTAAACTAGGTGGCGTGCTCAAATCAACAGGTAACTCAACACATAATGTATTTAAGTTAATTAGGCATGCATCATTCTCATGTGAAATTATATCATCAATACTTTTACTGTTACCTTGTCGCAAAGATGTAGCTGATGTAGGTATGGACAATGGCAATATATCATACACTTGAGATGATGTCGCACTCACAATCTGAGGTGTGGCTACTCTAGAAGGTGCAACGATGGAGGAATCAACCGATGGTAGTGAGCATGAATTGGAATAGTAATTGTTGTAGTCACCCAGTGCATTCTCCTGTAACTGTCTCTCAAAGGTACAAGCACGAACATACATACCAGTAATGCAATGAGGAATATACTGAAATCTTGCTTGAATATTATGGTTCAAACCACCAAAAAATCTATTCATTGTACCATCCTTAGATTCTTCTATGTCACAATGATGCATATAAGATTTGAAATCTTGGTAGTAAGCGTGAACAGTGTTGTTGCCTTGTTTAAATTGTTCAAATTTGCAAAGCAATTCACGACGATAGTAAGGAGGGAAAAATTGTTGTCTCATTACATCTTTCAAATCTTTCCAAGTTGTGGGTTGGTTATTAATGTTTTTCTTACAATGCACACTCCACCAAACAGAAGCAAAACCAGTAAATGCTCTAGTGGCAGCTCGTACTCGCTCAAGTTCATAAAAGTCATGGTGACTAAAAACCTGTTCTACTTCAAGCTCCCAAGCAAGATAAATAGCAGGATTAAATCTACCCTCAAATGACGGTAAAGAGATAACCTAACCATGTACTTGTGTGTGTTGTCCCAACTCTCGTGATGGTGGAGATGTGTCCGTCATCCAAGAACTTCTATCTCCGGAACCTGTCATGATTAGTAGAAACAAGAAACAAAATTCGAGAATAATGTTCCTATGAACTACTAGGATGCGGTGGTAAAACGCTCACAGTATAGCAAATATCAATATCTTACAAGTTCTTACCATGCAGTAGGTGGTGACAAGCAACCAGCGGTGTCAAATAACTCTAAAGATTGTGTAAAGCGATTGCCAGGGAAACGTACGTATGCATGGTGTAGAAATATGTGGAGCTGGGTTGGCTATATATGGTAGCAAAAAATTAGCAATAATCAATTCAAAGATGCAATGTTGAATAAACACTCAATGACGGTATTGTGCTGGTCCTAGGCTAGACCGGACTAGAGACGCGAGCCAAGAACACTAATGAGGTCACTGCGTAGCACAACTGACATCAATAAAGGATACTAAGTAGCTCTGGACAGCAAGATATAAGTGAAGATCGCAACGGCAGTAAAGATAATGATGAAAAAACTGCCAAGCAGGATATACAACAACTCTCTCTCCAACTTTCCTCTTGAAAAGTTTGAGCCAATTTTCTGATAAATTTTTCAAAGAATGGTACTAACTCAAGCTTTCCAATGCAGAAAGAATCACTCAATTCTGAATTGATATGAGGAGTCAAAGAATTCTAAAGCTGACCTGAGATATTAGAACAAGTTGTGTTCACAAACTTCGGAGGGCAAAAAGACCTATTTAGAAGCCAATTTTGAGGTGTCAAATATTGAAGTACTTTCTGCAACTATTTAGATGCGGCTCGTCGCTAACTTTAATTTGAGTACTCACGGGGCCAAAACGGACTTTGTATGAGGAAGATACACTTGTTTTACTGAACAATGTGCAAAACAGATTCCAATCCGAATTCAGGTACGAGATCGATTATAGATAGATCTGAAAAAAAATTCTTCTCTCTTTTTTCCCACTTTTTTTTCTTTTTCTTCCCTCTCTTTTTCTTTTTTTTCTTTCCTTTTTTCTCTCTTTTTTTCTCTATCTTTTTTTGTGGCTTTTTCTTGGACAAAAGGTAAGAAAATAAATCTAATCTAAGGATACCTGGAAATTCTCACCGAGCAACCTGAAAACTAATACCACTTGATAGAGGCGGGGTGTCCCGATCTTTCGATGAGATGATAACTATCATTTTGGTGGAGACGACTTTGACGATACGACTACAAACATGCACGACGTTGCGCCTTAGCAATCGCTAAACCAACTCCGAGAGGTTATTGACCACGCCGGAGCACAATCAACCTAACCACGAAGGTCTATTCCTGCAAGCAATCGAAGAACAAGCAAGAATATGATAAAAGCAATCTAAATATTGCGAGTATATATGAAGTATTGATAAAGGTGGGGATCCGTAAGCGGTCTTGGTCTGGTCGTTGGACACAAACGAAGTATACGAAGTTGCAATGGCTAACTTTTAACTAAACAAATCCCAAGGAAAAAGCTACTAGATGGATCTACTTATATAGGAGCAAGGGGTGATGGCCAAGGAGGTGGGAGGACATCCCAAGGCAGCCTAAAACTAACCCTAGGTCGTACAAGGCCAATGGGCCCAAGTGGAGGTGATGTAACACCTTTGGACTTGTAGTTTAACTCGGATTCTGCTGCAGCATCCGATTGTTTCGTCCATAACTCAACGCTCTAGACGAAATTGAAGGTGCATCCAATTGGGTTGGAAAGTTCACGAAATCTAGTTTCCAGCAAAAAAAGAATCACCCAATTTGAAGTCCGTATGAAAAAGTTGTTGGCGTTTTGAGTCAGGTATGTCTGTGCAGTCCGAATCTGAATTCAGAACGTGAGAGACTTGGACTCTATCATCTCTTGGCCCAAAAGTGACGTGAGAGGACTTTTAGAACAGCACATAAACTTCTCCTTTTCCCTTATCTTCATATGTGGATTGTACAAATGTCCCATACACCTGCAATTAGATAAAACACAAAAATGTGTGAAGTATTTTTGTTCTGGGTAACATAAATAGATTATTGAATAGTTTGCACTAGAAATCACCTGACAAATATGCATGTATGCAATATTTTTGGTCTTATCCAAGGTAGTCATGTCCTCATCAATACCCGTACGGAGCAGAAGGAGATTGTGAAACAAGGAACCGGAATCTCATCTGAAACTTGGAACGAGCGATACCTTGGTTTGCCTGTGTATGTGGGCCGATCTCGCAAATAGGTTTTTGCATATGTCAAAGATGCTATATGGCGTCGCATGCAAGGCTGGAAGAAGAGACTACTTGACAAAGTTGGGAAGGAAGTGCTCGTGAAGGCGGTAGCGCAAGCTATCCCGACATATGCCATGTCATGCTTCTACCTCACGAAAAATCTCTGTGAGGAAATAAGTTCGCTTATTGCAAGGTTTTGGTGGAGCCAGCAAGATAATGAGTCCAAGATCCATTGGATTGGGTGGCCAAAACTAACACAGTCGAAAGCACATGGGGGCCTAGGATTCAGAGATATCCACTCTTTCAACATTGCGATGTTGTCACGTCAGATTTGGCGTCTGATCCAAAAACCGGAGAGCCTTTATGCACAGCTGTTGAAGGCAAAGTACTACCCCGACGGCAACATTTTGAACGCAGCACCGAAGGACGGCATCTCTTATACTTGGAGAAGCCTGCTCCATGGCCTAGAGTTGGTGAAGCAGGGCTACATATGGCGTATAGGTGACGGGCAGCAAGTGAACATCTAGGAGGACCCTTGGCTGCCGAGAGCATGGTCACGTCGAGTCCAAACGCCGAGGAACGGCATCCTCCTGGAAAAGGTGCATGAGCTCATAAATCCGCTCACTGGGCTATGGGACGATGATCTGGTGAGGGACATCTTCGTCCCGCAAGATGCAAGCATGATCCTTGCGACCCCGATGAGGAACGGCATGCAAGACTTCATTGCATGGCATTTCGATGAGAAGGGCGTGCACTCAGTGAAGCAGGCATACAAACTACATGTTAAAATGCATGAGATCATGGCGGATCAGGAGGCCGGCGGGAGCGGAGATGCGCATGGGTCGCTGGATGTATGGGAAAGCACGTACTGGAGCCGTATTTTGAAGATGCCTTGCCAAAGCAAAATCCAAATGTTCACATGGCGACTAGCACATAACTCGCTTGCTCTGCGCACAAACCTAGCAGGGAGGGGGATGGTGATCGAGGATACTAGCTGTCCGCTATGCTCCAGGAATGCCGAGGATGGTGGGCACCTGTTTATAAGATGCAAAGAAGTGAAAATGGTGTGGCGTGCAATGGGCATGGAAGCAGTGAGAAGAGACCTGGAGAGATATAATGTAGTGGGTGATGTCATGGATCACCTATGGACGCTCAAAATGGAGGACAGAGTGCAGATCATGTACTTTTGGTAGGAATGGTGGAATGAGCGAAACAGGGTCAGGACGAAAGAGAAGAGAATGCAGACTGAGGAACTCGTGCACCGGGTCAAGCTTGCTACCATGGAATATTGGGAGGTAGTGGGGAAGCACAAACAGCAAAGCCCTAAAGATCAGACCAGGTGGCGGGCTCCAGATGACGGGATCCTCAAGTTCAACATTGACGGAGCACACATGCCGGGGAGCGCCCAGTCTGCATGGGGGGTCATCGCCCGCGACCATACCGGGGATGTTGCTGCTTGCATGGCTGGGAAGAGTGAGCATGTCCATGATGCTTTCACAGCTGAGTTACAAGCGGCAGCGGCGGCTCTGGAGCTAGCCACACACCTTGGAGCGATCAGGATCTGCATAGAAACGGACTCTCTCACGGCGTACGCATCGGTCCTGGAGGACCTGAAGGTCCAAATGAAGCTCTGGTTCTCACGATATGAGGTATTGCATGTAGAAGAGAGGCCAATTGCGCGGCTCATGAACTAGCAAAGCTTGGATATGATTGTAATGAAAATGAACCCACTGTGTGGGAGGCTACTGTCCCGCCTTCTGTGGCGGCCTCTGTACTAGGCGATTTGCCTAACCTGGTTGAGTAATAAAGCTATTGCTTTGACCCTAAAAAAAAGCCCAGCCAAGGTTTCTGGAGGGCAACCTATTCGGTGCATTGCCTTGTCGTCTTGGTGTTGGCTAAGGGCATCTCCAACGCCGACCTTTAAACCACGCACATGCATCCGGACCGCGGGGTCCGGACCCCAGAAGCCATCCAACGCGGGCCTGTATCGGTCCACCGAGCGGTTCGGACCATGTTTTTCCTGCAGACTAGAACCAAACGGGGGGCGGGGGGGAGGGGGAGGCTTTGCGGGAGTCCGGACACAAGATACGTCAGACTCATACACCCATGGTCCACCCAAAAAAGAAGGCAAAGCCCGCCCTTTTGTAGCGTCCCACACTGTTTCCACGCCAAAATCCTCCACTCTCTCCTTCCATCCGGCCACTCTCCATCCAATTCCCGCCCTTTTTTCTCCTACTTTCTTCTTCGCTGCCTCCATCGATGCATGAAACCAGACGAGGACCTGCTGGAGATGGAGGTGCAGGAGGATTTGACCGTCACCCTTGCCCAGAAGATCAACTCGGCGACAAGGCAAAATTGAAGGAAATATGCCCTAGAGGCAATAATAAAGTTATTATTTATTTCCTTATAATCATGATAAATGTTTATTATTCATGCTAGAATTGTATTTACCGGAAACATAATACATGTGTGAATACATAGACAAACAAAGTGTCACTAGTATGCCTCTACTTGACTAGCTCGTTAATCAAAGATGGTTATGTTTCCTAACCATGAACAATGAGTTGTTATTTGATTAACGAGGTCACATCATTAGTAGAATGATCTGATTGACATGACCCATTCCATTAGCTTAGCACCCGATCGTTCAGTATGTTGCTATTGCTTTCTTCATGACTTATACATGTTCCTATGACTATGAGATTATGCAACTCCCGTTTACCGGAGGAACACTTTGGGTACTACCAAACGTCACAACGTAACTGGGTGATTATAAAGGAGTACTACAGGTGTCTCCAATGGTCGATGTTGGGTTGGCGTATTTCGAGATTAGGATTTGTCACTCCGATTGTCGGAGAGGTATCTCTGGGCCCTCTCGGTAATACACATCACATAAGCCTTGCAAGCATTACAACTAATATGTTAGTTGTGAGATGATGTATTACGGAACGAGTAAAGAGACTTGCCGGTAACGAGATTGAACTAGGTATTGGATACCGACGATCGGATCTCGGGCAAGTAACATACCGATGACAAAGGGAACAACGTATGTTGTTATGCGGTCTGACCGATAAAGATCTTCGTAGAATATGTAGGAGCCAATATGGGCATCCAGGTCCCGCTATTGGTTATTGACCGGAGACGTGTCTCGGTCATGTCTACATTGTTCTCGAACCCGTAGGGTCCGCACGCTTAAGGTTACGATGACAGTTATATTATGAGTTTATGCATTTTGATGTACCGAAGGTTGTTCGGAGTCCCGGATGTGATCACGGACATGACGAGGAGTCTCGAAATGGTCGAGACGTAAAGATTGATATATTGGAAGCCTATATTTGGATATCGGAAGTGTTCCGGGTGAAATCGGGATTTTACCGGAATACCGAGAGGGTTACCGGAACCCCCCGGGAGCTATTTGGGCCATAGTGGGCCTTAGTAGAAAAGAGAAGGGGCTGCCCTAGATGGGCTGCGCGCCCCCCCCCCCCTTCCCCTAGTCCTATTAGGACTAGGAGAGGTGGCCGGCCCCCTCCTCCTCTTTTCCCCTCCGAGGAATCCTAGTTGGACTAGGATTGGAGGGGGAATCCTACTCCCAGTGGGAGTAGGACTCTCCTGCGCCTCCCCCCCTTTGGCCGGCCAGCCTCCCCTCCTCTCTTCCTTTATATACGGAGGCAGGGGCACCTCTAAACACACAAGTTGACACAAGTTGATCCACGTGATCTATTCCTTAGCCGTGTGCGGTGCCCCCTGCCACCATATTCCTCGATAATACTGTAGCGGAGTTTAGGCGAAGCCCTGCTGCTGTAGTTCATCAAGATCGTCACCACGCCGTCGTGCTGACGGAACTCTTCCCCGACACTTTGCTGGATCGGAGTCCGGGGATCGTCATCGAGCTGAACGTGTGCTCGAACTCGGAGGTGCCGTAGTTTCGGTACTTGATCGGTTGGATCGTGAAGACGTACGACTACTTCCTCTACGTCGTGTCATCGCTTCCGCAGTCGGTCTGCGTAGGGTACGTAGACAATACTCTCCCCCTCGTTGCTATGCATCACATGATCTTGCGTGTGCGTAGGAAATTTTTTGAAATTACTACGAAACCCAACAAAAATCGCCCGTCAAAGTGAGGGCCGCAGAGGAGGAAACGCTCAGGAAGCGGAAGGCCGACAGAGGGCGTGCTGATGGCGTCTGTGGTGGTGGACGTGCTAGTTGCGGATGCGGTGGAGGTCGCGGACGTGGTCGCGGAGCCTAGATGGTGTCGCCGACCGTCTAGACGCCACCATGGCTAGAGCATTACAAGACTCTATACTACTATGCCGCCAAACAACTCAGTAGGTTGTCTACGGCAACCGCCGCCAGGTAATTAAGTGCCTTACATCATCGATGTAAATGCGGCGCCGCTGCTCTTCTCGGAGTCTTCTTCGCCACGGCTCGTCCCGGCACGGACGGCCGAGCGGGGAGCACATGGGTTCATGCACGCTATTCAATCCTATGCATAAAGCGAGGCGGGGTGGGAGAGAAGGCCTACGGAAACACGGAAAGTGAGATGCTCGACATCATCCATGATGGAGGCGGGGGGAGGAGGTTATGAGGACGGACAAGTGGAAGACTCGGATCCCACCTAGTACGGAAACTACACCCACATGCAGCAGAGCTACACCCAGACCGGCATGGGCACACAGCAGCAGGATTGGGCCGCCAGACAGGCGGAGGAGGAGGAGGTGGAGGAGGATGAGGATGGCAAGGACGATGATCCGGATGATTTTGGCGGTGATCCGAAGAAGAAGGGTAGAGGAGAAAGCTTCAACATGCGGAAGGACGAGTTGTTGCACAATGCATGGTTGGCTACTAGCCTCGGTTCGATCCATGGCACGGAGCAAAAGGGCTCAACTTTTTGGGCTAATATTCACACGTGGTTCCATGAACACAAGCATTTTGCGCGCTACTCCGATGCGATCATCCGCAACCGTGAACCAAAGTCCCTTAATCATCGATGGTAGAGGCCGTGATGAAGCATTCGGCCACTTGGTGCATCTCATCGCACAGTGGCCTAGTGGTGCCCAAATGACCGAGCAAGTAAGTTCATTTGACCGGATATGCATAGATTTGTAGCCGGATATGCATAGTTTTGTTGATCATTGGCTGGATATGCATAGTTTTCTTGACCATTGGCGGGATATGCATAGTTTTGCTGATCATTTGCCGAATATGCACAGTTTTATAGCCGAATATGCATAGTTTTGTAGGCGGATATGCACAATTTTGTAGCAGGCAACCGAAGTGGAACCTATTCATAGCCAGGACCGCCGCCCAAGTCACCGAGGAAGAAAGAAGAGTCAAAATATTCAGAAGCGAGGTCGAAAAATGAAGAAGGGATAGACTTGCTAAATGAATACGAGCTGTGGCTAATACCCGAGGCATAAAAGACGCATTTTCTACGGGATCCCGAAACCACCAGCCACCCCGACCTAATTCATGATGAGCCCACCCAACTTCCTGGCGAACCAGTGACCCAAACGACCCAACAAAAGAACCACCCAAGAAGGTTAGAAGAGGGTTTCGGGGAAAGAAGTGGGAGGAGGAGAGGGCAAAGCGAGAAGGTGTGGCGGTCAAGATGATGGAGAGGTTCGATGACATCTTGTCGAAGGAGGAGGAAGGCATACGTCAAGTGCTCGGACATTAAGAAGGAAAAAAAAGGCGAAGAGGTTCAAACTGTTGATGGAGGCGACCAAGAAGAAGCTAGCGCTCGAAGAGAAGAGGGCCTTGATCGAAGAGAAGAAGGCCATGCTCGGGGAGAAGAAGATGATACTCGAAGAAAAGAAGGTGAAGATCGCAGCCAATGCGGAGGACGCCGAGGTGTTGTCCTTGAAGGCAGAAAGATGAGTTGGAGGCGGCGGGCGAGGAGGATGAGACGACGGAGAAGGAGGCAGAGGAGGAGGTTGCATACGCGGCGGCGATGGCACCTTGAGGGTGGAAGAGGTTCGGATTGCCGATCTGACAGGGCAGAAAATCTCAATTTTTGGCACAAACTGCCGGACTGTATTTTTTTGTGATCGAGCATGTAAAAACTTAAGCATACTTGCATCTTTTTTGTTATGATCAAGCTTGTGATCCGGCGATCTATGGATCACATTTTATTTAAATTTTAAATTGCCCTTACTGACGGACATATACTCCCTTCGTTCATTTTTGTAAGACATTTTAGACATTTAAAACAACACCTAAAACAGTTTAATTTCAGCTGTCTAAAACTACTTAACAAAGTAACAGAGGGAGTACCATGATTTTAAATTGCCTTTCTTTACTGACATGTTTGTATGGCCGGTCAAAGTTTCCACGGACTGATCCCTTGTCCATAGATAAATGCGGGAGCAAATTTACGGGTCCGCGTCAACTGATTTGCATCCGCAATCGGCGACTCTAAACGGTGAAGTGCCCATCTGGGTGAGCGCACGCAGCTAATTAAGATCGATCGACGGGTGTACGCAGACTGGCTATGTTGTTGCCAGGGAGAATCATCATGATTAGCATCTTTCTTTTATAGATAGAGTAGATAATAATAAATGCATCATGATCACGATGTCAACTTAAATCTTCCACTATCCAGAAAATCGGTGGCAACGACTTCACGGGAAAATACGAGGAGCCATACCAGCTCACCCACAAAAAAACTGTTCCGTTTACGGCCACACTGAGTGGTACTACAGATATACAACAGCTAAGCATGTGCCGCTCAGGTGCCGCCAGCGCCATCCGGTCACAAGTTCTCCTGTTTGCTGCACTAACCGGCCCCATTCTACATATGTAGTATACAGAAGATGAATTAACGAAATGTTTTTTGTTTATCTCTATGTGCACGCTGGTTGTGTACAAACAAACGCTACAGAGAGCTTGCCTCCGGTGTCAGTTTTACCATTTACCATGCTGCCAGCCTGCTACTGCTAGCTAGGCTCAGGCTGATTGCATGGAGATGCTATCTGTGATGCCTCCTAGTCTTCATACGAAAATTTCAATACATCCCTTTGAAAACAGGATTTGATCGGCAGATGCTTGCACCGTACTCTTCATACTCTGCTTTTGTGTGGCACGCCTGTTGGAGATAGAAATATGACAGTTAGCTTACATCACATACTGAACATGCAAGTCAAATCAAATCACAGTAAAGATGCTTCACTATAATACTTAGGCTTTGGAGTCCATTTTCAAAACTACTTGCTCCAACCTATAACCCTTAGACAGGTTACAACTTTTGATGCATAGCTCAGATCATTGGTCGAGATTAAAATTTGCCCCTTTTAATTGCAAGGGTAGTATAATCTATTTAATTGTGGCCAGCCCTCTCAAAAGCCAATTGCCAGTGGTTCTCTTGCTGCCAGTGCATACATGCTGGCCACATCAAGTAGACACCGGTGGGTGCACGCAGAACGATACGTAATTCATGTGTTTAGGCACGATTTGGGGCTGCTACAGGTTGCAGATTTGGTTTGGATTTACTGGGGAGTTCATGTATGTGTTTGATGTGCACAGATTTTCCTTAATTCCGTTCCAGATGGGGCATGGCACAATATCATGGATCAGGTTCACAGTGCCTCCAGGAGTTGTCACTTCCTCAAACAACGCTATCCTGCGAAACTGACGGAGGAAGTATTTTCGGAGGACGTAGATGGAGACAGGTGTTTGCTGTTGGACACTGGAGTTTCTACTATGGACCTAGCTCCCAATGCAATTGAGCTGATTTTCTATCAACGATTGAAGAGAAGCTTGTCCAACATCGTCTGAGATGGTTTGGGCATATTCAGAACAGGCCTCCAGAAGCTCCAGTGCATAGCGGACGGCTAAGGCGTGCTAAAAATGTCGAGAGGGGTCGGGGTAGACCGAACTTGACATGGGAGGAGTCCGTAAAGAGAGATCTGAAGGACTGGAGGTTTGGAGTATCACCAAAGAACTAGCCATGGACAGGGGTGCGTGGAAGCTAGCTATTCATGTACCAGAACCATGAGTTGGTTGCGCAATCTTATGGGTTTCAGCTCTAGCCTACCCAAACTTGTTTGGGACTAAAGACTTTGTTGTTGTGTTGTTGTTGTAGTTCTATCTAATCGCGTAATCACTTCGGCGCGAAAGTACCATTTTGAAGTGATCTTTTTCTTACAGGGACTGAAGCAAAACTCTAACCACACTAACAAATTTCAGGTGATATGAGTTTTCTTACTGCTGTACGGAGACAAAGTTTGAATACCTCGTAGAATTCTGCTGTAGAAGCAAGCACCGATCCGCCAAACCAAACCGCATATCTTTGAATTGGATGGCTAACCACGTTTACTTCCACGGGTTGAGCCTGAAACCAATAAATTTAGCTGAATTTTCAAGTTCCGAACCTACAAGAAAGCCATTGCTTTCTGCTGCCAGAAAGAGGAAAAGAGCAAACAAGGAAAGTTTATACCTTCGCATCTCCACCAAGTCGAGTATTAGATGCACGGACCCGTACATCCACAATCTTTTTCAGGTCCCGCTGTAATCTTCTGTGGAAATCCTTGAACATAGTTGAACCCCCAGACAAGACAATATTCTGTGACATTGAAAGCACACTCAAAATACTGTAATGTCAGAGAAAACAAGGTTTTGATGTACAAACCTTATAAAGAGCCCTTCTTGTGTCAATTGGGGATGATTGGATGCACTTGTCTATAACATCTTGCAAAGGAGTGGTGAAGTCATTGTTGTAAATCTCGGGGTGGAAGAATATCTACAGATATTATGCAGCACTCTGAGAAGATTGAACTAAAACGAGCTTTGAAATTGAAACAAATCACAAAGAAGTTTCAAGATCCTCCTGAATATACAGATATTAAAATTGATCTAAAACAAGCATTGAAATTGAAACATGTCACAAATAAGTTTCAAAATCCTCCCAAATATATTGTCTGCAACAGTTACATTGAAACTAGAAAGGGCTTCAAATCAAATAAAACTGCATTTTTCAATCCATGATGTCAAGTTTACCATTTTACTATTGTTATAAGTGTAAAATACCCTGAACTTTGCCTCATGTTCACTAATGGTGCTAAAACTTTCAAGCGATCCAAAACAAACCCTGAACTTATGAAACAGGCTCCTTTACTTCAAAGTGGTTTTTGCTGAAGAGGCGTCCATGTGACGCCAGTTTTATAGATATGGTAAAAGACAAGCCTAAATAAGACATGAGACCACAGAAGTAACTACACCAGTGTACTAACCTCAGGGCCCAGGAAGCGCTCGTATCCAATGTCACAGGTGTACGGAGCACCCGTTTTTGGTTTGATGCCAGTCAAGCGTTTTATGTACTTTGAGGGCTCCCTGTCATGCTTATTAAATTCCTGAAACAAACACGAAAAAAAACACGAAGATGTAATATCTAATATGATTATTGTTCTCTTTGGATTGCTTCTTCCCAAAAATGATTTAGAGCAGACTAGAAAAAAAGATAATAACAATTTAAGAATCAACAGTGGCAGAAAATGTTAAAGAGGAAAAATATTCAACAAAACATCTTAAGAGCAGGAGTGTACACAGTTAAGTCTGTGCCAGCAAGGTGTTAATATGCCAATACATAAGCTTGAGTGCTATCTGCTGTACTAGCACAGGTTGCTAACTGTGTTGCTTACAAAACCTTCAGCTGAGAACAAAAGGGGAAACTTCTTTTCTACAAAGACCTAAAAATTTCTGGAAAATGGAATAACAGATAGTCTATCGATGTTCAACAACTACAAGCAGCATAATAAACGCCTAATGTACTTAATACCTTCACAATGTCCGAACATGTATAGCAGTACATTTCCTTCGCCCTCCTTGCTACATCAAAAGATTCTTCGGGTGGAATGTGTTCACCTCTTTCCTGCATTCAAGAATTGGAAGTTCGATAACTTAGTACAGTGTGGTCATTCAGTATATTACTCCCTCCGTTCCTAAATACAAGTCTTATAAGAGAATTTAATATGGACTACATATGAATGTATATAGACATAGTTTAGAGTGCAGATTCACTCATTTTGCTCCGTATGTAGTCCATATTGAAATCTCTAAAAAGACTTATATTTAGAAACGGAGGGAGTACTCTATATGACTATTTGAAGCTAAATATGAAAATTATGTATGTCCTTCCTATAGGTGATCTGGTTTCCTTAGTCCAAGATGAGGATAAACATGAGTTTCAGTCTGTCTTGGATAAATGCCACTCGAATTCTGGCGATTTAGAGAAACGCAATTTCCAAACTTTGAAAAATGCCACTGCAAATTTTGCAAACTTTGAAAAACGCCACTGCAGACTTTGAAAAATGCCACTGGAAATGGCATTTTTCAAAGTTTGGAAATTGCGGTGGCGTTTCTCGGAATTGCCAGAATTCAAGTGGCATTTATCAAATTAACCTTTTTTCAATGCGCATGACTGAGAACATTAATCAGAACTATTTTATCACTTCCTGCTGATGATAATAAAATAAAAGGTTAAGTACTATCTTCTGACTGTGGAACTACCTTCATAAGTTGCTGAATAAACTGGGTAACATCCTTGCCTGTAAGTGGGATAGAACTGATACTGTTCCCAATGACATACCCATCAGCAACAGGAACAATGTGGGTAGCTCCGTCACCCACATCAACCACAACACCTGTCATTTCACACTGAAAGCACAGCATGAAGTTCCACAATAAATATCCAATCTGATGATAGCTTAACAGGGGAAGTAAGAAATCAATAGTAAAGATTCAAGAATGTAGCACAAACTGCCAAAGTGGATGAAGCAACAAAATATGCAAATATTCTGTGAATCAGGAATGCATGATTGTTAGATTATACCACACTGGATGGAAGGGAGAGGGAGAGGATTTGCAAACATCTAGTAAGCTAATGTCAGTGTTTAACATTTCAAGTCAATGTTGGCAAGCTCAACAACCAAATTGTGTTGGATTCTAGTGCACTCAACATGCCAGACCCAAGGAAAGTAGGGTAGTAGAAATGGTAGCAAGCACTGTCATTTCAGCAAAAGCATATGCACTGGACCAGGTTTTTACAGACATATAATATGGATGCAGGTTTAGTTGGGGATAGGTGTATTCTCTACCTTACCAAAAGTTCGAGAATCTGAAAGCAAAACGGATAACATATGTTGACAGAAAATATGATGAAAACAAAGCTGATGAAGGACTGCTGTTGTGACTGTTATTACTTACTATAAAGCAAAGACTCCCAATATTTCTCGATCCTAAATCCAAATCGAGGTGCATGACTAGCAGAACACTAACAAATTGTCTTTAATGCCTTAAGTAATCCCCATCCAACTAGATCAGTCCATTCGATCCTCTTCTGTTTCCAACTCGAACTTAATTGCTCAAGTAGCAGCTAGCCTAGCAGTCAACTCCACAGATGGACATCTTCTACCGCAAGGAGTAGTGCAGAACCAGGAGGTCATCGATGAGCCAATCTGCCGGGTTCTCAACATCTATTAATGACGGTACAGTGAACATCAATAACATCTTACTCCGAAGGAAACCCACCGACTTAACTTGGTGTAATAAGACAAAGGAGCGGCAGTTAGGCTATCGAGCACCATGGTACTCGGTATTTTTTTTTTAAATCTAAAAAGATGTTTGTAAGTCTAAAAAATTTACATATAGATGTTTTCAACATATCTGTAAAATTGTATGTTCATTTATAGGGTACACAGAATAATGTGTCTCCAAAAACAGCAAAAGTTAACTTCATTTTGATCAACATATTTATCTTATTTATGACACCACAGATGGAAGATACATTGATGAACATATGTACACAAATACTGCATATCTATAATAACATGCAGAATGTGCGTGAAAAGAATGAAGGATACCATATCTGGCTGCGTAGCAGACCTCTAATTTGGTCGATTTTCACTTTGTATGTATCGACTTCTTAAATTAGTGTGGTGAAATTTTCTTACGGAATTCTCACTTGGTTTTCATAAATATATTTCCTTCACGCGTTTATAATATACACCAACAGAAAAGCATCCAAGAATTACGAGTCAAGGAGTCGAGCCGAGGTTGAGACTCATAGACTAATCGATCGTGACTAGTCTACACTACTGCTGGACTAGTCGACATGGTATTGCAGTACTCAGCTTACAGTACTCGACTAATAATACCTAGGATGTAGTATATCCTATATATTACAGTACAATATACAATAAAAATTGAGTTGATCCATAGGAGGATCACAGCAGCATAGGAGAACAGCAAGGGAGGAGCACAAGCAGAGGGGTGGATCCAGGGGAGGAGCAGAATCAGCGGAGGGAGAGCGTCACAATGCTCCTGGGCACCGCTGGCGGGGGTGGTGGGTGGCAGCGGCGGGTCAATGGGCGGTGGCCTAGTCCCAGGTGAGGCGGCTCGTTGTGGAGCAAGCCTGGAAAGCTAGGATTGCAACCCCTCCTAGATGCACATTTAGAAATTATGTGCAAAATAAGCAGATATGCACACTTTTGTGCAACACCAGGCTTAGCGTGCAAGGTGGCTGACTAAGAAATAATGATTTTTTAGACCACCAAAAAATAGAAAATCCATGCAAAAATACAAACTCTTGTTTATTGCACATGCAGGGTGTTTAATCACCTCATAATTCAAGTTTGTAACAGTGGGTGCTCCCGATTTTTTTATATTGGTTGTATGCTACTTCCTATTTCTCCGTCTCTTTCTTAGTAGAGAAAACATGTGCTCTATCTCATGTGGCAATACCTTGTTGAATTTGTTAAAATTCCTTTTTGATATCTAAGAGATCTTTTTGAAACATTTCCTAAATTTCTAAAGGGGAAGGCTGCACGCTAGCGTTGATTCATGTGGCCTCTACGGTTCTCTGCAGCAGTAGCCCATGGCCACAGAAGATTCGGATCATGTGAGAATTGCTTAAATCGTTTCTCGACTGCCATCTGACGCAATGCAGGAGGAGGATAGTGTACCGATCAGACCCACCGAAACCCCTGGGGCATGGACAATGAGATTACCAGATTCAGTGGTATTAACACTGCCATGTTGTCACAGATTTAAGTCCTTCCAGTGCGAGCCGTCCAATCGGGAAGATCCAATGGCTCACATGCCCCACACTAGTGAGTTTAACACTACATTTTGTAATTTTGTAATTGTGGACCTTGTGGCAGCATATAACCTACAATTCCATCGAGGTACATATCCGGGTTTAAGTATCTATTTGTAACTTCGAACAAGGGATGAGCAGATGATAATTAGTTTTCAGATGCTCAATGCTAAACTATAGCAGCCAAAATCTGGGACCAGTGACACTGGAAGCACCACTTAATAGCATTTGCCATGCAGTTACTCGTAACAAATCTAATATGAAAGGAAGTCTTAGTGGTAGTCAGTCTTCCCCAGGACACGATACATGGTGAATGTCCAACACAAGAGATCACATAGCATAACCTAGAGTATTCTACATTGACAGAACAGAACAAACAAGGTAATTGAAAAGGGAACCACTATAAATCTTGCTCGTCGTAAATGTGCAATACAGCAGTAAAACTATACTGAAATGGCCAGTTTCAGAGTTCAGACTCAGAAAATCCAAAGCTCAATGACCACAAGAGAAAACTCTGACGACTAACCTTGGTTGTTGTGTATCCTGCGGCTAGGGCAAGGACGGGTTGAACCGCTATGTAGAGACCAGGCACATTGAACGTCTCAAACATGATCTCCCCAGTGTACTCCCGGGTTTCTGGAGGAGTCAGTGGGCTCTCGGTCAGCAGGAAATAGTGATCTTCTGGGTCACACCTGAGGTAGTTGAAAATGCATTGCTGCCAGAACTTCTCCATGGTGTCCCAGTTGTCAACCTGAGCAGTTAATTTTCAGCCCAAATTAAGGAAGATCACACATGAACACACGCACATGACGGTGCCAAAACATCAACATTCAGCAATGCAGTTTAGTCGGTACCCACCTGGCCGTTGCGAATGGGGTAGCTCAAGCTGTATGTGCTGCTGGAACGGGACCGGGCTAAAGCCTCCTCCCCTATTAAGAAGTCGAGATCGGCCATGACGCCCGCGCTGTGCTGCGCCAGCCAGTTCCCTTTGGCGGTGGCCCTCGTCTGGTCGGAGAAGGACTCGTTGACGGCGACGGCGGTGGGGGTGATGAAGCAGGGCTCCACGTTCCCGGCGAATCCCATCTTGGTGTAGCTGCCAGCCAGGTTACTTGGATCAGCATCGTGCGTTCAACCCACGCGCATTTCCGCGCACAGATCTGGTGAGCGTGAAGGACAGAGATGCGTACCCGGTGCCGTTGTCGATGACGACGGCGGGGCGTGAGGTGGGGTCCATCGTGGTGCGGGGGCGGAGGCAGACGATGTCAGCGGCGGCACCACCAGGTTGCGACTGGCGAGAGGAAAGTCGGCGGCGGGAGGAAACGGTAGCGGGCGGCGGCCACCGTCGCAGCGGCGGGCATCCCACCACCGACCGGCACTAGCGGTAGTAACCACCACGGAGGGGCCCGAGCTTGGGCTGGTTGGTGCGGGGTCGAGAGCGCGAGACAGGGAGGGGAGTAGAAGCTTGGAGAAGAAGGGAGATAATCGAGGAATCGTGGTACCTGGAGCGAGATTAGCTTGCGCTTGTGCTTGGCTTTGGGTTTGGGTTTGCTTTGCCTGGGTTTGTCGGGGTGGAGAGCGAGCGTGTTGCTGATGCTGCCGGTGTCCTCCACTGTTGTTCTTTCTCGGGTTGGTGCGGTGACGGTGTGGCGTGGCGTGGAGTGGGGGCGTGCAGGATGATTGCGACGCCGCCACCGACGGACGGCCTCGTGCCTTTCCTTCTCCTCAATCTTCGGTACTACTCACAGCGGAAAAAGTCTAAAATAAACCTTGAATTTGTAGATAAAAGCTAAATCAAACCCTGAACTTCTAATTTTTAAAATCAGCACACCGAACTTTTTGATCCCGGCCTATTTTAAACCTTGAGCGCATTCCCAAACAGGGATTGCTGATGTGACAGCTCAAACCCGGGATTTGGTTGCGACCTGACGTGACTGGGCCGGCCCACAATGCGCGAAGCATGGACCTACAGTGAATCGAACTTGCGACCTAGCGGGGAAATACTCGTATTGCTCGCCACTCCCACTGAAAGCTATTTATGTGATAGAGAAGAGCGACTCTGTTTAACATATAACAGCGTCTCGAGATTTGGAAACATCTCGGAAAATTTATGAAACATTTTCTTGAAAATTGTCAAAACAAAATTGAAATCCGAACATTTTCTTGAATTTTTGGAATTGCGATCTTTAAAAAAAACACAAACATATTTTGAAAACATGAACCCTTTTTAAATCACCAAAAAAATTGAAAGTGCAAGAATTTTTTGAAAAAACTGATTTTTTTAAAGCTGAACAAAATTTTAAATTGCGCACAAGTTTGAAACCTGAACAAATATTTGAAATTTGTTCCCATTTTTAGCAAAATAGAAAGTGCTCGCACTTTGATTTTTTTGAGGTTTTAAAATTTGTTCCCATTTTTATATAAAAATGTGTACGTTTCAAAACATTTTTTAATTTTCTTTTGAAACTTTTTCTTGAAAATTGTCAAAAAATTGGAATGAACTTTTTTTCAAACACAAAGAAATTTTGGAAATGATTATTTTTTAAACCTGAACATTTTTTAAAGTGTGAACACTTTTTGAAAAAAAGCATGTTGTGGTATGTGATTAAATAGTTTCGTGCTTCTCGTTTTCAACTAATTGATGTCGGTTAGGTTGGCTAGCGGGAGGGTTTTGAAGCACCAGCACCCAAGTTCGATTTCCTTGAGTCTCAGTTTTTGGGTTAAAATTTTTAAATCGCCTTTTACGAAAAAAGAAAAATACGCTTCGCCTGGTGGGCCGGCCCAGCCACGTCGGGCTGCAGCCCAGACCTGCCAACAATCCCATTGAAAACATGCTAAGGTTCAAAATAGACCGGGATCACAGAGTTCGGTGTGCTGATTTCAGGGATTAGAAGTTCGGGGTTTGATTTAGCTTTCGACTATAAGTTCAAGGTTTTTTTTAGACTTTTCCCACTCACAGCCACAGCAGTGGGCACGTACTCAAATTTCGGCGTTTAGCAGCTGACAGGTGGGCCTGGAGGACGTCTTTTACGCTGATAGGTGGGCCCCACGCGACAGTAGAGAATATTTTGGCCCTCTATGTCAGATGAGCAAAAACTCGACGAGGATTTGCCATTAAAACAACAAAAGATTTTTCTTATCTAAACGAAACTGCCCTGCTTATGATGATTTTTCATACAGATTTCGTGAAGGTAATAGCACCCAAGATTCTAGAACTTGCACAAAATGTGATGATTTGGTCGGAGCTTGCAAAACTCTACTCCAACCTCTTCGAACTTGCACAAGATGTGATGTTTTGGTCAAAGCCTATCACAGCGCGACAAGTGGCAGCCAAGTGGTCGGACTGGTCGTTGCCTGCACTTTTGCACAAAGGCCCCTGCCGTTCTATCTATTCAACCCGCACTACCACCTGAATTAAATCTGTCGCAATCCCTGTTCGGATCTGTTCGAGCCTTCCCTATTCCCCATCTCCTGTTCCCCATCTCCAGCTCCCAGCTCGTCACCGCCATCAAGCTTTCTATCGCAGTCCAGGTCGTCCCCATGGTCTCCTGGAACGATCTCTTGAGCTCCTCGTCGGACGGCAACTGTGTCACCAGTCAGGTTAGCCGCCTGCATCCCCATGGTGACGCAGCTAGGGTTAGGGTTCAGGCAGGAAAATGGGGGAATTTTACTGAAGATGTTGATTTGTGTTCTAGGCACCTGCCACCATTTTCTACTCAGAATGAAGAGGCCTTGCTACTGAATTTGCTTCTAGATGTGAGCACCTAACTATCTGTGAGAAGCTTATGGCCTTTGATTCAGTGGATAGTGGCAGAAGGTTCTTAGCTTGTGCACAGAAGGTTAGTAGCTAGCTATCTTATTTTGCATTGTTGTATATTGCTATGTGTAAGTGTGTTTCAAGTGTGGATGATTGTGCCAATGCTTTTTGGTGATCTTAAGGTTAGTAGCTAGCACACTGATTTTAGCAATTCACTGAATTTGTTCAGTGTTAAAAGGATTTTCCAGTTAACAGAAGTTTTTCACTTAATTCAATTTTGTCCACTATAAAAACTTAACTAAATTTGTTCAGTGTCTTAATTTACTTCAATTTTCAGTTAACTGAAGCTTTGCAATTTTTGCATTTAACTCGATTTTGTTCATTTTGAAAAGTTAACTGGATTTGTGTAGTGTGAATAGATAACTAAACTTTTGTAGTTGACTGAATTTGTTCAGTTCTGTTAACTGTTAACTACATTTCTAAACTTAACTAAATTTATTGTTGAAAGTTACCACCATTTGTGCAGTTAACTTAATTTTTGCATAGTTATATCTGAATTCTCTATTGTCTTCTGTTTAGGCTTAATTGTAAATTGTGTTTTTTGTCAATTCATAGGAAGCAACTAAATGCAACTATGTGGAGTGGGTTGACCCTGAGTGGCCTGCCACTTTGAAGATGAGCCTAGCTAGGATTTGGGACATGTATGATGATGAGAACAAGTTGAGGCTCAGGCAAAATGTAGTTAATGTTGAAGAAAAATTTAAGATCCTCGGAGAGAAGGAAAAGATGGAAAAAGAGTTGAGATTTTTTAAGGTTGATTTTGCTACAATGGTGGCTGACAAAGAGTAGGCATTGGCCCAACTAGAAAACACACAACTTCCTCTGACAAAACTAAAGCAAGAACTTGGGAAGAAGAACATTTGTGACAAATATGTCACAAATATTCATCAGGTTGTGAGGGCCAAGGCAGAGAAAGATAGGGCCCTAATGAAGCAGGAGAGGGACAAATTCATGGAAGAGAGGGACAATTTGGTGTTACAGAGGGATCAGCTAAAGTAAGAGAAAAAGAAAATGGAGTACATGATTGGTGATCTTTTCAAACATGAGGAGGAAACCAAGGGCAAGATAAGGAAGCTCAAAGAGATGCTAGATGAATTTGAGTGATGCATAGGTGTTGTAATGCCATAGCTTGTAGTAGCTCTAATTTGTGACACTTGAGGTAATTTGAGTACTTTGTGTACTTAAGTATGTATGAACTGGCACAGATATTCATGTGATCTTTGTACTTCAATGTAAGTGTTTTCATTCATGTGCCTTGTGTGTTTCTTGACTGGATTTGTTTAACTGTTCAAAGTCAACTAAAGTTTTTTAGTTAACCGAATTTTGGTTAGTATCAAAAGTTTACTAAATTCTTTCAGTGTATACTGTAAACTGAATTTTTTCAGTTTACTAAATTATTTGCAGTTACTGAATTCTTTCAGCTACTGAAATCTTTCAGTTTACTGAATTTGTTCAGTGCATACAGTAAACTGAATTCTTTGAGTTTACTAAATTCTTTATTGTATTAGAAGTTTATTGAATTTATTTTAGTTTTCTAAATTAGTTTCTGAGTGTTAAAAGTTGTAGTTAACTAAATTTGTTTCTAAGTTTAAAAGCTAAGTGAATTTAACCATTAACTAAATTTGTTGACTGATAATTTGCATTATTTCAGTTAACTGAATTTGCATCAGTTTATATCCTATTTTGGTACAATGCATCATATGGACCTACACATTGTTGCATTCTATTTTTGGAAAGTTGTGGCAACTCATTGTTGCATAGCACACATGGGCATCTCCAGTTGAAGCAATAGACCACATGCAGAGCTAAACAAGTTGAAATAACTACTGCAACACAAGAGCAGTTCATAGCAACAATGATAGTAAAGTAAAGCAACATTGCATAGCACAATATTTCAGACATTAAACTTGTCCACATCAACCATAGCATAGCACAACATTACTTGTTTTTGCTATTCATTACTACATTACAGTTAACTTATGCACACCTAACCAACATGGCCAAAATATTCCTAACTTATATGTTGTAATACCAGCATACCTAAGCTTATCTTCAGCAGCTTCACTTCATCCACATCATCTTCAGTTCTTCTTCAGCTGCTTGAGGTGCTCCGAGTGACGCACCTTCCGTGTAGCAGGCCTCTTCTTCCATGCCGCCCTCTTCTTCTTCTTACCCTCGCCTTCTTCCTATGCTAGCACCTCCTCCTGATCCTCTTTCTTGACCACGATGACGTGAGGCACATCTGGAACATCTGGCAGCACCTCCACGATGATGGGGAGATTTTTGTCACCCTCCTTGGCGTCCACGGCTGGTGCTACCATCTGCACCTCGTTCGGCTCATCATTAGAGAGAACCACGACCTCCACCTCCTCCTCGTCAGCTGACTCATTGTCTGGCTCATAGCCAGAGTTCACACTAGAGTCAAGCTGTGCGTACTCCGAGTCGGACGAGTCTGCGTCGGAGATGTCGTCGGGCAGGAGCAGGTCGGGCTGGAAGCGGTGTTGGCGCCACCCTCTCGCAGCGCCACTTCTTCTTCCTCCTCTCCTCTCACAACTCTCACTTGTGTTTCTCTCTTCTTCTCTCAAGAACACACACAAGGGAAAGAAGACTCAACACACACACGCACGCATACCTCACCAGAGAGAAACTAGCTTTGCCTCTTCCTCCCAGTGAGACACACGTATGCTACATCTTTTTCTCCAGCCCTCACGGCCTCTCTTCTCATTCATTTTCTTAACTTAAGTAGGCAGTACAAGATAAGACCATGCATCCCTGGAATCTCTCCACGATGCACAAGACTCGGCCTCCATGCACTAACCTACTAGCTACATGCACGCCATCCTTTCTCAACGCCCATGCAACCTGGCCATGCAACTCATGCATGCAGCCACTAACTAACTAACTAGTCCATGCACAAATCCTGGCCACTAACACAGGACCCAGCCAACACATGCAGCTATCTACCTTGCCGGATCACCCAGCTCCTCCTCATCGTGCAGCCGGTCACGCTCCAGCTTCATCACGTCTTGCCGCTTCTCACGGTGGTCTGGCATCTTGCCTTCTCCACACATCTTTGTTGAAGCTTCGCCGGACTCGCCACTCCCTAGACATCTAAGTTACATGTAGGACTCAAAACAAATATGCAAATACATAATCAAGATTAAAAAGCCTAACAATCTCCCCCTTAATCTTGATTCTTCAATCCTCGACACGGATCACCCGCGATCACTTGACGACGCCATCGCGGCGCTGCACACCTTGTCGTGGATCGACGCCATCGTAGCGCCAGCGTCCATCACCATGTCCTCTTGCTGCATGCGGCAGCCACCTCTTGACGTGGACGACGTTGTCGCAACGACGATCACCACGCCGTCTTCGCCAAGTGGCATCGCACCGCAGCTTTTGTTGGCTTCACACCAACTTTCCATGATGACGATGGCATCACACCACCATCGTCGGCATCGCACCGACTCTTCTTGTGGCAGCTTCACACCGCCATCTTCACATAGTGGCACTGCATGGCCACCATCTTTCTTCTTGCACAGTCGGGCTCCATCTCGCATGGAGTCCGTTGTGCCACAGCCGACACCGGCGCAGCACCGGTCACCATGGACCATCTTGTCATGGATGACATCCTCGCGACGCCGACCACCACACCATCATCATCTTGCGGCATCACACCGCAACCGGCCACCAGCGGCATCGCGCCGGCCTCCACCTCACGCCGACGTCCTCTGCATCACATGGAGTCCGTCTCGTCGTCGTCGCCGCCACCGTCTCCGTCACAGATCGACAAGGTTCTGATGCCAATTGTTGGTGTCGCCCTCTCGCAGCGCCACTTCTTCTTCCTCCTCTCCTCTCACAACTCTCACTTGTGTTTCTCTCTTCTTCTCTCAAGAACACACACAAGGGAAAGAAGACTCAACACACACACGCATGCATACCTCACCAGAGAGAAACTAGCTTTGCCTCTTCCTCCCGGTGAGATACATGTATGCTACATCTTTTTCTCCATCCCTCACGGCCTCTCTTCTCATTCATTTTCTTAACTTAAGTAGGCAGTACAAGATAAGACCATGCATCCCTGGAATCTCTCCACGATGCACAAGACTCGGCCTCCATGCACTAACCTACTAGCTACATGCACGCCATCCTTTCTCAACGCCCATGCAACCTGGCCATGCAACTCATGCATGCAGCCACTAACTAACTAACTAGTCCATGCACAAATCCTGGCTACTAACACATGACCCAGCCAACACACGCAGCTATCTACCTTGCCGGATCACCCAGCTCCTCCTCATCGTGCAGCCGGTCGCGCTCCAGCTTCATCACGTCTTGCCGCTTCTCACGGTGGTCTGGCACCTCGCCTTCTCCACACATCTTTGTTGAAGCTTCGCCGGACTCGCCACTCCCTAGACATCTAAGTTACATGTAGGACTCAAAACAAATATGCAAATACATAATCAAGATTAAAAAGCCTAACAAGCGGTCCCAGTAAATGTTGTTGACGGGCGTAGGGATGGCGAGGACAAAGTTGTCGTCGCGCTCCGTCCTCGATGCAACACGCGACGGATCCATCGGCAGTGGCAACATGGTAGCAAACCTGTACATCCACGGGCGCGCGCATTGCCTAGGATCGTCGGACCGCGTATCCCGCATTGCGAACTACAGGATCTTGGCGGGAGAGACGTCGAGGACTTCGAACAGGTCGGAGGGGAAGGCGTGATGCTTCCCATCCTTTGTCATGACCTTGACGAGGCCACGCGCGTGGTTCCACATCATTTGGAAGCTTGGGAACCAGTGGAGATCTCCTTGAGCTCCGCCTGGGCGGCCTAGTCATCATCGGCCAAATCTTCAGTGGCTCTCTGCCAAGTGAGGCTCTTGTCCATGGCGTCAGCGATGGCGAGGAGCTCGATGAGGGTTCTCTATGGTGGTGAGGAGATGGAGATGGGAAGGGCGAGGTCCGAGGAGGCGTGAGTAGTGGGGAGAGGGAGTGGGGGGAGGGAAGCGGCGGGTGGCCATTTTTTATTGCAAGTGGGAAAGCCAAACATCCGAGGCAAGTGGACTCCACTACCCTCTACCCGATAATAATTAGATAGTTGGCTGACAGTAGAACAAATCATCACTTAATAATTAGACCCAAGCCACACTTTTCTATTCTTTTTTTGTGCATATTTACGAATTGAGTCATTTTCCCCACCACAGTGATCATCACTTAACTAACTTTAGTTGTCACATTTTTCTGTTTTCAATTAACACCAACAATCAGTCATCTATACCACAATAGACCCAGGCTCACCAAGAATTCAGTTGAGTAACTTCAGTTATCACAAAAATTTAATTATGGCCAAATCTCAGTGGCAATAGTCACTTAACTAAACTCAATTAACTACATCTAGTTATCGCCAAATCTCAGTGGCAACAATCATTTAATTAAATTCAATTAACTAAACTCAGTTAACCACATTCACTTAACTGCATAAATTTTAGTAAACATTCACTTAACATCCACCATTCAGTAATTTGTTTGCCATGAAAAAAAAGGCAATGTATTGAAGGAAATATGCCCTAGAGGCAATAATAAAGTTATTATTTATTTCCTTATATAATGATAAATGTTTATTATTCATGCTAGAATTGTATTAACCGAAAACATAATACATATGTGAATACATAGACAAACATAGTGTCACTAGTATGCCTCTACTTGACTAGCTTGTTGATCAAAGATGGTTGCGTTTCCTAACCATAGACATGAGTTGTAATTTGATTAACGGGATCACATCATTAGGAGAATGATGTGATTGACTTGACCCATTCCGTTAGCTTAGCACTTTATCGTTTAGTATGTTGCTATTGCTTTCTTCATGACTTATACATGTTCCTACAACTATGAGATTATGCAGCTCCAGTTTACCGGAGGAACACTTTGTGTGCTACCAAACGTCACAACGTAACTGGGTGATTATAAAGGAGCTCTATAGGTGTCTCCAAAGGTACATGCTGGGTTGGCGTATTTCGAGATTAGGTTTTGTCACTCCGATTGTCGGAGAGGTATCTCTGGGCCCTATCGGTAATGCACATCACTATAAGCCTTGCAAGCAATGTAGCTAATGAGTTAGTTACAGGATGATGCATTACATAACAAGTAAATAGACATGCCGGTAACGAGATTGAACTAGGTATTGAGATACCGACGATCGAATCTCGGGCAAGTAACATACCGATGACAAAGGGGACAACGTATGTTGTTAGGCTGTTTGACCGATAAAGATCTTTGTAGAATATGTAGGAGCCAATATGAGCATCCAGGTTCCACTATTGGTTATTGACCGGAGACGTGTCTCAGTCATGTCTACATAGTTCTCGAACCCGTAGGGTCCGCACGCTTAAAGTTAGATGACAGTTATATTATGAGTTCATGTGTTTTGATGTACCGAAGATAGTTCGGAGTCCCGGATATGATCACGGACATGACGAGGAGTCTTGAAATGGTCGAGACATGAAGATTGATATATTGGACGACTATATTCGGACACCGGAATGGTTCCGGGGGTTATCGGATATATACCGGAGTACCGGGAGGTTACCGAAACCCCCCGGGGGGATAATGGGCCTCATGGGCCCAAAGTGGAGAAGAGGAGGGGCGGCCAGGGCAGGCCGCGCGCCCCTCCCCCTCTAGTCCGAATAGAACAAGGAGGAGGGGGGCAGCGCCCCCCTTTCGTTCCTCCCCTCTCTCCCTTCCTTCCCCCTCTCCTACTTGGACAAGGAAAGGAGGGAGTCCTACTCCCGGTGGGAGTAGGACTCCTCCTAGCGCACCCCCTCCCGGCCGGCCGCCCCTCCCCCTTGCTCCTTTACATACGAGGGCAGGGGGCACCTCTAGACACAACAACAATTGATCCTTGAGATCTATTAGCCGTGTGCGGTGCCCCCTCCACCATATTCCACCTCGATAATATCATAGCGGTGCTTAGGCGAAGCCCTGCGTCGGTAGAGCATCATCATCGTGACCACGCCATCGTGCTGACGGAACTCTCCCTCGAAGCTCGGCTGGATCGGAGTTCGAGGGACGTCATCGAGCTGAACGTGTGCTGAACTCGGAGGTGCCGTACGTTCGGTACTTGGATTGGTCGGATCGTGAAGACGTACGACTACATGAACCGCGTTATGCAACGCTTCCGCTTTTGGTCTACGAGGGTACATGGACAACACTCTTCCCTCTCATTGCTATGCATCACCATGATCTCGCGTGTGCGTAGGAAATTTTTTGAAATTACTACATTCCCCAACAGTGGTATCAGAGCCTGGTTTTATGCGTAGATGTTATATGCACGAGTAGAACACAAGTGAGTTGTGGCCGATATAAGTCATACTGCTTACCAGCATGTCATACTTTGGTTAGCGGTATTGTTGAATGAAGCGGCCCATACCGACATTACGCGTACGCTTACGCGAGACTGGTTCTACCGACGTGCTTTGCACACAGGTGGCTGGCGGGTGTCAGTTTCTCCAACTTTAGTTGAACCGAGTGTGGCTACGCCCGGTCCCTGAGAAGGTTAAAACATCACTAACTTGACGAACTATCGTTGTGGTTTTAATGCGTAGGTAAGAACGGTTCTTACTCGGCCCGTAGCAGCCACGTAAAACTTGCAACAATAAAGTAGAGGACGTCTAACTTGTTTTTGCAGGGCATGTTGTGATGTGATATGGTCAAGACGTGATGCTATATTTTATTGTATGAGATGATCATGTTTTGTAACCAAGTTATCGGCAACTGGCAGGGGTCATATGGTTGTCGCTTTATTGTATGTAATGCAATTGCCCTGTAATTGCTTTACTTTATCACTAAGCGGTAGCGATAGTCTTAGAAGCAATAGGTGGCGAAATGACAACGATGCTACGATGGAGATCAAGGTGTCGCGCCGGTGACGATGGTGATCATGATGGTGCTTCGGAGATGGAGATCACAAGCACAAGATGATGATGGGCATATCATATCACTTATATTGATTGCATGTGATGTTTATCCTTTATGCATCTTATTTTGCTTTGATTGACGGTAGCATTATAAGGTGATCTCTCACTAAATTTCAAGGTATAAGTGTTCTCCCTGAGTATGCACCATTGCGAAAGTTCTTCATGCTGAGACACCACGTGATGATCAGGTGTGATAGGCTCTACGTTCAAATACAACGGGTGCAAAACAGTTGCACACGTAGAATACTCAGGTTAAACTTGACGAGCCTAGCATATACAAATATGGCCTCGGAACACTGGAGACCGAAAGATTGAGCGTGAATCATATAGTAGATACGATCAACATAGTGATGTTCACCATTGAAAACTACTCCATCTCACGTGATGATCGGACATGGTTTAGTTGATTTGGATCACGTGATCACTTACATGATTAGAGGGATGTCTATCTAAGTGGGAGTTCTTAAGTAATATGATTAATTGAACTTTAATTTATCATGAACTTAGTCCTGCTAGTATTTTGCAAATTATGTTGTAGATCAATAGCTCGCGTTGTTGCTTCCCTATGTTTATTTTGATATGTTCCTAGAGAAAAACTATGTTGAAAGATGATAGTAGCAATGATGCGGACTAGGTCCATGATCTGAGGTTTATCCTCATTGCTGCACAGAAGAATTATGTCCTTGATGCACTGCTAGGTGACAGACGTATTGCAGGAGCAGATGCAGATGTTATGAATGTTTGGCTAGCTCAATATGATGACTACTTGATAGTTTAAGTGCACCATGCTTAAAGGCTTAGAATCGGGGCTTCAAAGACATTTTGAACGTCATGGACCATATGAGATGTTCCAGGAGTTGAAGTTAATATTTCAAGCAAATAATCGAGTTGAGAGATATGAAGTCTCCAACAAGTTCTATAGCTAAAAGATGGAGGAGAATTGCTCAACTAGTGAGCATGTGCTCAGATTGTCTGGGTACTACAATCGCTTGAATCAAGTGGGAGTTAATCTTCCAGATAAAATAGTGATTGACAGAGTTCTCTAGTCACCATCACCAAGTTACTAGAACTTCGTGATGAACTATAGTGTGCAAGGGATGACGAAAACGATTCCCGAGCTCTTCGTGATGTCGAAATCAACGAAGGTAGAAATCAAGAAAAGCATCAAGTGTTGATGATTGACAAGACCACTAGTTTCAAGAAAAAGGGAAAGAAAGGGAACTTCAAGTAGAATGGCAAGCAACTTGTCACTCCCATGAAGAAGCCCAAAGCTGGACCAAAGCCTGAAACTGAGTGCTTCTACTGCAAAGGAAATGGTCACTGGAAGCGGAAATACCCTGAATATTTGGTGGATAAGTAGGATGGCAAAGTGAACAAGGGTATATTAGATATACAGGTTATTGATGTGTACTTTACTAGTGTTTATAGTAGCCCCTGAGTATTTGATACTTGTTCGGTTACTAAAAATTAGTAACTCGAAACAGGAGTTACAGAATAAACAGAGATAGTTGAGGGTGAAGTGACGATATGTGTTGGAAGTAGTTCCAAGATTGATATGATCATCATCACACTCTCCCTATACTTTCGAGATTAGTGTTGAACCTAAATAAATGTTATTTGGCATTTGCGTTGAGCATGAATATGATTTGATCATGTTTATTGCAATACGTTTATTCATTTAAAGTCAGAGAATAATTGTTGTTCTGTTTACATGAATAAAACCTTCCATGGTCATACACCCAATGAAAATAGTTTGTTGGATCTCGATCGTAGTGATACACATATTCATAATATTGATGCCAAAAGATGCAAAGTTAATAATGATAGTGCACCTTATTTGTGGCACTGCCGTTTGGGTCATATCGATGTAAAGCGCATGAAGAAACTCCATAAAGATGGATATTCGGAATCACTTGGTTATGAATCATTTGATGCTTGCGAACCGTGCCTTTTGGGCAAGATGACTAAAACTCCGTTCTCCGGAACAATGGAACGAGCTACTGACTTGTTGGAAATAATACATACTGATGTATGCAGACCAATGAGTATTAAGGATCGTGGCGGGTATCGTTATTTTCTGACCTTTACAAATGATTTGAGCAGATATGGGTATATCTACTTAATGAAACATAAGTCTGAAACATTTGAAAAGTTCAAAGAATTTTAGAGTGAAGTGGAAAATCATCGTAACAAGAAAATAAAGTTTCTACGATCTGATCACGGAGGAGAATATTTTAGTTACGAGTTTGGTTTACATTTGAAGCAATGCGGAATAGTTTCACAACTCACGCCACCCGGAACACCACAACGTAATGGTGTGTCCGAACGTCGTAATCGTACTTTACTAGATATGGTGCGATCTATGATGTCTGTTACTAATTTACCGCTATCGTTTTGGGGTTATGCTTAGAGACGGCTGCATTCACATTAAATAGGGCACCATCAAAATCCGTTGAGAAGACGCTTTATGAAATGTGGTTTGACAAGAAACCAAAGTTGTCATTTCTTAAAGTTTGGGGCTGTGATGCTTATGTGAAGAAACTTCAACCAGATAAGCTCGAACCCAAATCGAAGAAATGTGTCTTCATAGGGTACCCAAAGGAGACTATTGGGTACACCTTCTATCACAGATCTAAAGGCAAGATTTTTGTTGCTAAATTTGGATCCTTTCTAGAGAAGGAGTTTCTCTCGAAAAAAGTGAGTGCGAGGAAAGTAGAACTTGATGAGGTAACTGTACCTGATCCATTATTGGGAAGTAGTTCATCATAGAAACCGGTTCCTGTGACAACTACACCAATTAGTGAGGAAGCTAATGATATTGATCATGAAACTTCAGATCAAGTTACTACCAAACCTCTGTTGGGGAACGTTGCAGAAAATTAAAATTTTTCCTACGGTTTCACCAAGATCCATCTATGAGTTCATCTAAGCAACGAGTCAAGGGAGAGAGTTTGCATCTACATACTACTTGTAGATCACGAGCAGAAGCTTGCCAAGGGGATGGTGATGATGGAGTCATACTCGAACGTGATTCGGATCACCGATGTCCAAATGTTGAACGGACAGCACCTCCGCGTTCAACACATGTACGGAACGGACGACGTCTCCTCCGTCTTGATCCAGCAAGGAGGAAGGAGAGGTTGAGGAAGGCAGCTCCAACGGCAGCACGACGGCGTGGTGTAGTTGGTGCAGCAGTACTCCGACAGAGCTTCGCCAAGCACGTACGGAGGAGGAGAGGTGTTGGGGAGGGGAGGGGCTGCGCCTTGAGTTGTGGTGTGTTGCAGCCCTCCCCTCACCCCTCTATATATAGGGGAAGGGGCAAGGGGGGCCGGCCCTCTAGGGGAAACCCTAGAGGGGGGCGGCGTCCAAGGGGTGGGGGGCTTGCCCCCCAAGCAAGGGGGGTGCGCCCCCTTTAGGGTTTCCCCCCAACCCTAGGCGCATGGGCCCAAGGGGGGGGGCGCCAAGCCCACTAGGGGCTGGCTTCTATCCCTACGCAGCCCAAGTGCCCCCCCGGGAGGGGTGGTCCCTCCCGGTGGACCCCCAGAACCTTTCCGGTGGTCCCGGTACAATACCGGTATGACCCCGAAACTTTCCGATGCCCGTTTAACAACTTCCCATATATAAAACTTTACCTTCGGACCATTCCGGAACTCCTCGTGACGTCCGGGATCTCATCCGGGACTCCAAACAACGTTCGGTAATCACATACTTGTCTTCCTGATAACCCTAGCGTCACCGAACCTTAAGTGTGTAGACCCTACGGGTTCGGGAGACATGCAGACATGACCGAGACTCTCCGGTCAATAACCAACAGCGGGATCTGGATACCCATGTTGGCTCCCACATGCTCCTCGATGATGTCATCGGATGAACCACGATGTCGAGGATTCGATCAAACCCCGTATACAATTCCCTTTGTCAATCGGTACGTTACTTGCCCGAGACTCGATCGTCGGTATCCCAATACCTTGTTCAGTCTCGTTACCGGCAAGTCACTTTACTCGTACCGTAATGCATGATCCCGTGGCCAACACCTTGGTCACCTTGAGCTCATTATGATGATGCATTACCGAGTGGGCCCAGAGATACCTCTCCGTCATACGGAGTGACAAATCCCAGTCTCGATCCGTGTCAACCCAATAGACACTTTCGGAGATACCTGTAGTGCACCTTTATAGTCACCCAGTTACGTTGTGACGTTTGATACACCCAAAGCATTCCTACGGTATCCAGGAGTTACACGATCTCATGGTCGAAGGAAGAGATACTTGACATTGGCAAAGCTCTAGCAAACGAACTACACGATCTTTGTGCTATGCTTAGGATTGGGTCTTGTCCATCACATCATTCTCCTAATGATGTGATCCCGTTATCAACGACATCCAATGTCCATAGCCAGGAAACCATGGCTATCTGTTGATCACAACGAGCTAGTCAACTAGAGGCTCACTAGGGATATATTGTGGTCTATGTATTCACACGTGTATTACGATTTCCGGATAATACAGTTACAGCATGAATAAAAGACAATTATCATGAACAATGAAATATAATAATACTTTTATTATTGCCTCTAGGGCATATTTCCAACAACCTCGTAGGTTAACCAGAGTAAGATCCGCACCAGAGTGGTACGGTACTCCTATTCTAGAGGTCATGTTACTTGACCATGGCGAACCTACGAACTATGAGGAAGCGATGATGAGCCCAGATTCCGCGAAATGGTTTGAGGCCATGAAATCTGAGATGGGATCCATGTATGAGAATAAAGTGTAGACTTTGGTGGACTTGCCCGATGATCGGCAAGCTATAGAGAATAAATGGATCTTCAAGAGGAAGACGAACACTGATAGTAGTGTTACTATATACAAAGCTCGACTTGTTACGGAAGGTTTTCGACAAGTTCAAGGGGTTGACTACGATGAGACCTTCTCACCCGTAGCGATGCTTAAGTCTGTCCGAATCATGTTAGCAATTGCCGCATTTTATGATTATGAAATTTGGCAAATGGATATCAAAACTGCATTCCTGAATGGATTTCTGGAAGAAGAGTTGTATATGATGCAACCAGAAGGTTTTGTCGATCCGAAAGGTGCTAACAAAGTATGCAAGCTCCAGCGATCCATTTATGGACTGGTGCAAGCCTCTCGGAGTTGGAATAAACGCTTTGATAATGTGATCAAGCATATGGTTTTATACAGACTTCTGGAGAAGCCTGTATTTACAAGAAAGTGAGTGGGACCTCTGTAGCATTTCTGATATTATATGTGAATGACATATTGTTGATTGGAAATGATATAGAATTTCTGGATAGCATAAAAGGATACTTGAATAAAAGTTTTTCAAAAAAAGACCTCGGTGAAGCTGCTTACACATTGAGCATCAAGATCTATAGAAATAGATCAAGACGCTTTATAAGTTTTTTCAATAAGTACATACCTTGATAAGATTTTGAAGTAGTTCAATATGGAACAGTCAAATAAGGAGTTCTTGCCTATGTTGCAAGGTGTTAAGTTAAGTAAGACTCTAAACCCGACCATGGCAGAAAATAGAAAGAGAATGAAAAGTAATTCCCTATGCCTCAGTCATAGGTTCTATATAGTATACTATGCTGTGTACCAGACCTATTGTATACCTTGCTCTGTATTTGGCAAGAGAGTACATTTTTGATCTAGAAGTAGATCACTGGACAGCGGTCAAAAATATCCTTAGTGAGGACTAAGGAAATATTTCTCAATTATGGAGGTGATAAAAGAGCCCGTCGTAAAGTGTTACATTGATGCAAGCTTTACACCGATCCAGATGACTCTAAGTATCAATCTAGATACATATTGAAAGTGGGAGCAATTAGCTAGAGTAGCTCCATGCAGAGCATTATAGACATAAAATATTTGCAAAATACATACGGCTCTGAATGTGACAGACCCGTTGACTAAACTTCTCTCACGAGCAAAACATGATCATATCTTAGTACTCTTTGGGTGTTAATCGCATAGCAATGTGAACTAGATTATTGACTCTAGTAAACCTTTTGGGTGTTGATCACATGACAATGTGAACTACGGGTATTAATCACATACAAATGTGAATACTGGTGTTAAATCACATGGTGATGTGAACTAGATTATTGACTCTAGTGCAAGTGGGAGACTGAAGGAAGTATGCCCTAGAGGCAATAATAAAGTTATTATTTATTTCCTTATATCATGATAAATGTTTATTATTCATGCTAGAATTGTATTAACCAGAAACATAATACATGTGTGAATACATAGACAAACATAGTGTCACTAGTATGCCTCTACTTGACTAGCTTGTTGATCAAAGATGGTTGTGTTTCCTGACCATAGACATGAGTTGTCATTTGATTAACGGGATCACATCATTAGGAGAATGATGTGATTGACTTGACCCATTCCGTTAGCTTAGCACTTGATCGTTTAGTATGTTGCTATTGCTTTCTTCATGACTTATACATGTTTCTACAACTATGAGATTATGCAACTCCCGTTTACCGGAGGAACACTTTGTGTGCTACCAAACATCACAACATAACTGGGTGATTGTAAAGAGCTCTACAGGTGTCTCCAAAGGTACATGTTGAGTTGGCGTATTTCGAGATTAGGTTTTGTCACTCCGATTGTCGGAGAGGTATCTCTGGGCCCTCTCGGTAATGCACATCACTATAAGCCTTGCAAGCAATGTAGCTAATGAGTTAGTTACGGAATGATGCATTACATAACGAGTAAAGAGACTTGCCTGTAACGAGATTGAACTAGGTATTGAGATACCGACGATCGAATCTCGGGCAAATAACATACCAATGACAAAGGGAACAACGTATGTTGTTATGCGGTTTGACCAATAAAGATCTTCGTAGAATATGTAGGAACCAATATGAGCATCCAGGTTCCGCTATTGGTTATTGACCGGAGACGTGTCTTAGTCATGTCTACATAGTTCTCGAACCCGTAGGGTCCGCACGCTTAAAGTTAGATGACAATTATATTATGAGTTCATGTGTTTTGATGTATCAAAGATAGTTCGGAGTGCCGGATATGATCACAGACATGACGAGGAGTCTCAAAATGGTCGAGACATGAAGATTGATATATTGGACGACTATATTCGGACACCGGAATGGTTCCGAGGGTTATCGGATATATACCGGAGTACCGGGGGGTTACCGGAACCCCCCGGGGGGGTAATGGGCCTCATGGGCCCAAAGTGGAGAAGAGGAGGGGCGGCCAGGGCAGGCCATGCGCCCCCTCCCCCTCTAGTTCGAATAGGACAAGGAGGGGGAGCAACGCCCCCCTTTCCTTCCTCCCCTCTCTCCCTTCCTTCCCCCTCACCTACTTGGACAAGGAAAGGAGGGAGTCATACTCCCGGTGGGAGTAGGACTCCTCCTGGCGCGCCCCCTCCTGGCCGGCCGCCCCTCCCCCTTGCTCCTTTATATACGGGGGCAGGGGGGCACCTCTAGACACAAGAACAATTGATCCTTGAGATCTATTAGCCGTGTGCGGTGCCCCCCTCCACCATATTCCACCTCGATAATATCGTAGCGGTGCTTAGGCAAAGCCCTATGTCGGTAGAGCATCAGCATCGTCACCACGCCGTCATGCTGACGGAACTCTCCCTGGAAGCTCGACTGGATCGGAGTTCGAGGGACGTCATCGAGCTGAACGTGTGCTGAACTCGGAGGTGCTGTACGTTCGGTACTTGGATCGGTCGGATCATGAAGACGTACGACTACATCAATCGCGCTGTGCTAACGGTTCTGCTTTCGGTCTACGAGGGTACGTGGACAACACTCTCCCCTCTTGTCGTGGATTTTTCATGGCAGGTGTCCTAGCGAAAGGACTTAGTCGTGGAGCCATCGCTACGAGTTTACTTGAAGGGGTTAAAGCGGACACAAAGACACGAGGGTTTTATACTAGTTCGGCCCCTTCAATGAAGGTAACAGCCTACGTCTAGTTGTGGTGAATATTGATATGATCTCGATGGCTAGGGAGCAAACAAGCTTCGCCTAGGCTCGAGTTGTCGTTGTCTCTCTTGAACCGCCGCCGGGTCGTCCCCTTATATACACGGGTGACACCCGTCGGTCCATAGAGTCCCAGCCGGTTCATATTCGTATCCCGGTCGGTATCTCTCTATTCCTAACTTACAATACAAGTTATACATCAGGTCGGTTTTACGGCTACAGATTCTAAACCGACTATAGGCCTTGGGCCTTCACCTGCTTATACCACTATGAAGTTAACCCGGCCCAAGTAGGCCGGTTTACGCCCAGTGGTAATATCCCCAACATTAGGCCCCAGATTGATTTGAACTGGTTCATGTCAATCCTTCACACCATCTTGCGTCTTGGATGTCTTCTGTTAATTGGCAAATCTCCATGTCGTCATCATTTTTGGTTGCTGTAAACCGGCATGACGTCATCAGTTTTGGCTACTATAAACCGGCATGACATCATTATGAAATTCATAACGCCCTCTTAATGACAGCTCCTGGATTCGCGCGCTTGACCTAGCTCAGTTGCCTTATAAATAAGACCGAAGGGTCATTTCCTTTCTCTTCCCCTTCGTCCCTTCTTCTTCTTCTTCCTCACGTCGCCGGCTTTGGAGCTCCGCCACCACCGTCGACCTCTGCCTCGTCTCAGGCCGCTGCATCAACCTGTACGTACCAGAGTGTTGCGGCGTCTTTCTGCATCCTCTCCGTTCCCGGTAAGTTCTCTCTCCCTCTTAACCTAGATCTGTTCTTAGGGTTCCATGTTCTTGCTATGTTCATTGCGCGTTCCTAGCTGCTCTCTGATCTTGAATGCATCTGTGAACTCTTGCTGTGTTTAGTAGCGATCCCTTTAGCATCCGCTTGCCATTTCTCATCCAAGCTCATAGATCTCCCGCATGTAACCACTCAATGGTTCACTTCTGTTTCCGTCTTAGTCTTCGAAATATTTCCTATTTTTATGAGCTTGCTGTAGATCCGCGGCTGTAACATAATTTTGGGAAACTTGTTTCTGCATAACTAGTTATCCATAGTTTCGATTGCTTCCGATGCTTAGGCCAGGCGGTTTAACTTCACCATAGAGAAAAAATTGCTAGACCGGTATATATGCCATTAGTCCCCTGGTTGAACCGCCAGAATCCATCTGATGCTGCATTGTAGAAGACCGGTTTATGGGTACTGCCTCCGGTTTACCGTAATTAGATCAACACCGTTTTATCCGGCATGTTCTTGAACCGGATCATTTATTTCTTGTAGATCTTGTCATGGCCAAACAAGTGTACGAGTGCAACTGGGTTCCCTCCCGTGTCACAGAATCACAGCTGAACGATCTAGTCCTGATTGGCGCTTTGGATAGCAAAGACACGATTCATTGGAGGGTTCCTGGAGATGAATGTCCTCCTACACCCCAGGAAGGAGAGGTCGTGGTCTTCACAGATCATATGGCCCGGGGCTTCAAACCGCCCGGCTCCAAATTTTATCGGGATGTGTTAGCCAACTTTCAACTCCGTCCACAGGATATCGGCCCCAACTCTGTCACCAATCTATGCCATTTTCAAGTACTTTCTGAGGCATATCTTCAAGAGGAGCCTTCAGTCGAGTTATTTAGAGATCTCTTTCATCTGAACCGTCGTACTGAGTTCACTGACGGCCCTAATACCGAACTGGGCGGTATGGCCATTCAGAAGAGGAAAGAAATCACCTACCCTCACGTCAAACTCCATACGCACCCCAAAGAATGGAACGTAACTTGGTTTTATTGCAAGGATACATCTCCTGACAATGAAAATCCCTTGCCTGGATTCCGTCCAGAACGGCTCAGCAACACTCACCCTTTTCCACAAAGGCTAAGCGCCAAGGAGAGAATTAAATATGCTCCTCAACTGTCCAAGCTCCGGGCCTTCATGGCCAATGGTTTAACAGGAATAGACCTTGCACGCTGCTGGATATCATGGAGTATTTTGCCTCTAAGTCGGCGCCCAAATTTGATGTGTGAGTATACTAATAGTGTCGATGACCCACTCCGACACACTAAAATCCAACTCCCTGAGGACGAAGTCACAGAATCTGTGAAAAAGATGCTGAATGAACCGGAGCACCTCTGTGCTCAAACCGGTCTGCTTCCTTACTGCACCACCAACAAACCGCCAGCGGTAATATTTCAATTGCTCTATTGTTGAACCAGGTTACTATTTTATACGTTCAACGTTTAATTGCTGCTGATCCAGGGTGATAATCCGTTTTGGAGTAAGAAACTTCCTCAAGACAAAACGGAGAAGGCAGGACGGCCAACCCGGCCCAAGACCAAGGTTATCAAGAAACCAGCTCATAAGAGAAAAACCACCGCTTCTTCTGACCCAGCCATTGATGATGATGTGGGTAATCCGGATCTTGAGGTAGAACTTGATTCACTTGGCTTACTTTTTACACGCCTTATTGATGATGATGTTTGTCAGGATGATGCTGAAGCCAGCAATGCGGTTTTTGTTGAGGTAACCATTCTCTCTTCCGATTCAGAAATCTTGCCTTTGCCAAAATTTCGCCGGGCAAACCGGAAAGTTAAAATTTCTCATCCTCTTGCTTATCTGGATTCCCAATTTCTTATGAAGACCTAGCAACACGAAGCTCGCCGCACAACCCGGCACAACGGCCAGGTAGTTACCTCTGCCGGTTTACCGAACAGTCCGGTTCGAAAACGCCGCTCCGAGGTCTCCGACCTTTTTATTGATTTAAATCCTAAAGCGGGTTTCTTCCGTCAACCTCTTAATCCATCCGACTCTGATTACCAGGTCACTTCTCATTCATCGTCTGGTGAATCGTCGGCCACCCAGCTACCACCCTTGAAAACAGTTGCTGGGTTAGTTAAACCGAACATATGCTTCCAGTATACTGCGCAATGGCTTACGCTTTTCCTTGACTTTTGACTTTTTTTTATTTTTCTTTCAGGGCTAAACCGAAACCAAGCAAGAAGGCCCGCCTGGATAAAGCGGCTGAAGAAAATGTGGCCCCAGAACATGACCAAGCGCCGGATCGTGAAGTGTTTACTTCTGAAGATATCCCCAATGATCCTCCTCTGCAAGACGACATTATCCCTGAAGAAGGTCTTATTAATGCTCCAGCGTCTGCTGATCCGCCTGCCAGCTCTGTCCAGATTGAGAAATCCCACACTCCTGCTGACAAAACGGCCGCACCAACCCAAACCGGCGAGTCAAAAGATGATGATGTTGTGATTACCGGTGTAGGCCGCTCTGAACCCGGGAATCCTGCCACCCTTACCAGGCATACCATAAAGAGGATTCTTCCTCTTTGAACAAAGGAAAATGGGATGTTGAATTAGAAACATATGCCGCTCTGAATGCTCAAGATCTTCACTCTGGCTATTTAAACCGGCTTTACACTAGCCGTGACTGTGAAGCTGGCCTGGTCAAAATGATGAGGGATAAATTTGAGGTAAATTCCTTCTTTCTTTTCTGCCCTTGCATTCATCCCGGTAGCCCCCAAGGGCCGGTTTGTGACCTTGGTCAAACCAGGACTTGATCCTGAATATATAATTATTGAAATCCGTCGGCATAACCCTCGAGGGCCGGTTTAGCATAAGCAAACCGGGGCTAAAGAATAAAAGCTGTCCTTAGAACATAACTTGATCAAATAGCCATTAGCCCCCAAGTGCCAAGTTGAATACTTGTATTGAGCTTGGGACTTTGTAATCGAACAATAAAAAAAACTGAAGGTACATTAGCCCCCAAGTATCAGCCATATAACTTTGTTATGTGGTTGATACTTCAATTTCTTGGCTCGCCTGTGCAAAGCTTTAAAATGCCATCTGTATGCAGGCTGAGATTAAAATCAAGGAGGACCGGATTGCCGATTTGCAGGAGGCCCTGAAGACCCAGCAAGCTGAAACAGATAAGGCCAAGCAAGAATTAACCAGCGCTTTGAGCACTGCTGAACGGCTGAAACAAAATTTCAAGAAAGAGCGAGCTGACTGGGCCACTGAGAAGGCCGGTTTAACCAAAACAGCAGAAAATGCTGAAGCGGCCCTTAAACCGGTGGTAGATGAACTGACGGCCGTACAGCGGCAAATACACTCCATGACTGCTGCAATCTTTGGTAAGCTCCTTGTAACTTCTGTGATAAATTTGAATCTGCTGTATCGTAAGTCCGGTTTGAGACCATTCCAATCCTGTTGTACGCACACGTATTGGGCACTTAGGAAATGATGTGCGGAAGAAATTGAAAGCTGCCTACACCTTGGTAGAACAATTGTACACTGGAGCCCAACGGATCATCAGCACAGCTTCTCACAACAACCCGGCACCCTCTTTAATCCAGGACACTCTTAGCAAGTTGTCAATGCTTCCATCCTGGATTGAGGAGCTGAAAAAATCCGCTGCCCGAACCGGAGCCATCAATGCCTTAATCCGGGCAAAGGCATGGGTGGCCGACTTTGATCCTATGGAAGTAGCTCAAGGCTATCCCAGTCTGAAAGAAGATGGCTCTGAGTTCAACGAAGAAGATTTAAGGGCCATAAACCGTGCAGTGCACCCTCTTGCTTGCCAGTTAGCTGAAGAGGCAGATTTGACGCATTATCAAGCGCAATATAATAATCAAAACAAGCGAGTGCCTGCCCCAACTGTTGAAGCGGAGAATCTGATTCCTCCAATCCGTAAGCACACTTACGCCCCTGATATTGAACCGTCTTCCCTGATCCATGAAGAAGCTGTTTTCCAAGCTTTAATGGGAATCGACTGGACCACTGTTGATTTCCAGCCAATGGGTAGAGACGAGGAAGCTGAAGCGGCGGAGGACGAGGAGCAGGCTTGAACCGGAAGCCGGGCTGAAGTGCTATTTGCAACATCCTTCCAAAAAAACAATGATTTTGTTTGGGCACCATGCTGCCATGTAATAGGATAGTTAAAACTTCTGCTTGGAATATGCCTTCGTGCATAAGTACTGAAGCTTTTGCTTGAAAAACTTGAATTCATATTTCCTGCAATCAGAAAATTTTGAACTTCGGTAGCGGTTATACCATCAACCGGATTATGATCTTGATATGTGTATCAGTAATATAACAAATATATGATACATAAATACCTGCCATGTTTGGGTATAAAGCTGGCTTATCCAAGCCTGAAGCGGCGGTTTTATAAACCATTACCGTCAAAAAGGGAGAAAGTAGCCCCCGTACAAACCGTACTGACTTAATACGAGCCCCCTGGTTACTCCATGATGTTAACAGGGAAAAGGTAAACCGGGCAGACTCCTCTGGATTAGAAGGGGGAAAAATCATTGGCTGACCCGGAAAAAAAATGCTTTCTTGACATAAATAAATCCAACAAAAGCGAAAAACGAACAAACCATGAAAACAACATGGAAGCAAAAGTAATGATAAAAACCATTTGCAAAAATACGCTATACTGAGCTGTTCAGATGGCATTACCATGGTCGGACAGGATCAAGGCCCCCAATAGGAGTGACAATGATTCAAGTCAGCCAGGTCCCCAAATGACTCGTGGCATATATGCCAGATCAAGAGGCGTGGCAATGGCTCGGGCCCGTCCATGCCCCCAAGTGATTTTGTGGCCTTAGGCCGACCAAGAGGCGTGACTGGTTCAGACTTGACCAAGTCCCCAAATGATCTGGTGGCTGTCGCCTATCAAAGGGTGTTCGTTGGTTCGGATACGACCAAGGCCCCCAATGATATATAAAAACAAATGTCAAGTGGTAAACCGGTGGCCGCTTTAAACAGAACCACTCCGTGTAACCTCGCATGATGAGACAGACAGAGACCCCGCTTCAGCTGAGGCTCCGGTTTGATATATCAAAGATAATATATACATTGTCATGATATGTACATAGATAGAGCCAATGGCTCAAGTATAGTAAGGCCGAAGATGAGCTATATTCCACGGTCTGTTGGTCTCCTCTTCTGATGTACGTGAGTCTTGATGCTCTCGAATATCAATCAGATAATACGACCCGTTGTGCAGATTCTTGCTGACTACGAAAGGTCCCTCCCAAGGTGGGGATAACTTGTGCATATCTGTTTGATCTTGGATGAATCGAAGCACCAAATCTCCTTCTTGAAAAGTTCTGGTTCTAACCCGGCGACTGTGATAGCGACGAAGATCTTGCTGGTAAATCGCCGAATGGGCAGCCGCTATATCACGCTCCTCGTCCAATAGGTCCAAAGCATCTTGTCGTGCTGTCTCATTGTCTGCCTCAACATAAGCTGCCACACGAGGCGAATCGTGCCGGATGTCACTAGGGAGAACTGCCTCTGCTCCATAGACCATGAAAAATGGCGTGTATCCTGTGGACCGGTTTGGCGTAGTATTGATACTCCATAATACAGATGGCAGCTCTTCAACCCAACATCCTGGTGTTCTTTGCAATGGGACCAAAAGCCGGGGTTTGATGCCTCGCAAGATTTCCTGATTAGCTCGTTCTGCTTGTCCATTGGACTGGGGGTGTGCCACTAACGACACATCAAGTCGGATGTGCTCACGTTCACAGAACTCCTTCATAGCGCCCTTGGATAAATTGGTACCATTATCAGTAATGATACTGTGTGGAAAACCAAACCGGAAAATCACCTTCTTGATGAACTATACCGCTGTTGCTACATCACACTTGCTGACAGGCTCCGCTTCAACCCACTTGGTAAATTTATCAACTGCCACCAAAAGGTGAGTTTTCTTATCCTTGGATCTTTTAAAAGGTCCAACCATGTCTAGCCCCCAAGTTGCAAACGGCCATGTTATTGGGATCATCCTCAATTCCTGAGCCGGCACATGAGCACGCCTTGAAAATTTCTGACATCCATCACACCGTTTAACCAAGTCCTCCGCGTCAGCATGTGCTGTCAACCAGTAGAACCCGTGACGAAACGCCTTTGCAACCAGAGACTTTGAACCGGCGTGGTGCCCACAATCCCCTTCATGGATTTCTCTCAAGATTTCACAGCCTTCCTCAGGAGAAACACAACGTTGAAACGCCCCTGATACACTGCAATGATGTAATTCACCATTGACAATTGTCATAGACTTGGATCGCCGGACTATCTGCCTGGCCAGTATCTCATCCTCTGGCAACTCCCCCCTTGTCATGTACGCAAGATAAGGAACTGTCCAATCCGGAATAACACGCAGGGCTGCCACCAATTGAGACTCCGGATCAGGAATAGCCAAATCCGCTTCACCTGGGAGCTTGACTGACGGATTGTGCAACACATCCAAAAAGACGTTAGGCGGGACCGGTTTACGCTGAGAGCCCAACCGGCTTAAAGCATCCGCCGCTTCATTCTTCCGACGGTCCACATGATCCACTTGATAACCCTTGAAACAACCTGCAATATTATCCACTTCCCGACGATATGCAGCCATGAGCGGGTCTTTAGAATCCCAAGTGCCGGACACCTGTTGAGCCACTAGGTCCGAGTCACCAAAACACTTAACCCGGCTTAAATTCATCTCTTTAGCCATCCGCAGACCATGGAGCAAGGCTTCATACTCAACTGCATTATTAGTACAAGGGAACATTAAGCGGAGAACATAACAAAACTTATCACCTCGCGGGGAAGTTAATACGACTCCAGCCCCCGAGCCTTCCAATTGCCTGGATCCGTCAAAATGAATAGTCCAATATGTGTGGTCCGGCTTCTCCTCTGGAGCTTGTAATTCCGTCCAATCATTGATGAAATCAACAAGTGCTTGAGACTTTACTGCCGTCCGAGGCACGTACTTCAGTCCATGCGGCCCCAGCTCTATAGCCCACTTGGCAATCCGGCCAGTCGCCTCCCGATTCTGTATAATATCACCCAAGGGAGCTGAACTGACCACTGTGATGGGGTGCCCTTGAAAATACTGCTTCAACTTCCGACTGGCCATAAAAACACCATAGACCAGCTTCTGCCAATGCGGATACCTTTGCTTGGATTCAATCAGCACCTCACTGATATAATAAACCGGCCGCTGAACCGGATATTCCTTGCCTGCCTCTTTGCGCTCCACCACAATAGCCACGCTAACTGCCCGAGCATTAGCCGCTACGTATAATAATAGTGGCTCCTTGTCGACCGGAGCTGCAAGAACAGGCGGATTGGCTAACTGCCGCTTCAGGTCCTCAAATGCCTCATCAGCAGCTAGACTCCAGACGAAATTGTCTGTCTTCTTCAGCATTTGGTACAAAGGGATAGCCTTCTCCCCGAGGCGGCTGATAAACCGGCTCAGCGCAGCGATTCGGCCCGCCAAACGCTGAACATTGTTGATACACTCCGGTTTAGCTAGAGATGTAATAGCCGTAATCTTCTCCGGATTAGCCTCAATTCCTCTGTTAGACACCAAGAAACCCAGTAACTTGCCTGCCGGAACACCAAAAACACACTTGGCCGGATTAAGCATCATCCTGTAAGCTCGCAAGTTGTCAAAGGTCTCCTTCAAATCATCCACCAGTGTCTCCTTCTGCCTTGATTTTACCACAATATCATCCACATATGCGTGCACATTGCGGCCGATCTGCTCATGCAGGCAATTCTGTACACACCGTTGATAGGTGGCTTGGGCACTCTTGAGCCCGAAGGGCATAGATACATAGCAGAAGGCTCCAAAGGGAGTAATGAATGCTGTTTTCTCCTGGTCCTTAACCGCCATCTTGATCTGATGATATCCAGAGTATGCATCCAAAAAACTCAAACGCTCACAACCCGCCGTAGCATCAATGATCTGATCAATACGGGGGAGGGCAAAAGGGTCTGCCGGACAGGCTTTGTTAAGATCTGTGTAATCCACACACATACGCCAAGTGCCGTTTTTCTTAAGAACCAACACCGGATTAGCAAGCCACTCTGGATGGAACACCTCAATAATAAAACCAGCTGCTAAAAGCCTGGCCACTTCCTCTCCAATGGCTTTGCGTCTTTCTTCGTTAAACCGGCGGAGGAACTGTTTCACCGGTTTATACTTAGGATCCATATTAAGAGTGTGCTCAGCGAGTTCCCTTGGTACACCTGGCATGTCAGATGGCTTCCATGCAAAAATGTCCCGATTCTCACGGATGAACTCGATGAGCGCGCTTTCCTATTTGGGATCCAGGTTGGCACTGATAGTGAACTGCTTGGATGAATCGCCGGGCACGAAGTCAACAAGCTTGGTCTCAGCTGCCGATTTGAACTTCAGATCTGAATCATGCTCTGTAGTTGGCTTCTTTAAAGGGGTCATATCCGCCGGATCGACACTGTCCTTATAATACTTCAATTCTTCTGTGGCACAGACCGACTCTGCGTAAGCCGCATCACCCTCTTCACATTCCAAAGCGATCCTACGATTCCCGTGAACCGTCATCGTCCCCTTGTAACCCGGCATCTTGAGCTGTAAGTAGATATAACAGGGCCGCGCCATGAATTTGGCGTAAGCCGGTCGCCCAAACAAGGCGTGATACGGGCTTTGGATCTTCACCACTTCGAAGCTCAATTTTTCCGACCGGGAGTCGTGCTCATCTCCAAAAACCACATCTAGAGCTATTTTACCAACAGGATATGCAGATTTGCCTGGCACAACACCATGGAATACCGTATTCGACGGTCTGAGATCCTTGTCTGTTAGTCCCATGCGCCTGAATGTCTCATAATATAGTATGTTAATGCTGCTTCCTCCATCCATGAGTACCTTGGTGAATTTATAACCCCCCACCTGAGGGTCCACCACTAATGCTAACTGGCCCGGATTATCAACCCGGGGTGGGTGATCTTCTCTGCTCCACACGATGGGCTGCTCTGACCAGCGTAAGTAACGCGGTAAGGCCGGTTCAACAGAATTCACCACTCGCTTGTGGAGTTTTCGGCCGCGCTTATCCAAGCCCGTTGTGAAGACATGGTATTGCCCATTGCTCAACTGCTTTGGCTGGCTCTGATAGCCTGACTGCTGCTGCTGCTGACTGTTCTGATTATTCTGGTGGTTGTGACCGCCCTGATTACGACCTGAACCGGAAACCCCATCGTGATCCGGCCCGCTGAAACCGGATCCTGAACCGCCACCTGATCCGTGATCATACCGGAAAACATTAGAGTTCTTGAACTCCTGCATGATATAGCAATCTTTCCAAAGATGGTTAGCCGGTGCCTCCTTCGTCCCGTGCTTTGGGCAAGGCTGATTCAACAAATAGTTCAAACGGCTTGCATTAGGATTGGGAGCCCCGTTACGATTTGCCGCTTTACCTCTGCGCCGCTGGCCCCTGTCCTGTGCGTTAGTGTTGGCCACAAAGTCCACGCTGCCGTCCGCCTTGCGCTTGCCTCCGTTTCCATGACCCGCTAGTTTGTTCTGCTGCTGTTTGGAGTTGCTATTCTTCTTTCCCTTCCCTGCTTCATCATCATTAAGCTCGGGATCCTTGGTACTATCCGAATCGGCATACTTCACTAAAGCAGCCATGAGGGTTCCCATGTCATTACAGAACCGCTTCATGCGTCCCAGTTTCAATTTTAGAGGCTCAAACCGGCAGTTGCCTTCCAGAGTTAAGACTGCAGAGTCAGCATTAATCCTGTCAGACAAGTGCAAAATTTCTGAAACGCGGCGCACCCAATGGGTCGTTGATTCTCCTTCTTCCTGGACACAAGCCGCCAGGTCTACTATGGACTTGGGCTGCTTACATGTATCCTTGAAATTCTGTATAAACCGGGCCCGCAACTGGGCCCATGAGCTGATAGAATTGGGCGGTAGGCTTTTTAACCAAGTACGAGCCGTGCCCTCAAGCATCATGGTGAAATATTTTGCACATGCGGCCTCATCCACGTCCAGCATTTCCATGGCCATCTCATAACTCTCTATCCATGCTTCAGGGGGTAAATCAGCGGTATAATTCGGCACCTTGCGTGGACCCTTGAAATCTCTGGGCAGGTGCACATTACGTAAAGCAGGGATCAAGCAAGGCACTCCCAGAGCGGATGTGATTCCTGGTCTGGCAAAGGTGGCAGAACGAACCGGTGTAAGTTGGCCCGCATTATCCTGTGCTGCTAACTCGGCCTCCCTTTGCGCCCGGGCCCGGTTCACCGCATCCCGAGCATCGACAACACCACCTGCCGGGTCATCACCACGGGCCGCTTCACGGCCTTGCGCATTGCTTGATATGGCCGGTTCATCTATGCGCCTGCTATAGCTCCGGCTCGGACGGGGCGTAGAATGAATCCGATCACGGCTGTATGAGTATGCCTCCTGCTGAATTAGCACGGTCCGGAGAAGCTCCTTAACCCGGCGCGTCTCTACTGCTTGCGGAGAATCCCCTTCGACTGGGATGGCCTCTAACCGTGCTGCGGCCGCAACAAGGTTGTCCATAGGATTCGAATAATGACCCGGGGGCGTCTGGACCGGTGGAGGAACCACAATATTTTGGTGAGGGGGTTCCATCAGGCGAGGCTGGACCGTCGCTCCTGGCCCTGGCGCCTCAATCCGGTTTGTCTCCTGGTACCGCGGTGGATTACTGGGTCCAGCTCCTGGAGTGTGAAAGAGATTTCGGGGGTCAAACCCTAACGGCAGGCGTGATCTGTGCTTCCGCTTCAAGACCTCCTGTGATGCATTCTGGTCAAGCATGAGTTTATAGGCCTGTGCGTCCAAAGCGGCCCGCTCTGCAGCCATCCGGTCTTTTTCTGCTGCCAGATCCGCTTTGGCTTGCACGATCTGCTCTCTCACCTTCGCGATTTCTGCATTATGAGCCTCTTGATCCGCCGGGTCATCCTCTGCCATAAGCGCGGCTAGTGCGTCAAACAGATCAGATAGAACTTGAACCGGCGGGCGCACAAGGCCTCCTGCCCCTGCTGCCGCTGCCGCTGCGGATCCGGAGAGCATTGCTGCGGCAGTCGAAGAATAATTCGCCGCCTGGGTGCCAGCCATGAATATTCCAACCCGGTTGATCTGGCCTGGGGGGTCCGGAATACTGTCGCCATCGGAACAACCCCTAACCTGATCGTCTTGCATCCGGTATAGCGACTCGGTCTCTCCGGTCGAGGACTCGTCGCCAGAATAGACGACGGTCTCGCTACCGTGCTCTGATTCGTCCTCGCGCTCTCCTCCGTAGATGACTCCAACGAAGGCACGCTTCATGGCCGGTTTAAACTGGGTAGATCTCGCACGCTGAGCCGTCTCGACGGGGTCGGTGTAGATGTCCGGCTCAGGCCCAGGCTCACCGATCTTGCCGATGAAGACGTGTACGCTACCAAAGGGGACCCGGTAACCATACTCGATTGAATCGGCCTCGGGACCCCATCCTGCATCATCGATGTAGATCCTGCCCCGACGACTCTTGGTCATCCGGCCCACAACATAGCCTTCGAGTCCCTTGAGCTTGCCCTCCAAGATCGTCAAACCATCGTGCGATAGCCCCACGGTGGGCGCCAACTGTCGTGGATTTGTCACGGCAGGTGTCCTAGCGAAAGGACTTAGTCGTGGAGCCATCGCTACGAGTTTACTTGAAGGGGTTAAAGCGGACACAAAGACACGGGGGTTTTATACTAGTTCGGCCCCTTCAATAAGGTAACAGCCTACGTCTAGTTGTGGTGAATATTGATATGATCTCGATGGCTAGGGAGCAAACAAGCTTCGCCTAGGCTCGAGTTGTCGTTGTCTCTCTTGAACCGCCGCCGGGTCGTCCCCTTATATACACGGGTGACACCCATCGGTCCATAGAGTCCCAGCCGGTTCATATTCGTATCCCGGTCGGTATCTCTCTATTCCTAACTTACAATACAAGTTATACATCAGGTCGGTTTTACGGCTACAGATTCTAAACCGACTATAGGCCTTGGGCCTTCACCTGCTTATACCACTGTGAAGTTAACCCGGCCCAAGTAGGCCGGTTTACGCCCAGTGGTAATATCCCCAACACCTCTCGTTGCTATGCATCACCATGATCTTGCATGTGCGTAGGAATTTTTTTGAAATTACTATGTTCCGCAACATGTATGCCACTATTTGACAACAAAATTGGGCAATGTATGCCACCGTTTGTCATAAAAAAGGCTAGTCAAGCACTCAAACTCCAAATGAGGGATGAGGAATTTCATCAAGAGGAGCATTGAGATCAAGAATTTCGCTGCCCATGTCATCTCCAAACAGCAACCACCATGCCCTCTCACCCGAAATTCCTCCTCTGCCTCTCCCTGCATATGGAATTCTTCCTCCTCTGCCTCTACCTACAGCTCGATTTCTTGCTCCTCTTCCTCTCCAAGCATGCACATTTATGCCTCCTCTTCCTATAATTTCATCTGTATTTGCTCCTCTCCCTCTTCCTCCATCTCCAATTGCTCCTCTTCCTCTCCCAGCAACTGCACTTGCTCCTCTCCGTCTCCTTGCATCTAGATTTACTTCTCCTCTTCCTCTCCTTTTCCTTCCTCTTTCTCTACCAGCAGCTTGAGATCCTTCTCCCCTTTCAGCTATTGTGGTTGCCATTGTCTGCCTACCAATGTTCATCTTTGTAGTGACCCTTGGCTGGGGTATTGCAGCACCAGTAGTAGCAACAAATGAAGACTGCTCTAGCAATGGGCCATGAACCCTTTGAGGAGCTCTTCTTGATCTCTCTCTCTCTGTTGGCCATGTTGAACACCATACTGGTGGGTAACTCACTAGGATCCAACCTAGGATCTGGCCTGGGAAGATGTTCTACAAAGAAACAAGTCCAAACTCATACAGTTAAAGCAATTTTATGCAGTTAGGCTCATATTCTTAAGTTAAAGCTCATACAATGAAACATACCTACAGAAATGTTGGGCCATCATAATTTTCATCCACCAGCTCAACCCCTTCTTCAATTAATGCTTCCTACCATCTCTAGTGCCCTTTTCTGTTGTGGTCAGCTATGCGCATATGCCACAGATTGAGCAGTGCATTGTAACCCCTTTTCTGTTCAAATATCTAACACCATTTCTTATCTTCTCCCCAGGTGTCTTTTTCCTATTTTTCTTTGGCCTTCCCAACTATTTAGGGAACACTAGTGGAAATACCTTGTACCCATTTTGCACCTCTTAGTGTTTTTGGTCTGTAAGAGGGACTAGAGTATAACCATATGCTTTCAGGTAATTCTGCATGGTGTAGCAATCATGAACCATTATCTCTGGGTCAATTCTCTCATCCCTACAACATGTTATAGCATGCATGTCGGGCCTGTGGGACTGGGGGTACCCAAGCCCGTCTGCCTGCGGCCCAGGACGCGGCGCCCCTACAAGGCCCAAGCTGGCCCATCATCGGGATTTCATGAGCAGGCCCCCTCGCGAGGACCCTGGTGTCTATTATGCAACTTTATTCTTATAGACTCATGTTGGGCCTCCAAGCGCAGAGTTTTGTAGGACAGTAGCAATTTTTCCTCAAGTGGATGACCTAAGGTTTATCAATTCGTGGGAGGCGTATAGGATGATGATGGTCTCTCTCAAACAACCCTGCAATAAAATACAAGAAATCTCTTGTGTCCCCAACACACCCAATACAATGACAATTTGTATAGGTACACTAGTTCAGCGAAGAGATGGTGGTACAAGTGTAATATGGATGGTAGAAAAACATTTTTATAATCTGAATAAATAAAAACAACAAGGTAGCAAATAGTAAACAAGCACAAAAACGGTATTTCAATGCTTGAAAATGAGGCCTATGGTACGTACTTTCGCTAGTGCAATCTCTCAACAATGCAAACATAATTGGATCATATAATTACCCCTCAACGTGTGATGAAGAATCACTCCAAAGTTCCTATCTAGCGGAGAACAATAAGAAGAAATCGTCTGTAGGGTACGAAACCACCTCGAAGGTATTCTTTCCGATCGATCTATCCAAGAGTTCGATCGATCTATCCAAGAGTTCGTACTAAAATAACACCAAATAATTTCAGATTCATAATACTCAATCCAACACAAAGAACCTCAAAGAGTGCCCCAAGATTTCTACTGGAGAAACAAAAGACGAGAACATGCATCAACCCCTATGCATATATTACCCCAATGTCACCGCGGGAATCCGCAAGTTGAGTGCCAAAACACATATCAAGTGAATCAATATGATACCCATTGTCACCACGAGTATTCATATGCAAGACATATATCAAGTGCTCTCAAATCCATAAAAGTATTCAATCCGATAATAATGAAATCTCAAAGGGAAAAACTCAATTCATCACAACAAGATAGAGAGGGGAAAACACCATATGATCTAACTATATTAACAAAGCCCGCGATACATCAAGATCGTGACATCTAAAGAACACGATAGAGAGAGAGATTAAACACATAGCTACTGGTACAAACCCTTAATCCTGAGGGTGGACTACTCCCTCCTCATCGTGGTGGCCGCCGGGATGATGAAGATGGCCACCGGTGATGATTCCCCCCCTCCGATAGAGTGCCGAAACGGGGTCTAGATTGGTTTTCGGTGGCTACAGAGCCTTGTGGTAGCGGAACTTCTGATCTAGGGTTACCCCCGAGGGTTTTGGAATATTTGGTAATTTATAGGGCAAAGAGGGGTTGCGGGAGGCCACCGAGGTGGGCACAACTCACCTGGGCGCGCCTGGGCCCCAAGGCGTGCCCTGGTGGGTTGTTCCCCCCTTGGGGCACCCCTAGGTGCTGCTCTGGCCCAATGGATGTCTTCTGTTCCATAAAAAATCCACAAAAAGTTTCGCGGTGTTTGGACTCCGTTTGGTATTGATTTCCTGCGATGTAAAAAACAAGCAAAAAACAACAACTGGCACTGGGCACTGGTTCAATAGGTTAGTCCCAAAAAATGATATAAAGTTGCTATAAAATGATTGTAAAACATCCAAGAATGATAATATAACAGCATGAATACTTCTAAATTATAGATACGTTGGAGACATATCAGCATCCCCAAGCTTAATTCCTACTTGTCCTCGAGTAGGTAAATGATAAAAGAAATAATTTATGAAGTGTGAATGCTAGCAAAGTGCACAAGTTTGATCAATAACAATTTCAATCACTTTTCCTAGCATCATAACAACAATTCTTTCTCATAAAACTTCTCATGTTAAAGTAGCAATCAATTCACATGTTAAGGTTCAAACAATGAATTCTCTTGAAACTCAACAACCTGTGTTCTCAGTCACCAAGCAATTGTAATTCAACTTATTCGACAGAGTTTAAGCAAGAGCTCCACATACTCAACCATCATATAGTCTTCTATGATTGCTAACACTCATCGCATACACGTGAGCAAAACGTTTCAACCGGACACATAGAAAGATAGGGGCTTATAACTTCGCCTCCCAACATATTCACCTCAAGGGTGATGTCAACAATAATAACTCATGCTATCCATATCCAACTGGATATATGTGCCTAGATCTTTCCTCACCACATGATGCTTGCCAAAAAAGAAAAAAAAGGAATAGAGAGAAAAACTTTGACTCTTGCATGAAAGTAAATACATAAAAGTAAAAGACAAGCCATTCGTAGAGGGAAGAAGAGGTTGCCATGCGCTTATTTGTTTGTATGCTCAACCCCTTAGTGCAAAAGAACATCACGTTATATTGCCCCTTATGATAGCAGCCTTTATTATGCAGTCTGTCGCTTTTATTCTTTGCCATCACAAGTTCGTACAACGTCAATTTTCTCTTACACTAAATGATTTAACACTTTTAGAAGCAATTTTTATTGCCATATTGCACCGATGACAACTTACTTGAAGGATCTTGCTCAATCCGTAGGTAGGTATGGTGGAATCTTGAAAATAAGATTTGAGTTTAAGGGTTTTTGTATGCACAAGTAGTATCTCTACTTGGTGCGGAATTTTTGGCTAGCAAAGATGGGGGGCAAGCACCACATGTTGAAGGATCTATGACAATATAACTTCTCTGTGAATATGAACAAACATAAACCATTACGTTGTCTTCCTTGTCCAATGTCAACAATTTTGGCATGTAATATTTTGATTGGGGGCTCACAATCACAAAATATTTCCAAGATAGTGTATTTGCATGTGAAAGTTCTCTTTCTTATAGTAATCATTCAGGAATTGCTTGTATGGCCAATATTGTGATTGTCAAGCTTCAAAAGATTTCACTTTCTAAACCCAATGTGAAGCTACTACTAAGCATGATATGAACATATAATTTCAACTTCATGATATTCAATTCATTCCACAATTTACTCATAGGATATAAGTGAAGCACAAGAGTAAAAGACAAACTACTCCAAAAAGATATAAGTGAAGATCAAGCGAGTAGTTAAGTAAAGAGGTAGCTAAATGAGGACTCTCTCTTATTTAAAAACTTTCAGATCTAAGTATTTTATTAAAACGACAAGAAAAAGCAAAAAATAAATAAAATGACATTCCAAGAATAGCACACATCATGTGAAGAAGTAAAAACTTAGGCTCAACCGATACTAACCGATAATTGTTGATGAAGAAAGATGGGGTACCTTCCGGGGCATCCCCAAGCTTAGATGCTTGAGACTTCTTGAAATATTATCTTGGGATGCCTTGGGCATCCCCAAGCTTGAGCTTTTGTGTCTCCTTAATTTCTTATATATCACGGTTTCCCTAAATCTTAAAAACTTCATCCATACAAAATTCAACAAGAACTCGTGAGATAAGTTAGTATAAACCAATGCAAAAACCTTATCATTCTCTACTGTAGAAAATCACTAAAATTATTATTCAACATTGCATACTAAATGCCTCTACATATTTAATACTCCTATCCTCAAATAGAATCATTAAACAAGCAAACACATGCAAACATAACAACAATATGCCAAAACAGTATAGTCTGTAAAGAATGCAAGAGTATCAATACTTATTTAACTCGAAAAATTATGAAAATTTAACACACTGTAGAAAATTTATCAGAGCTTAATATGGAAAATGTTTCAACATTTTATCACATTCTGACTTTTGTACGGAATTTTTGCAACAGCGGTAAACTTTATGTTTTGAAACAGCAACATATAGACTTGCAAAATAAACATGGTAAAGGCTATCCTTGGCACTTTTATTGAAATAAAAGATAACATTATTCTAAATAACAGCAAGCAAATCCTAACAAAATAAAATGACGCTCCAAGCAAAACACATATCATGTGATGAATAAAAATATAGCCTTAAGTAAGGTTACCGATAATGTTGGAGACGAAAGAGGGGATGCCTTTCGGGGCATCCCCAAGCTTAGTTGCTTGGATATTCCTTGGATATTAACATTGGGTGCCTTGGGCATCCCCAAGCTTAGGGTCTTCTCACTCCTTATTCTCCTCATATCGACATCTCACCCAAAACATGAAAACTTCAATCACACAAAACTTAACGGAACTTCGTGAGATAGGTTAGTATGATAAAGAGCAAACCATTTCACTTTGGTACTGTAAAAGACAAGATTCATAATTGTTTCCACACAATTCCTACTGTATAATATCATTTTCACAATTTATATTGAGCAATATAAGCCATAGAAACTAGGAAACAAGCAAACTATGCATTGAAAACAGAATCTGTCAAAAACAGAATAGTCTGTACTAATCTGTACTCCAACCGTACTTATTCTTCTCCAAAAATTCTGCAAAATTAGGAAAACCTGGGAAATTTGTCTATTGATTTTATGCAAAAATAATCAGTATTTTATCACGCTTCTGTTAAAAAGTAGAATTATTTTCCTGAGCGCAAAATTTTCTGTTTTTCAGCAAGATCAAATCAACTATCACCATAGACCATCCCAAAAGGTCTTACTTGGCACTTTATTGAAACGAAAATAGTAAAGCATGAATACTATAGTAGCCTGATCATGTGAACACAGAAAAACAGTAGGGGTAAATGTTGGGTTGTCTCCCAACGAGCGCTTTTCTTTAATGCCTTTTAGCTAGGCATGATGATTTCAATGATGCTCATATAAAAGTAAAGATTTGAAACATAACGGGAGCATCATAAAGCATATGACTAGCACATTTAAGTCTAACCCACTTCCTATGCATAGGGATTTTGTGAGAAAATAATTTATGGGAGCAATAATCAACTAGCATAGGAAGGCAAAACAAGGTGCAACTTCAAAACTTTCAACATAAAGAGAGGAAACTTGATATTATTGCAATTCCTACAAGCATATGTTCCTCCCTCATAATAATTTTGAGTGGCATCATGAATGAATTCAATAATATAACCATCACATAAAGCATTCTTTTCATGATACATAAGCATAGAAATTTTGTTACTCTCCACATAAGCAAATTTATTCTCATGAATAGCAGTGGGAGCAAATTCAACAAAATAACTCTCATGAGATATTTGATTGGCATAATCCAATTGAAAATAAAAATCATGATGACAAGTTTCATGGTTATTATTATTCTTCATAGCATACATGTCATCACAATAATCATCATAGATAGCAACTTTGTTCTCATAATCAATTGAAACCTCTTCCAACATAGTGGATTCATCATTAAATGAAGTCATGACTGTTGTGGTACTAAGTATGACAGTAAGAATAGGGGGTACGTATGAGGAGGCGAGGCCGTAGCTACGGGGAGGTTGTACACATGAGTTTATGAGTTCAGGCCCCTCTCGGAGGAGGTAAAAGCCCTACGTCTTGGTGCCCTGAGGCGGTAGATCGGAATATGGGTGTGTGTTACAAGGGGTGCGAACCCTGTCCTAGAGGAGGGGGTGGCTTATATAGAGTGCACCAGGACCCCAGCACCCTCCGTTACAGGGGTTCAATATACATTAAGATAGGGTGTTACTGGTAATGCCAGCTATAAAGTGTTATCAATGATTATTAAGACTACGGAGTGAACGCCTGACCGTTGTCATTCTGAGTGACTCTAGGTCTTCTGTACTCCGAGTGGTTTGCTGTATGGTCGAATGGCTTCATCTTGGTCGAGTGAAATTGGGGGCATCCGAGTGAGGTGACTGGTCGAGTGGATTGCACTCGATGGCTTCAGTTGATACTTCATGTTGTGCTTTGAATGTCTTTGCTTCTAGGGTAGCGACCTTGGGTAGGGCGTATAGGTCAGGCCCATGACCCTACCCTAGGTCTATGGCATCGTCATTAGCCCCTGAATGGATTGAGGTCCGAGTGGAAAGAAGGTTGAAGTTGGTCCTGCCTTGACTCTTATGCTTCATGAGCATTCATACTAGATTCGAGGTCCATGCTGAAACTTCGGCTTCATTTCAGTCGCCTTGATCGATTCAGAGGTTGTGGAGTGAACTTATGCTGGAACTCTTTGAGTGTTGATATGACATGAAATCTTTGGCGCGATTGGTTACTGCGGATCCCGAATCTCACGAGATTCGAAAATTTGGGGAAGCGCGCAAGGCGGAGCGCACCGCGGTAAACGGGATGGATAGACAGGGGCACCTCAATTTCCGCGCCACCTTTTTTGCCACCTGTCCGGTGCGCGACTGTTGCGGGATTTTACAGGATCGCTCAGGCCCATGCGTCAGCCACTGGGAAGTAGGCCTTAAAAGGCGTTGAGGCCGAGGTGTCTGCATTGTGCACTCCCATTCCCCTTCTTCTCCCTTTGCTTCTCCATTGCATCCTCTCTCACCCTCGACACCGCTGTTCCACTAGTGCGCAGCCCGTCACCATGGTGAAGGACAAGATGGCGGTGCTGGAGCGAGCAAAAAAGGCGATGGCGATGGCGAAGGGCAAGAAGATGAATCGGGGGTCGTCGTCGAGGTTCGGGCTGCCGCCGGGTTAGATTCAGGGAGACTGGATCCGATCTACGCTCCAGCCAGAGGATCTGGAAGATCTGGCCGCCACTGGTTTGATTGCCGCCGGGGCTGCGAGGCTGGCGGTGGGTGAGACAGAACCTCAGCCGCGGTCGGGTGAGTGTGTCCTTCTTGCTACCCATGTCGACCGTGGCTTCTCCCTTCCTGTGCATCCTTTCTTCCGGGGTTTTCTGAACTTTTTCGGTGCTCAGCTTCACCACTTCTCTCCCAATACCATCACGTATCTCGCTGCATTCATGTCCATGTGTGAAAACTTCTTGGGTTGTCGACCACACTGGGGTCTCTTCAGACACATTTTCACAATCCGCTCATAGACCGTGAAGAAGGCAAATCCAAGTGACGAGAGGACGCACGTGATCTAGATGTGATGGGGTTTAGGGATTCAGATGAGGAAGAGGAGCACTTTCCCTACCATGACACTTCCCGAGTCGGTCAGGGGCTGGCAGTCGACCTTGTTCTACTGCCAGGATATTGTGACCCCCGGGCAGTCGACTGGTCTTCCTCCTTTTCCCTAGATCGAGCCCAGCAACCTTCTTCACTGACCGTGACCGCAGCGGAGAAAGTAGAGACGGACATGTTGGTCCAGAGGGTAGTTCAGTTGGTCCGTCAGGGGGTAACTAGCATGGACCTACTGTAGGTGTTCCTCACTCGATTCATCCAGCCACTCCAAGCCCGTGACTACTCGATGTGGATGTACTCGGGTGCCAATGACATCACTCGGGTCCACCCAAAGGAAGTTCCCGATGTGACTGTGGCCCTGTGGCTGAGGAGCATTACCGGAAACAAAGATAACCCCAGGGGAGCCAAGAGAGTCGATCCATTCGACGCTGACAACCCAAGAAGTTCCATGATCGGTGATCCAAGCAGTTCCATGATCCAGCGGGCGGGCATGGCAAGACTGCGGCTCCGAGTACGCAAGCACATAAGCGCACTCGGACTTCGACTTCGGAGCCGTCAGAGAAGGTCGCCAAGTAGCCCAAGGTTGCCCCTTCAAAGTCTCGGAAGACCTTGCCCAAGATCAAGATGGACATTCCTGTTGCTTCTGCGCGAGTGTTCTGACTTTCTGTGTTTTCCTACCGACTCACATTCCCGCTCTTGACCGAGTGGATTATGAACTTTTTAGTGCTGCAACTTCCAGGACCTCCATGGATATTGACAAGGCCCAAGGTGATGAAGATACTGACAACGCAGCTACTTCCAAAGCCGGTACAATCTTGCAGTCTTGAACTTGTTCTGTTGACTAGATTGTCGGTTGATTGAGCCCTTATGGTTGCTTTTTTGTTGTAGCTCCGCAGGATGTCATTGAGCTTCCAGACGATGAGGAAGAAGTGCCTCTGAAAGATACGAGAAGGAGGGGCAGGGCTTCAAGCAGGAGGACGGCCAAGGGTCAGGTGCCTCAGTCGACATCGGCACCAGATATAGTGGTCCATCGATCCGGAGATCCAACTCGGGCCAATGTTTCTTTTGCCAATCCACTGTTGACTGACCGTCCTTCGGCGTCGACTGCTCAAGTCTCTGTAGGGCCCGCACAACTCCATGCTTCAGATCCTGTGATTGCTCTGACCGTACTGCCATCATTGCTCTTTGCTGTGCATCGCACTCCAGATGACCCAGCGGGTGCCACCAGAGAGGCTCTACTCCAAGCAAACCTTATGATGGAGCAGATGAAGGTGGTGCACGAGGCTAGTCAGGCTGCTTACAATGCCAGTTCTGCTCTACACGTTAATGTCAATGTTAGTTGAATTTCCGACTGATCTCTCCATTAGTGGTAGTTGCGACTGCTGCTTCATTGTCTGTAAAGTGTCCCTGGTTGAGCGTTTTCAAACCTTTATGTGCATCTATCATGGGTCTGCATTTCACATCCAATCACCCACTGGGTGTTTTGACTTAGTGTTGAATAGTTCTTCCACTTGAGTCGACCAGGTTGAGTCAAGTGTTTTTCTGAACCAGTGGGGGCACGCACAGTGCACCCACTGGGTGTAGTCCCCGAGACCGCCGTCGACTGCTGGTAGTCGGCTGGGGTCTGAGAATCTCTCTTTTTTTGCATACTCATGCTGGGCAGACCATGCAGAGTGGAAAACCGGACCAGTGGGGGCACGCCAAGTGCACCTACTGGGTGTAGTCCCCGAGACTACTGTTGAATGTTTGATTCAGCGGTAGTCTTAGAGAGATTTTCGCTGTGATTGACCTTTGTTTATGTCGACTGACATATCTTATTTGCTGACCACAGAAATCTTGTGATCTTGGAGCCCAATTTGCTAAACTAGAGAAGATGCAGATTAGCCTCAACTTCGATCTGGAGCTGGCCAAGAAGAATCTCCAGAAGGCCCAGGAAGAAGCAGCTACCACGGGAGGTAATAATTCGTCGACTGTCCACCCTATGACTCTGTTTTTTCTTTTAGTCTCTTGAACCGAGTGACTCCACTCGAACAGATGTGCATAGTGAAAACCGTCAACTCCAAGCTCGTCTGAAGAATGTTATTTCTTTAGAGAAAATGAAGCAGGCTCTGGAGAAGAAGGATCAAGACCTTACTGCAGCACAAAAGGAGGCGCGAGAGAAGACGACACTTGCCGATAAGAAGCTGGCCTCATTCAACAAGTTGGAAAAGGAGAACTCCAAGATGAAGACTGCCGTTACTGAAGCCAACCAGGAGGTTGCGAGGCTGAAGAAGGACAAGGAAAGCTTGAGTGACGAGGTTGGAAGTCTCACGCCCAAGAAGGGCAAACTGGAGGCTTATTTGGGACGGCTTGCTGAGAAGCTAGTTTTGAAGCTTGAAGGTATTTCCTCTTGTCCGACTGATTTGCCGATGTCGACTGACACATTTTATTAAACTGTCGACTCACCGATTTTCTGACTTTGCAGAACTTTGTTAAGACTTCGAAGCAGAGACTGGGGGGGTCGAGACAGGTCTTGACCCCATAAACTCTCCTGTCAAAGATGACGTTGCGATGAGCATGCTGCGATTAGAGTCTCGTCTGGACAGTGCTGTGGATTATCTTGCTCGTCTGAAGGTGGCAATGTTACAGATCGACTCTGAACTCTGGCCCCAAGCGGAATTCCAAAAAGATCTCGAGTCTCTGATGACTCGACTAAATGAAATCCTTGGTCAAGTGCAAGAGTGGAAGAAGTCGTCCGCTTGTTGTGGCGCTGATGTTGCTCTGTCGTTGGTCCAAGTCCACTACAAGGATGTCAGAGAAGAAAAGACGGCAACTCTCAAGGTTGCCAACACTAAGAAGCTTAGTTTCCAGTCCTTCATGGACACCTTCATCGACGCCGCCACTCATATCGCAAACAACATTGATCTTCATAGCTTCATCGAGCCAGCAAGTCCTCCTCCCGCTGAGTGAAGAAACATTATGCCCCACCTTTATTTGCCTCGGAATGCCTAGTGAATTTGTAATCGTTAAACTCTTTCAGGCCTGATGCCTGAGTACTTCTGCCCGCTGTGGTTCTGAACTTTTTGCGGGATTTATCTGAACTTGGTTTTATTTGAATATGAAGGCTTTGCCGTTATCGCTTTCAGATGTTTTTTGATTCTGAGTGGAACTTGACCCTTCCATTCTTCGTCGAGTGGCTTGGACGACATGATTGATCGACACCTCGTCGCCCTTGCGTATCGGTATGGAGCGTACGTTGCTCTTGTGATGCAGCTCTAATGATGTGTTCAATCGACACCTCGTTGTCCTTGCGAATCGGGATGGAGCGTACATTGTACTTGTGATGCAGCTCTGACGACGTGTTCAGTCGACACCTCGTCGTCCTTGCAGATCGGAATGGAGCGTACGTGTACTTGTGACATAGCTCGGAAGATATTTGTGACTAAGGCGAGTTCGAGGTCGCAGCTAAGCCTTCGAGTGGGAGGATTGCTCTCCACTCGGAATGGTTTTTTAACTTAGGCGAGTACAGGGTCACAGCTAAGCCCCTGGGTGGGAGGATTGCTCTCCACCCGGAATGTTTTTTTAACTTAGGCGAGTATGGGGTCACAGCTAAGCCCCTGAGTGGAGGATTGCTCTTCACTCGGAGCGTTTTATAACTTAGGCGAGTATGGGGTCGCAGCTAAGCCCCCGAGTGGGAGGATTGCTCTCCACTCGGAATGTTTTTTAGCTTAGGCGAGTACGGGGTCGC
>NC_041391.1:429120619-429152563 GCF_002162155.2 Triticum dicoccoides | reverse complement strand
GAGGATTGCTCTCCACTCAGAGCGTTTTTTTAACCTAGGCAAGTACGAGGTCGCAGCTAAGCCCCTGAGTGGGAGGATTGCTCTCCACTCGAAGTGTTTTTTAACTTAGGCGAGTACGGGGTCGTAGATAAGCCCCCGAGTGGGAGGATTTCTCTCCACTCGAAGCGTTTTTTAACTTAGGCGAGTATGGGGTCGCAGCTAAGCCTCCGAGTAGGAGGATTGCTCTCCACTCGGAATGCTTTTTTTTACTTAGGCGAGTACGGGATTGCAGCTAAGCTCCCGAGTGGGAGGATTGCTCTCCACCTAGAATGTTTTTTTAACTTAGGCGAATCAGGTTCGCGACTAAGCCACCCCCTGGGGGATTCATACACCAATGATTACGGGAAATCAATCATTAAGATACAGCAGAAATCTTGTCTTTGGTAAGAAAATTAAAGGACTTCTTATTACAACTCGTCGATCCGAGTGATTTTAGGTATAGAAAGGGTGAAGCAGCTCTGCGTTCCACGCGCAAGGCTCGTCCATATTCTTGGCTACGTTGTAGATGTGGTATGCTCCATTGTGAAGCACCTTGGTGATGATGAAGGGACCTTCCCAGGCTGGAGCAAGCTTGTGAGGCCGTTTCAGATCCACTCGGAGCACAAGGTCTGCTTGCTGGAACGCTCGACCTCTGACATTACAGGCATGGAATCGACACAGATCTTGCTGATAGATGGTCGACCAGATCAGAGCCATCTCATGTTCCTCTTTGAGGAGATCAACCGCGTCTTGGCGTGCCTGTTCTGCTTCAGCTTCTGAGAAGAGTTCCACCCGGGGAGCGTTGTGCAGCAAGTCACTCGGAAGCACGGCCTCGGTGCCGTACACCAGGAAGAAGGGGGTTCGGTCAGTCGACCGGTTTGGTGTCGTTCTCAGCTGTCACACCCTGATTTTCATGGCACAACACTTAAGATGATAAATCATGATAAAATGTGGTTTGACAAAAACTTTTGCATTATTTGACCTTTTATTTTGAGTTGGTTTTCTCTCTGTGTTTTTCAAGTGCTCTTTAAAGTCAACACAACCCCACCTTCTATACTTCATCTCCTTGCCCCAAGCTTCTGCCCAATGATCATGCCATGTGTATAGAGCAACATAGTATTTTCTTACAAAAATAATTTGGCCAAATAGTATTTTCAAAAATTAGTTTTTCAAAAACCCCTGAGTTTAGGTTTGCACTACAAGTACTTGACTTGGGGTGTGAAAAATCATTCAAAAGGTATATTTGAATCCTATTAGATGTTGGACTCCCATAAACCACAAAAATGTAATTTTAGAAGTTATTTTCCTATTTTATTTAAAAGATTTTTCTTAAGGCCAGAAATGGTCTTTAATAGGGAAAAATCATTTTATTGTTTCAAAAATATTTGACAAAAACCTAGGGAAACTCACTGGACATATATTGTCCATATATAATAGTTTCAACACATGGTCATGTTCAAAATATTGGTCAAATCCCTCAAAAACCCTTTCTGGATATTTCAAGCTTTTGAAATATTTACAAAGGAAATATTCTCCAAAAATTCCAAGAAAATTCTAGCATGTCACATATGACATGCTGGATGATCTTGACAAGTATCATGTCATGGAGAATAGTATAACCCCATGAAATCCCCTCAAAACCATTTCTGTCCATTTTGAAGTTTGAGCAACTTTAGATTGCCAAACATGTCCAAATGCTCTCAAATCTTGTGAACATTCTCAAATGGTCTAATAATTCATCTAGACAAAATGGCACAAGTTGGAGAAAATGTTATATTGATCAAAGTGCCCCAAAACCCTCTCTGACCAGAATCTAATTTGAACAACTTTGTACTACCAACTTTCTCTCCTTGACCCCAACCTTGGTGAGCATATTCACATGACCAAATGAGGCCACTACACTAAGTGGTGCATCAAGGAGAAGTTATTTACTCAACTAGATCTACACAAGTTCATTTCTGCTAATTTCTAGGGTTTACAAAAGTTGCATTGGCAACTTTGCCCAAATGTACTCAACATTGGTGGAACCTATTATTATCTCATTCCATTTGACCCTGTCAAGCCTCATGACAAGAGGAGTTCATCTTCTTGCCCAAACCAGCAACAAACACCTTCTGCCATTTTACTAGAACCCCTGTTTTGACCACTTCCACTCTTCTCCATGGCCTCAACTTTTTACCACAGCCCTTCCTAGTCCCCTTGCACCTCCAGTAGCAATGGCAAATCCATATCTCAATTATTGGAGGGGTAAAACCCCACTTTCTCTCTCTGGACAGCCCATTTCCCTCTCTCCCTCAACCTCTCTCCTCTCCTACTGGCTGTCCAGGGCATCCAAGGCCCTCTCCCCTTTTTTTACTCCTCCGTAAATAACCTAGACACAAGTGGCCGCGCCCTACAAGCCAAAGGCATGCCCTGGCATGCAATTGGCGTGCTCCAGAACGCGCTACAGTGCACACCCGCACTGTAGCCACCCCCTTCCAACCGCCTCCGGCCACCTCGGGCCTCCCCAGCGCGCCCGATGATGCGCTTCGATGTCTGCGACACGCCACGCCTCTGTCCCCCTCCTTCTTCTCCCTCCTCTCACCCCAGCTTGCACGCGCGCCGGCCGCCCGAGAGCTCCAATGAGCAAACTCACACGCGCGATGCTCTGGCCCTTCCCCGCTATCTCTCTTCTCTCCCCTCGCCCTAGACCAACCCCACGAGCACCCCAGACATGCACACGCAAGCCCCCGTTACCCCTGGCAACGGCAACAACCTCGCCGGCGCACCCGTCCATGGTGCACCTCGCCCCCTTCTATTTAAGGCCACCCCCGAGCCCCCTCTCTACTCCTTTGGCCCTCACTCCCTCCCGTGCACCCCCTGGACCAGCCCACTCCCCTCCTCGCGCTCTCCATCCGCCACCATGGCCGGAGCCTTGCCGTCGGCCCCCTCCTAAATTCGCACCCAACACTCCTCCTCCTCCCCTCCTTTCTCCACTAGGCGAACCCCCTGACCACAACGAAACCCCTCACCACTCCTCCCTCTGCTCCGGTGCCCCGTAGCACCAATGCCGCCATCGCCGTCGGCCTCTCCCGCCGCGGCCGACACCCTACTCAACCCGGTGGCCCTGGGCGACCGTGCCACCCACAGTCGGATGCGACCGGGTCCCCTGAGCATGCCGATGGGCGGAGCATCGCCAGAGATGCCTTGCAGCGCCGGCAAGCCGCCGTCGGCACTGCCCCTGCCTCTGCCCTGTTAGAGCGGGAGGATGGGGATGAACCCGACGGGCGGGGCCTGCCTATAAGCGACCTGGCAGCCTGGCCATGCTGGCAAGTGGAGGTGGGTTCACCCTCTCCCGCCTTCGACGTCGCCCTGTGGCCCGCGTGGCCGAGCCGTTGGGCCGGCCCAGTGCACTGCGGCGTTATGCTGCACCCGATGCGCAGTATAGGTATAAATCCCCCCTCCTTTGTCCTTTTCTTTTTCCTGAAACTTGTAAAATCTCCCAAATATTCATATTGCCTCCAAATTTGATGAATCAAATTTCTAATGGCTCCATAAATCAAGCTCTATTTAATGGGCCACATTGGACATTTTTGTTGTTCTTGGTTTTTACTGGACCCTTTAAAACGGTCATTTATCCACATAAGTCCACTTCAAAAATCCATATTATATTCATTTCAACTCCAAATCCAGTGAAACCAATTCCTAAATGTTTCTAAAATCATGCCTGATTTAATGGGTACTTTTACTCATTTTATAAAAAGGCATTCTGTAGAAAACTTGCAGATCCATTAACTCCCTTGTTTCCATCATATTGAAATGTTCAGAAATATCCACTAATCCAATCCCAATGAAACCACTCTGGTTATTTTTCATATAACCAGGGATGTCCTAGAAAAGTAAACTTCATAATTTTTAGAGCACTTTTATTTTCTGCCTTGTTGAGTTGCTTATTATGGTTGCTTTCGACGATAGTTGACGAAGTATACGAAATGCTCAGGGTTGGACCAGAGATATTTGAAGACCTCGAAGACTTTGTTAAAACAGGCAAGCAACCCTTTGACCATGTCTATGAAACCCTTTTTATGCATGTCATATAGCACCATATTGTTGTTGCAACGGAATCATGATGAGGTGGTAACTACTTTGATGGTTTGCCACCGTACTTCCTCGTTGATACTTGCATTGTGCATGACCCTACCTTCTTATGAGGGTTATGCCGGTGGGGCTAGATAGGATGCTAAAGTAGTGCTACACAAAAAGGGACGGGAATATGCGTGGCGATGGAGACAAAGTATTTTCAAAAGACTTTTCGGAAACCCCATCGGGTGCCACTTATGCCCGGGGGAGATGATGAGTTGGGTAGCCACTTGATGACAAAGTGGTGTACCGAGGCAAGTGTGTGTTGTTTTCAAAATGGATTGGTTTAAGTTGCGACCGTTATTCCAACCTTACATGCGCAACCACTCTACCCTTATATGGGAAAGGGCATTATTGATTACCTAGGCCGATACTAGCTTGGAGCCCGCATTACTAGTGATGGGAGAGAGTTGGTGCTCTCTCTCGGGACGGGGTCGTGCCAGGTAGGGCGGCCATGACTGTTTTTACAGGGCACCAGATACACCGTTGCGTCCCCTCTCGGATGTTACGATCTCGAGTGAGTCTCGTATGATGTACATCGTGAGGATATGGAACAACGAGTGGACTCCTTGTTAGTGTCGTCTACCGAAAGATAGTGACCGGGTGCTTACCCCGGGTACTTGAGGTCTCGCGGGTCGTGGATGACACGGAAGTTCCCCGGATCTTGTGGGTAAAGTGTGCAACCTCTGCAGAGTGTAAAACTATTCGAATAGCCGTGTCCACGGTCAAGGACAGTTGGGTAACCGCTCTTGGGCTACGTCCACGTGTTTACAAACCAGTGTGTGTGTTTGGATAAGTGGGAAGATCTACTTGGGTCAAGTCAAAGGACTTGACATGATTGAGTTGGGTTGATGTCCACTCTATTTATGTTGATATCTGCAACCTATCCTCATGGTTACTTGAATTCTCCCGATGCATGTCTTACAAGTTGTTGAACATGTCATTGCACTCAAAACTAGCTTTCTGCAAAAATTTACCTATATCATGCATTGTTGTATCTTGAACCAAAACATGGGTTGCTTGCGAGTACATTCAAAGTACTCATTGGCTTGCCACTGGTTATTTTATTGGCCAGGCATGAAAGAATAGGATATATTGAAGAGTACCTTGGTGACGAACATGCGAGCTAGGATGCTTCCCAGTCAGAATGCCTGTAGGGTTAAGGCAGATGGCATGGGTCCAAGTTATCGACGAAGATTTCTGCTGCGAAGTTATACTCAAGACTTGACCATAATGGTCATAATTTATGTAAGACGGTATGTATGGATGTAAGACTCTTGTCATTCAGCTTCTGTGTGTTCAGTGAGCATTGATCTCTGGGATCACTGTACACGTGCATTCGGTGATCACGACCTATGAGTCGGGGGTCCCCACATCAGCCCCCATAGGACAGAGGGTAATTCAGTCACCCAAGCTCCGTCAGCGTGCTTGAGGTCACGCACTAGTCAGGGCTTTAACCCTTGAAGGGTCAAACCATTTTCCCTTTCTACTTGCCCATTCGACTGTGGGTGTGCAACAAACGCGTAGTCGACCCGAGTGCCTTGGGAAGCACAGAACGCCTTAAACTCATCAGAATCAAAATTGGAGCCATTATTTGTGATCTCCATATCTGAATATCAACTCCTTGATGAAACTGACGACAGTGCTTGAGTCAAGGTTTTTGATGGGCTTGGCTTCGATCCACTTAGTGAACTTTTCGACTGCAACGAGCAAATGAGTGAAACCACTTCTACCGGTTTTGAAGGGTCCAACCATATCCAACCCCCAGACTGCAAACGGCCAGACGAGTGGAATAGTCTTCAAGGCAGACGCAGGCTTGTGAGACATGTTGGAGTAGAACTAGCAACCTGTGCACTTGTTGACTATATCTTTTTCCATCTCATTTGCATGCGGCCAATAGAATCCCGCTCGGTATGCTTTGGCCACGATTGTCCGAGAGGACGCATGGTGACCACAGGTCCCCAAGTGGATATCGCTTAGGATAATTCGACCTTCTTCTGGGGTGATGCAGTGTTGAGCCACTCCTGTGACACTTTCCCTGTAAAGTTGTCCCTTTATCACGGTGAAAGCTTTTGATCGACGGACTATCTGGCGGGCCTCATCCTCATCCTCAGGGAGTTCCTGCCTGAGCAGGTATGTGATGTACAACACCGTCCAATCAGGTGTGATCACTAGGACTTCCATGATCAGGTCGAACACAGCTGGGACTTTGATCTCAGTCGGATTGGTTGAACTTATTGGTTGTGGGGGCTCTTCCTTGAAGGGATCTTCTTGTACTGACGGGGTGTGGAGACGTTCTAAGAACACGTTGTTGGGAATAGGTTTCCGAGTGGAACCTATCTTCGCCAGGTCGTCGGCAGCTTGATTCTTGATTCTGGGAATGTGGTGGAGCTCTAACCCCTCAAACTTCTTCTCTAGCTTTCTCATTGCATTGCAATAACCGGTCATTGCTGGACTCCTGACATCCCATTCCTTCACTACTTGATTAACCACTAAGTCTGAGTCGCCGTAGACCATCAAGCGCTGGACGCCGAGTGAAATGGCCATGCACAACCCATACAATAGTGCCTCATACTCAGCTTCATTATTTGAAGAATCAAAGTAGATCTGGAGGACATAACTGAGCTTGTCTCCTCTTGGGGACACCAAAACCACCCCTGCGCCAGAGCCATTCAACATCTTGGACCCGTCAAAGAACATAGTCCAATGCTCCGACTGGATCTGAGTCGGTTGCTGTTGTTCGATCCACTCTTCAAGGAAGTCTACAATAGCTTGGGACTTGATGGCTTTCTTTGCCTCAAACTTGATATCTAAAGGAAGGAGTTCAATCGCCCATTTTACCACTCGACCAGTTGCATCTCTGTTATTTAGAATTTCTGATAATGGGGAGTCGCTGACGACTGAAACTGAGTGGTCTGAAAAGTAATGTGCAAATTTCTTCGTGGTCAGGTAAATCCCATAAACAAGCTTCTGATATGAGGATATCTCTGCTTGGATGGGGTCAGGACTTCTGAAATGTAATACACAGGGCGCTGAACTTGGAAGGCTTTGCCTTCTTCTTCCCGCTCGACCGTGAGCACTGTGCTGACACCCTGTCCAGTGGCTGAGATGTAAAGCAGTAAAGGCTCCTTGCTGACTGGAGCTGCAAGCACCGGCTGGGTGGAAAGCAGGGCTTTGAGATCTTCAAACGCTGCTTCGGCTTCATCATTCCACTCGAACTTGTCAGACTTCTTCATCAGCCGGTAAAGAGGCAGTGCCTTTTCACCGAGGCGTGAGATGAAGCGACTCAATGCAGCCAAACAACCAGTAAGCTTCTGAACATCGTGCACGCGCACAGAGTGCTTCATTCGGAGGATTGTGCCAATCTTCTTTGGGTTTGCATCGATTCCCCATTCGGAAATGAGAAAACCGAGTAATTTTCCACCTGGGACCCGAATGTGCACTTTGATGGATTGAGCTTGATATCATGTCTTCTTAAATTGGCAAAGGTTTCAGTGAGGTCAGTCAGTAGGTCGAAACATTTGCGTGACTTAACCACTATGTCATCCATGTATGCTTCCACATTCCGACTTATTTGAGTGAGCAGACACTTCTAAATCATGCGCATCAATGTGGCACCAGCATTCTTGAGGCCAAAGGGCATAGTAACATAGCAAAAGCACCCGAATGGGGTGATGAAAGCTGTCTTTATATCGTCGGGCCCATATAGTCGGATCTGATGCTACCCGGAATAAGTGTCCAGGAAGGACAATCGTTCACATCCCGCAGTTGAGTCAACTATCTAGTCGATGGGGGCAGAGGAAAATGATCTTTCGGGTAGGCCCGATTGATATGCTTGAAATCAATACACATTCGAAGTGACTTATCTTTCTTGGGGACCATAACAACATTGGCGAGCCACTCAGAGTGGTATATCTCGCGGATGAACTCGGCAGCCAGAAGCCGAGCGACCTCCTCGGCAATCGCCTTTCTCTTCTCTGGGGCGGACCGACGGAGATGCTCTTTAACGGGTTTTTCCTTTGAGTCGACTCGCAAATGATGCTCAGCCGGTCCCCTGGGTACACCTGGCATGTCAGATGGCTTCCATGCAAAGATGTCCCAGTTCTCACGGAGGAACTGGATGAGTGCTTCTTCCTATTTGCTATCGAGTGTTGTTGAGATATGGGTCGAAGCAGCATTGTGGTCGGTCGGGTGAATGTGGACCGGCTTTGTCTCGTTGGCCGACTGAAACGCGGACTCCGAGGCAGTCCTCTTGGCACGCAGCAAATCACTCGGATCTGTAGTCTTTTGATATTGTTGAAACTCTACTGCTGCCATCTGCTGATCGGCGATCTTCGAACCGTTCTGAAGACAATCCTCTGCTCTCCGCCGGTTTCCAGTGACCGTGATTATGCCTTTGGGGCCAGGAATCTTCAACTTGAGGTACACATAGCACAGTCGAGCCATGAAACTAGCATAAGCAGGTCTGCCTAGAATGGCATGATAGGCACTTTCAAAATCCACTACCTCAAACGTCAATATTTCCTTGTGGTAATTTAGAGAATCACCGAAAACCACATCAAGAGTGATCTAACCGAGTGAATTGGCTTTATTTCCCGGGATGATACGATGGAATCTCATGTTGCTCTCATTGAGTTTGGACATCGGAATGCCCATCCCCCGGAGGGCCTCAACGTACAAAATATTCAGACCACTTCGACCATCCATCAAAACCTTGGTCAGTCGGGTGCCCCCAACGACTGGGTCGACCACCAACGCTTGCCGCCCAGGGGTAGCAACGTGCAGCGGGTGGTCGGACTAGTCGAATGTAATAGGGGTTTTTGACCACTTCAAATATCTTGGTGTTGCCGGAGCAACCATGTTCACTTCTCTGTTAATAACTTTCAGTCGACTTTTGCTCTCGAGATTAGCAAAATCACCAAGGTGGCATTAACATTGGGGTAACCACCATCATCCTCTTTGTCTTCCTCCTTATCAGACTCTTTGTCCTTTTCATTGGGTTGGCTTTCCCGGAAGCTCTGGATCAGGAGTCGACACTATCGAGTGGTATGCTTGGGGAGAATCAGATTCCCCTCTCCATCTTTTTTGGTGTGTATATGACATGGAAAATCCATCACATCATTTCCTGCTTGATCCTTCACTTTTTTAGGGATCCATGGCCCTTTAGGCTTCCCCTTGAACTTTCCTTGGTTCAGCACTGCTGCATCGGCAGGGCCTGCTGCCTCAGCCTTTCGCTTCTGCTTCCGACTGGAATTTCCTCCTCCGGTGTCCTGGGCAACTGGTCTGTTCTTGCCACTCCGGAGTCGGTCCTCTTCTTTGCCGTTAGCATACTTAGTGGCAACCTCCAACATCTAAGCCAGAGACATGTCTCTGGTTCGACCGAACTTAAGATTGAGCTCTCTGTAGCGAACTCCTTCTTTAAAGGCACAGACCGCTTGGTGATCCGATACATTCTCCATTGTGTGGTGCAGAGTGATCCATCTCTGGATATAATCTCTCAAGGTCTCATTCTGTTTCTGCATGCAATGCTGCAATTCTGACAAACCAGCACGTCTCTTGCAGGTGCCCTCGAATGTTTTGGTGAACACTCGGGCCAACTCATCCCAACTAAAAATGCTTACAGGGGCCAACTGATTCTGCCAAGCTCTGACGGAACCTTCAAGCATCAAAGGGAGGTGCTTCATGGCCACCTCATCACTGCCGCCACCGATGTGCACAGCCACTCGGTAGTCTCCTAACCAAGTGTCGGGCTTCGATTCTCCTGTGAACTTACTAACGCCAATCGCTAATCTAAAGTTGTGAGGAATCTCAGCGGCTCGGATGGCTCTTCCGAAACACTCGAGGCCGGAAACGTGGACCCTACTTCCACCGGGCCTGTCTCTATCCAACCCCTCTCTGTATGCTCTGTTCCAGTCGACCAAACCTTGGACAAGGACTAACCTTGCGTCAAACCCAGGCTCTCTTGGGTCGACTGGAACTCTGCGGTCATTACCATACGAGCGGCTGTTGTCATACCGCCGGAGCGCATACGACCCGTCCCTTGGAAGGGGTGAAGGCACTCGACGGCGGTTGTCACTGGCGCACTCACGATCAAACTCTCCATGAGCTCTTCCCAGGTGCCGATCTCGATGGTGATCATGATCTTCACATTGCAAAGGCGACCCAGGACTATGTGCTGACCGAATAGTATCTGCCCTTACCGACCTGCAGTAGATCTTGTTCCGCGACCGAGAAACGATGGAGTTCAGCTCTCCTGCTGCTCGGAGCAGCGTTCTGATCTGCTCCAAGCCCCTTCCAGCCTCTGAACAGGACGGCTGAATAGGCTCTACGAAGCATGCAGCTGCTACAAGATTCCGAATCGTAATGCAGAATACCTGAGGTTCAGGCGGAAACAACTGTCGTGGGCGTCGACTGGACCCGGGGATCAGTTGACGGGCACGCTCGTCGAGAGAATGTTGGAGATTCTCCAAACGAGTGCGCTCAGCCAGCATGGCCAGGCGTGCTACCTCCAAGGCCCGAGCCTCGACGGTTTCCCCTATGATGGGGGTCTGGAGGGCCTCCACGTTGCGGCGGTGCAACTCTTCCTTATGCTGCGAGTTGAGAGGTTGAGGCTCGTACTCTTCATGGTCGAATGACGAGCCATCGTCGCCATCGTTGCCACCGCTGCGGGGGAACCCAGGTGGGATGCAATGGGAGTCGACCATAAGAACTTCTGCCACGGGGTCACAACTCCCGCTCTTGGAAAATGTGTCTGGAAAGCCAGCCGATAGGTCAATCGGACCGCAGTGAAATTTGTCGGGCTCAATTGCCGCGACTTGTTGGTGGCCATCTGGCGAGCCACTGCATGCCTCACCCACCGCTGGAGCCGCGACCGACCAGATCGCTTGTGGCGGTGTCCTGCGGAGTGAGAAGGCAACGCGAGGGCAGACCGATACGGGGTCGATGGCTGTCGAAGGAGGACGCCGTAGGCACTCGCGCGGAAGTGCGAAGATCCATGGATCGGGAGAGCCTCGACATCAAGGGGGGCTTCCTGGAGCCAGGCGGAGTCGTCGGCTATGAAAGTGGAAAGTGAGCGCACCAAGTCGGAACTCGCGGCCCATGAACAAACCGCCGCCGGAAACCATGTTGATGAAGGTCGGAGAAAACGCAACCTCGTCGGAAGTTGCTAGGACGCTTTGCCCCACGGTGGGCACCAACTGTCGTGGTACTAAGTCTGACAGTAAGAATAGGGGGTAAGTATGAGGAGGCAAGGCCCTAGCTATGGCGAGGTTGTACACATGAGTTTACGAGTTCAGGCCCCTCTTGGAGGAGGTAAAAGCCCTACATCTCGGTGCCCTGAGGCTGTCGACCGGAATATGGGTGTGTGTTACAAGGGATGCAAACCCCTGTCCCAGAGGAGGGGGTGGCTTATATAGAGTGCGCCGGGACCCCATCCACCCTCCGTTACAGGGGTTCAATGTACATTAAGATAGGGCATTACTAGTAACGCCAGCTATAAAGTGTTATCAATGATCATTAAGACTACAGAGTGAACGCCTGACTGTTGTCATTCTGAGTGACTCTAGGTCTTCTGTACTCTGAGTGGTTTCCTGTATGGTCAAATGGCTTCATCTTGGTCGAGTGAAATTGGGGGCATCTAAGTGAGGTGACTGGTCGAGTGGATTGCACTCGATGGCTTCAGTTGATACTTCCTGTTGTGCTTTGAATGTCTTTGCTTCTAGGGTAGCGACCTTGGGTAGGGCGTATAGGTCAGGCCCATGACCCTACCCTAGGTCTATGGCATCATCAATGACCTCTCCAAATACACTTTCATCAATATAATCATCATAATAGGAGGCATGCAATCATTATAACAAATTTGCACATCAAATCTTGGGGGACTAAATATATCATCTTCATCAAACATAGCATCCCCAAGCTTATGGCTTTGCATATCATTAGCATAATGGATATTCATTTAATTCATAATAACAACATTGCAATCATGCTCATCATTTATACCAAACATTCTATTGAATTCTTCTTCTATCAGTTGAGCACAATTTTCCTTTCCATAATTTTCACAAAATACATTATAAATATGAATAATATGATGCAACCTCAATTCCATTTTTTGTAGTTTTCTTTTATAAACCAAACTAGTGATAAACAAGAAAGAAACTAAAAGATTCGATTGCAAGATCTAAAGATATACCTTCAAGCACTCACCTCCCCGGCAACGGCGCCAGAAAAGAGCTTGATGTCTACTACGCAACTTTATTCTTGTAGACTCGTGTTGGGCCTCTAAGCGCAGGGTTTTGTAGGATAGTAGCAATTTTACCTCAAGTGGATGACCTAAGGTTTATCAATCCGTGGGAGGCGTAGGATGAAGATGGTCTCTCTCAAACAACCCTGCAATCAAATACAAGAAATCTCTTGTGTACCCAACACACCCAATACAATGGCAATTTGTATAGGTGCACTAGTTCATCAAAGAGATGGTGATACAAGTGTAATATGGATGGTAGGAATATACTTTTATAATCTGAATAAATAAAAACAGCAAGGTAGCAAATAGTAAACGGGCACAACAACGGTATTGCAATGCTTGAAAATGAGGCCTAGGGTCCGTACTTTCACTAGTGCAATCTCTCAACAATGCTAACATAATTGGATCATATAACTATCCCTCAACGTGCGATGAAGAATCACTCCAAAGTTCCTATCTAGCGGAGAACAATAAGAAGAAATTGTTTGTAGGGTACGAAACTACCTCGAAGGTATTCTTTCCGATCGATCTATCCAAGAGTTTGATTGAAAGTGCGTTATATCGACTAGGGGGGGGGGTGAATAGACGATTTTTACAAATTCTTCAATGAGGAATTTCAGGGTGAGAAAATTCCTAAGTCACGAACAACTAGCAGTGGAATAAGTAATCAGATGCAAGCATAACAAAGCAGTAGCACAATCATCATGATGAATTGAAAGCAAGCACTGAGTACATGAAGCGTAAACACAGGATAAGCAGGCTGGAGACAAACTGACTAAATAAATAGGATAGAGGAAATTGAGAAAGTCTTCAGTCAAAGTCTTCAAATAGTAACGATTAAGTACAACAACAGAGTAATGATGAAATGAAAGGGTTGAGGAAATAGAGCCACATAGCTCGATGAAGACAGTGATTTGGTAGACCAGTTCCAACTGCTATGACAGTCGTACGTCTGGTTGGAGCGGCTAGGTATTTAAACCTGAGGACACACAGTCTCGGACACACAGTCCTCACTGTATTCTCCTTGAGCTAAGGTCACACAGACCTCGCCCAAGCACTCGTGGTAAGTCTTCAGGTGACTTCCAAACCTTCACAGACTCGGTCACTCGGTGATCCACAATTTTCTCTTGGATGCTCTAGACCATGACGCCTAACCGTCTGGAGGATGCACAATCCTCAAAGGTAACAAGCATTGGTTCCACACAGGAACAATCTCTTCAGTGATGCTCAATCACTTTGGGTTTGAAGGTGTTTGGGTTCGGGTTTTCCTCACTTGATTATTTTCGCTCAAAGTCCTCGGAGGATGGGATGCTCTCAATGACAAGTGTGAGTTTCTCTCGGAGCAGCCAACCAGCTAGTGGTTGTAGGGGCGACTATTTATAGCCTAGGGAGCAGCCCGACATGATAAGACATAAATGCCCTTCAATGATATGACCGTTCGGTGGGTAGATATTTTGGGACAGCTGGCGCATAGCACAGCAACAGTCGGATATTTGATCTATCAAATTCCTCAGGGCTATATGTTCCTCACTTGTAGGCAATCCGCACTGGCAAATTCCTAACTCCTCAGTCAGAACAAATTCCTCAGAGATCAGAAGATCTTCGTCTCTGTCACTGAAGAAATTGACTGAACTGTATGAGATTTCCAATGGCTTCACTCGAAAGGATTGGTAGGTGTAGGATTTTGAGATGAGCATCACTTGGAAACTTTTCCTTAGTTTTACCTTGACCCCCTTTAATAGTACGGTGTTTCCTATGACCCAAGAAAGAGAAAATGAAACTACGAAAACAAAAGTCTTCACGCTTCATGTTCCTCGCATGAATACCAAGTCTTCAGGGTCACACCAATTTCTTCACTTTCAAAGTCTTCAGAAAGCCAAAGTCTTCAGTTGAAGACATTCATTTTTAGGGGTCGACTTTCTCTGTAAATATCAAACTCCTAATAGACTTATAGACCTGTGTACACTCACAAATGCATTAGTCCCTTAACCTATAAGTCTTCAATACACCAAAATCACTAAGGGGCACTAGATGCACTTACAATCTCCCCCTTTTTGGTGATTGATGACAATATATGTTAAGTTTTCAACGGGGATAAACATATGAAGTGTAAATACTGATTTTGAGGAATTTGATTACAAGATATAGAAGAACTCCCCCTGAAGACGTGCATATGTGAGGAATTTGCTTTGAATAGCAATGCACATTGTAGAGTAGAATCATGGAGATCTCCCCTATATCTTGTAATTCATACACGCATTTAACATATGATATGAAGAATTTGAAATGCATGATGAAATATGGTGACTGATATAATTCAGCATGCGTGCATTAACATATGTGAGGAAATAGCATACAGAAAAATAGAGCAAAAGTCTCAGACCACCATCGGACTTAAGTTTACAACTCGATCCAACAATACTTCAGAAGAACGAGTTGTAACTTAGCAAAAAAACACCCATAAATATAGACCCGCTTGAAGACTAACTCAAATTTCTGTCATTGAATGACCAAAAGGGACGAAAAATGAGGACTAATGCCCCTAAAGAATGTCATCATGAAGTCAATGGAGGAGCGCTATCGGTGTCAAAACCGGTGGATCTCGGGTAGGGGGTCCCGAACTGTGCGTCTAGGTGGATGGTAACAGGAGACAAGGGACACGATGTTTTTACCCAGGTTCGGGCCCTCCCGATGGAGGTAAAACCCTACTCCTGCTTGATTGATATTGATGATATGGGTAGTACAAGAGTGGATCTACCACGAGATCAAGGAGGCTAAACCCTAGAAGCTAGCCTATGGTATGATTGTTGTAATGGTTGTTCATCCTACGGACTAAACCCTCCGGTTTATATAGACACCTGGGAGGGCTAGGGTTACACAGAGTCGGTTACAATGGTAGGAGATCTACATATCCGTATCGCTAAGCTTGCCTTCCACGCCAAGGAAAGTCCCATCCGGACACGGGACGAAGTCTTCAATCTTGTATCTTCATAGTCTTGGAGTCCGGCCGACGATGATAGTCCGGCTATCCGGACACCCCCTAGTCCAGGACTTCCTCAGTAGCCCCTGAACCAGGCTTCAATGACGATGAGTTCGGTGCGCATATTGTTCGGCATTGCAAGGCGGGTTCCTCCTCTGAATAATTCATAGAAGATTGTGAACACCAGGATAGTGTCCGGCTCTGCAAAATAAATTCCACATTCCACCATAGAGAGAATAATATGTACACAAGTTCAATCTGTTGATGTATTTTGTGGCATGACGTCACACCACTACCAAGCCTTTACTTGAATCATTTTTTATTACCCCACCTCAGCGCGTTTAGCGAAGCGGTTTCCTTGGCACGTCTTGTCGAAGGAGAGATCGTGCTCCCCTTATTCCGGGATTCTCATCAATACGGACGTGGGTAACCCAGCCGTGCCCGTTGCTACGCCCCCTCCACCGGAGGTGAGTCCCGAACGGTCACGGGGACGGCTCTTGGTATTCTCCCCCTTTATAATGGGACCAAGGCTCGTTTCTTTTCTTCAATCGCCAATCGAATCCGCTCCCTGCCCCGAGTTCCAACACCCAGAGCCCCAGATTTGAGCGCTTCGGACCTTCAACAATGTCGGGCTCCGACCTACAAGGCTGGTGGATGCCTTCTTCCGTCACGGGTTTTCGCATAGGTTGCCCGCCAAAGGGCAAGTCATCCCCACCCCCGAGCCCGGCGAGTATGTCGTGTTCGTATCCCACCTCCGTCGGGGTTTAGGCTTCCCGATGGATCCTTTTGTGAGAGGGATCATGTTTTACTATGGGTTGGAATTCCACGACTTGGCTCCGGAGTCCATCCTCCACATCTCTTCATTCATCGTCGTTTGCGAAGCCTTCCTCCGCGTCACCCCTCACTTCGGCTTGTGGCTTAAGACCTTTGACATGGGGCTGAAGATGATCGAGGGGCGTCAAGCAGAGTGCGACGGGGCGGTTGTGAGCAGAAGGGCCGACGCTCCATGGCCTGAGGGCTCTTTTCAGGAGGAGCTCGGCTTGTGGCAGCAGGAGTGGTTCTACATAACCACTCCCAGGGGCAGCAGGCAGAAGCCGCTGCCCATCTTCCGCTCGGGCCCTCCGCAGTGGCTGATGTCATGGGTCAGCCAAGGGCTCAACTGGGGGCCGTCAAAGGACGTGCCCCTATTGCAGGGCCGGATTCATGACCTCCAGGCGAGGGAGATCGATCTGGTCGTGGTGATGCAGGTCATGCTGATTAGGCGTCTCCTGCCCTGCAAACGCTGTCCTCTCCGGCTGTGGGAGTTTAATCCGGAGGGACCGCAAATTCTCCAACACTTCATGGGTACGACACCCGTGGAGATGTACAAACTGTTCTTCGGATCACGAGAGGCGTGTCCGGAATTGACCGAGGACGCCGGCCTAAGCTGCAATCGCCCGGATACACAAGTAAGTAGCTCCGTGTCCGGACATACCGTTTATTTGCCTTTCTATAATTCGCTTTTTTGACCAACTGCCCTCTAAACAGGAGTGGATAGCGCAAGCTAAACTGATACGGTGTCCGGCCCCCCTCCCAGAGACCGCGCCGGACCCCGTGCTGTTCAGGATACTGGAGGTTGCGCCTTCAGAGGAAGGCGAAGGGGAGAACATAGGAACTACCGCCTCAACCAAGGAGGCTTTTGAGGAAGGGGGGATCGAGAATCCCTCCTTCCAGGGGGAGAAGAGGACCGCCTCCGAAAACCCGGAGGCCAAAGCCCCGAAGCGGGGGAAGAGATCTTCACCAGAGGGTCCTGCGTCCGGAGAGACTCCGGCCGCACAGTCTCCCCTAATTAATCAGCCCTCCAGCGAGCCGTAAGTAGAAAAAAGGGTGTTTTGTAATGAGGGACATCCCTATTTGTGCTTCTGAGGATAACTTAAGTTTTTACCTTGTAGTTCGGATCTCCGTCCTTCTCAGATGAGCTCGTCTTCGGGGGAACTCCGTCCGGAGATGATGGAGAGTGAGACGCCTCCATCTGCCGCCCCATCAGATAGGGCGGATGAGCCTGAAGTGTCATCACGGAGGGTATCCCCGAGTCCGGCGGGGCCAAATAGTTCGGCACCAACTGGTGTGCGGCCGGGGGAGCTGAAGGATCTGCTTGAGAGGGCGTCCATCTCAAAAGGTGACCGTACACTGATGAGTACGGTGATTGAAAGAATTTCATCTGCTGAAGGCGGATTGCGTGATGCCGTTAGGAGTTTGCTGGCGGGGTTTGAGGTACGTAAAAATGACATACCCTTTAACAGTTTTACACATAAAGTGCGCCCTGTATAGATAGTAGCCCCTGAGACTCGGTAGGGTGTCGAAAACGACAGCGTGCCGAGGATCAAAATCCCAGGTATTGATTCACGCCTTTCCTAAGCAGATGGCGGATAGTTCGGTGGCTAGCCGGACAGATGGAGTTGCCGAACTGAAGCGGCAGCTCGACGTTGCGGATGCGGACATCGCGCTGGTCAATAAACGACTTGACGAGTCACAAGGTATGTTTATTCTTCGTGGTCACCTAGTAAGGGAGCCGAAGCCCACTCCTTACAACATGTGTGTTCAATGAAGATGGTGCCGCTGCTGTGGAGAGCCTTCGGGCAGAACTTGCTCAAGCCAAGGAGCAAGCCAGAAGGAGTGATGCGGCTGCCTCGAGGGCGGCCGAAGAGCTAGAAGCCGAAAGGGCTGCACACTGCCGAAGCAGGGAGGAGATGGCCGAAATGGCCGTGAAATTGAAAGATGCTACCGACCGCAATGGTGTTCTTGAAAAGGAACGCCTAGCGGAGCAAGAAGTTCTGGGGAAGGCCACTGCCGAAGCCAAGGATGCCCGTTCTACAATGCGGGCTATAAGGGAGGAGCTGCGCCAGGCGAGAGAGATTGTGGCTGGCAAGCCCTTTCTGCTGCGCCGAAGGTTTACAGATCCAAAGTATGCTCAGCTTGGCCAGCTGTGGGGTCCGGAGGATCCTTATATGGACTTAGCGGCGAGTGCGGCAAACGCTGTTGTGCACTTCCGAAGTCAGGAGGATCACAAGACGGAAGAGCTGTTTTGGTCTCAATTCCATAGTCCGGAGCGTTCACTTCCGCTGACCGATCGGCTGGCCGAGTGGGCTGAACTTAATAGATTGTCTGGACTTGCCATGACGGATATCGTGGCTCATGTCTGGCCGGATAGGCCCAAGCCGAAGAGTTATTTTGGCTTATTGCAGCAATTCCTTGGGGCGGTGCCGCATATCAAGGCGATGAAGCGGTCGGCTTGCATAGAAGGTGCGCGGGTGGCCCTGGCCCGTGTGAAGACACATTGGACAGAGATGGATGCCACCGCTGTTGCGACCCAGGGTTCGGACGAGAGCCGGTTACCCGCCGAGCACTATTTTGGGGAAGTTCTACGCGGTGCTCGTGTAATTGAGTCACAGTGCTCAAAAAATGTCATGTTCAAGTGAACATTTTGGTTTGTAAAACGATGTTTATGATGTCAGCGCTTTTTGTACTTGTGCGTTCAAGTATTGAAATATCTCCTGTGCGGCCGTTTATGTATACGTGTGTATAACCTGAAAGATGGCAGTCGCCGGCTTCAGCCCCCACGCACAAGGTGCGGGGGTGTTCGCAAAAATAGCACATTTTCACACTTAATCCGACGTCTCGGTCCTGTTAAGGAGGTGGTAGCGTAGCAAATGAGGCAACCGGCCTATAATGCTTTATCACTTTCACTTAGCCATAGGAGTTCGAGGGTGGGGCTACGATATAGCCCCTAGGGGCACCGCGCTCGCCGAATTCGGGGCGCGTATGTGCCTGACCGGGAAACGGTCCTTCGTCAAAGCGGAGGAATTCTAAACATTCCGGTAGTCGATCGAGTGGTTGACCAGTCTCTCGCTGTATCATGACAGTCAGTTTTTGGCTTTCTCTACTGAGGTGCTCGCCCGGCCGAATCGGGGCACAATCGCAGTAGTTCTCCTAGTGCCGCGTTAGCCGATGATACAGAACGTAAGGCAGCAAAACACAGGAGCCGGGCAAACCGAACATTTGACCAAAGACATGATTCGGAGCTGATGCATATAAGGCCTAACTCAAGACGCCGAACACTCCCTAAGGTGTTCGGTCTTTATGATAGCGGGCAGAACAATGCCCTAAGCCCCTATTGTCCAGGTACACGCAATGTCCTCTAACGCGGCCGATGCCAAAACGTCAGGCTCCTCTCCGGTTATAGCGAAAAACCAGGCGATGGATAGCAACAAGAGACAGTAAAAAAGGTTTACGCAGGGTCTTAATCTGAAAAGAATCCTTGCAACGGGTCCCTGCTACATGTCTGCGCCTGTGTGTCCGTTGTGCTGTATCCTGGACGGGTGTGACACGCTGTTCATCTGTAAAAGAGAGGAACTTAGTTTGAAAAGTAATCGTGCACAAAATGAATTAAAAATTGAAATATGAATGAATAAATGAAGCTGAGCTTATATTAGCTCATACGCACAACCCCTTGTAAAGGGGTGTGTGGCTAGGGAGCCCCTAGCTTATTTTATGCCGGCCTCGTCTAGCCGTGTCCGGGGTCTTGAACGACCTTTTAATGAGATGATGCCGCGTGGACCGAGCATTTTAAGTGTAAGAGACGCATAGTGTGGTATTGCATTAAAGCGGACAAAAGCTTCACGTCCCAATAGTGCTTGATGGCTACTTTTGAATGGGCGACATGAAAGATTAGCTTTTCGCGTCGGAAGTTGTCGGGTGACCCGAACACAACTTCTAGTAGTAAGGAGCCCGTGCACTTGGCGTAGGGGCCTGGCGTCACTCCTTTGAAGGAAGTGCGGCTATGTCGAAGTTTAGTAAGGTCTATCCCCAACTTGCGGATTGTGTTCGGATATAGCAGGTTTAGATCGCTGCCGCCGTCCATCAGGACTTGTGTAAACTGTTGTCGGTGTACTAGAGTAGGGGTACCCTAGTATCCCGAACTTGTGCACGGGCAGTCGCAGCACCCCGCGGCAAGGCTTGCCGGGTGACCGCCAAGGTCCTCCGTGGTTCCTTTGGAGCCATTCAAGAACAAAGTATTCAAGCCAAGGAGACAAGGCCCCGGCAAGAGGAGCTTGCCGGGAAGGCCAACCAAGGCATCTCAAGGAACTTGCCGCGACGCGCCACGCGTCCCGGCGAGGCCCGGTGAGCGACAAGCTTCCGGACGTGACAAGACAACGACCGCGGCAAGGCGCTTGCCGCGGCAAGCTACCACTCTGTACCCGCGCTCCAGCACATCCACCAACGTGTCGCCCTGGGGCCTTTCCAGGCGCGCGTGGCGAGAGGCTGTGCAGCCAGCGGTGCGCGGTGGCAAGCGGCGCTAACAAGATTGCCATCGTGGCAAGTGGTGGCGTCCCTGACGGTCCCTTCTTGCACTATTTGGGTGACGCAGACGGGCATTTAATGCCTTTGTCCTCTGCCGTCAGGGTTAGGTATGATACACTGTATAGGTAGTTGTACCAACCGCAATTCCTTTTCCATTTTTACCCTTGTCTGCGTTGCCACCTGTTGGTGACCCCTTGAGCATATGAAAGGAGGCCCATGCGCAACGTAGAGGGGGGTTCGAAGGTAGAAAACACTCACGCTCGGCCTCGTTAGTAGCTAGGGTGTACTGTAGCACTCAGCGCTCCCGAGCAAGAACTCAATACACTCAGACATGCAGCAGTAGGAGTACTCGTGTGCTTCGCCTCGATCCGCTCTTCGTGCGATCTCTGCCCCCCGCCGAACCGAAAGGGGCTCGGTCCGCCGGTCCCATAGGTGTTCGTGGATCAGTTTCCCTGACATCTTTGACGCGCCAGGTAGGGGGCGCGAGGTTGTGTGAACCTGATCCGGCATTCACACGAGCTAGATCTTCATCTTCTTCATTGACATGCCACCGAAGAAGAAGGCTTTGGAGGCAGCTGTTCCGTCCACGTCGATCCCACCACCACCGGAGCAAACGGGTGGTGGGGTAGACGCCGACGGAGGAACGGGCGTCGACGAGGGAGCTCACGGTGCTGCCAGGTCCAAGGACAAGGCTGCGCAGACCTCGGCGTCCGTACATGCACCGCACCCATCTCAGGAGGCGCGGGACCGACAGCGTCATGGTATTCGCAGTACCATACATTCGTTGGGCCAAGATCGAGCTGGTGGATCTCGGGGTGCTCAAGACCAGCATGCACGCCAACATGCTGGCACGAGCGAGGCACGGTCGCCTGGACGGGATACTGCTCCTTCTAACATAGTTAGAAGTCCGAGCATATCCCGCTCCTCGCACCGTTCGCCACTGCCACCCACCACTCCAGCAGAAGCTTTGGGGCGAGCTCAACTGCTCTTGGATTACCCTCCAACGGCAGACAAGATCGACGAATGGAGGGCCACCATTTAGAGTCTCATCGGCTTCGCCAACGGCGACATTCCACGACAACCGAGTACATCGCAGCCGTGGCAAGACTGCCAGGCGCGAGCCGATGGCGACAAAACTGGTGGGGGTGCAACCACCATGCACTCTCCACCCCGAAGGCCAAGATCGCCGACTCGCCGGATCCACCTCGACAGCGACTCCACCGCATCATCAGATCCACGAGCTCGTCGCGATCAGCACCAAGTTCTTCATGAACGACAGCAAGAAGACGCTCGTACTCGCATCGAGCGCCGAAGAGAAGCGCGACATCAATCGGACCAGCGCGCTGGGCCCTCTGTCGACATGCATGCGCCAGGGGAACCAGGCGACTTGCCGTACGCGGTAGGTTGCCCTGCGTTCACTCGTGAGCTGCGGCAAGTCCAGTGGCCCAACACGAAGAATTTCAAGCCAGACGTACCAGAGAAGTACGACGGCAAGTCGCATCCGTCGGAGTTCCTCAGCATCTACACCATCACGGTGCAAGTTGCCTGGGGGGCAGGACGACAAGATCCTTGCCAACTACTTCCCGCTGCTGCTCAAGCCCAATGTCAGGTCCTGGCTCATGCACTTGTCGGACAACTCCATATCCTCCTGGGCAGACCTATGCCATCAGTTTGTCGGCGCCTTTACAAGCGGCCACAAGCCTCATGGCCAAGAGAGCGAGCTTCATCTGCTCGCCTAGAAGGAAGGAGAGCCCCTGCGCAAGTATATTCAGAGATTCAGCCGTGTACAGCACAACATCCCAGATGTCCACCCTGCCGCGGTAATCAGCGCGTTCCATCAGAAAGTACGAAATCGCAGGATGCGGGAGGAGATGGCGATGTGCAAGATCAGAGACGTCAGTGAGCTATATGCCCTGGCCGACAAGTGTGCACGTGCCGAGGAAGGGAGGAAACTCCCCGGAGAGAATACAGAAGCAGGAGGATCTGATAGTGAGGATGCTGCCCCGGCAAAGAAAAACCGGCGACGGAACAACAGGAAGAAGAAAGGCAAAGATGTGCTAGTCGTTGAGCAGTCCGGCAACGGAGGTGGCGCCAAGAAAGCCAAAGCTGGTAGCTCCGGCAAGGAGATTGCCGCAGACACCAACTACCAGGCTGTGGCGGTCGCCGACAAGCAGGACAGCACCAACAAGCAGTACTGCAAGATCCACCGCACCAAGGGCCATGACCTCCAGAGCTGCAAGAAGGTCAAGCAGCTTGTTGAGCAGCAAAAGGCTGAATACGAGCGACGCGACAAGGAGAAGGCCCAGGAAGGTGCTGGAGGAGCCGGCAAGAAACGCCCCGGCCGAGGAGGACGCCGCGACAAGGCCAAGCAGCGGCAAGGAGACAGACCTCCCCGCGGCCGCGACAAGGATGAAGATGACGACGACGATGAAGATATGGATGATGACGAGACCGATGAGCAGGAGTTCCAGAAAGCCACAGAGGTCCTGTGCGTTGACGGCGGTGCTTCTCTGCATACTTCACACCGCCAGCTCAAGCAGTGGGTGCAGGAAGTCAATGCGGCAGAACCACCCGTCGAGTCACGCAGGCCTCTAAAATGGTCCAGCACGCCTATCATCTTTGATATTGAGGACCACCCTGATCGCATAACTGCGGTCGGGTGCTTGCCGATGTTGGTTTCACCAACTATCCGCAACCTCAAGGTCACTAAGATGCTAGTTGACGGCGGGGCCGGCTTGAACCTGATCTCCTCCGCGGTACTCCAGAAACTCCAGATCCCTGATAGCGAGCTCGAAGAGACCGGCACATTCCAAGGAATCAATCCGGGAAGGAGCAAGCCGAAGGGAAAGATCACGTTGCCGGTGATATTTGGCAGCGAGTTGAACTTCAGGACTGAGAGGGTCACGTTTGACGTTGCTGACTTTCCATTGCCTTACAATGGGATACTCGGCCATCCAGCACTTTCCAAATTCATGGCAGCCTCTCACTATGCATACAACATGCTGAAGATGCCAGGCCCGATAAGTGTCATCTCTGTCCCTGGCGACAAGAAGGATGCTCTTATCTGCGCCGACAAGATTTACCGGGAAGCAGCAGCCGCAATAGATCGCAAGTCACTTGCCGTTGAAGCTCCCGGGGGGAAGAAGAAGACCAAGTCCGGCAAGAGTTCCGATGCCCACTCCGGCAAGCACACCTCTTCGGAGTGCTGCGCTACCGTCGAGGACGCACCATCGAGCTCCACCGGCAAGTGTAAGAAGACAATGGCAGCTCCGCCAGAAACCAAGAAGGTGTCCGCCAAGGAGGACGGCACTGGTGGTACCTTCACCATCAGTGCCACTCTCGACCCTAAATAGGAAAGCGCGCTCGTTGCTTTCCTGCGGGCGAACGTCGACGTGTTTGCATGGCTACCGTCTGACATCCCTGATGTTCCCAGGAAAGTAATCGAGCACCATCTTGCCGTCTGTCCTCATGCGCGGCCCGTCAAGTAGAAAGTCAGGAAACAGGCAGTGGAGCGCCAAGAATTCATCGCAGAAGAAATCAAGAAATTGGAAACAACAGGCCTTGTCTGAGGAGTGCTCCATCCTACGTGGTTGGCCAATCCTGTAGTCGTGCGCAAGGCAATCGGGAAATGGAGGCTTTGTATCGAATTTATCGATGTCAATAAAGCTTGTCCCAAAGACCCATTTCCCTTGCCGCGCATTGACCAGATTGTTGACTCCACCGCCGGATGTGACTTGCTTTCATTTCTTGACGCATACTCAGGATACCATCAGATCTTCATGGCAGAAGAGGATGAGGAGAAGACCGCATTCATCACTCCATGTGGCACATACTGTTTCGTACGGATGCCTTTCGGTTTAAAGAATGCTGGTTCAACATTTACAAGGGTAGTCCATGACGCTTTTGAGCCACAAATACACAGAAATGTGGAAGCCTACATGGATGACATAGTGGTCAAGAGCAAGGACAAGGCGACTCTGATTCAAGATTTAGACAAAACCTTTGCAAATCTGCGCAAGATCAACCTCAAGCTTAACCCCGAGAAGTGTGTGTTTGGAGTCCCCTCCGGTAAGCTTCTCGGGTTCTTCGTGTCTCAGCGGGGAATTGAAGCCAATCCCGACAAGATCAAGGCCATTGAGCAGATTGAAGCACCAAAGCGTGTCAAGGATGTACGAAGACTTGCCGGTTGCGTGGCTGCTCTCAGCAGGTTTATCTCTAGGTCTGCTGAGCGCGCCCTGCCGTTTTTCAAAATATTGAAAAAGGCAGGTCCAATGAAATGGACTCCGGAAGCAGAGGTTGCTCTGCAGGACTTAAAGAGATACCTGTCCTCCACTCCAACACTTGTCGCACCTAAGCCACAAGAGAAGTTGCTGCTGTATATAGCGGCAACCAATCAAGTGGTTAGTGCTGCGTTAGTAGCGGAGAGGGAGGCGGATGATGAGCCAGCAACCACGGCAGATGCGTCCATTGACAAGCAGGGGACTTCACCGACAAGCTCTGGTCCCGACAAAGATGGATCTGTGCAGGCGCGTGAGGAGATGCAGAAGAGAATGGTGCAGCGCTCAGTTTACTTTGTCAGTTCCCTTCTGCAGGGGGCTAGGTCAAGGTACTCTGGTGTGCAGAAATTGCTTTCGGCCTTCTCATGGCCTCGAGAAAGCTGCGCCATTACTTCCAAGCACATGAGATCACAGTCGTCACTCGTTTTCTGCTGAAGAGGATACTGCAAAATCCAGAAGCATCAGGCAGGATTGTCGAGTGGGCACTGGAACTGTCAAGCTTTGGCCTCAAGTTCGAGAGCACTTCAACTATCCAAAGCAGAGCATTGGCAGAGTTCATAGCAGAGTGGACGCCAACACAAGATGAAGAAATTCCAGAAACGAGCATCCCCGTCAAGGAAGCAAGCAAAGAGTGGCTGATGTACTTTGATGGTGCCTTCTCGCTGCAAGGCGCCGGTGCGGGCGTGCTACTTGTTGCACCCACCGGAGAGAACCTCAAATACGTAGTCCAGATGCACTTTCCCAAGGAGCAACCAACGAACAACACCGCAGAGTATGAAGGTTTGCTTGCCGGTCTTAGGATCGCAGCAGACCTTGGGATCAAGAAGCTCATTATCAGGGGTGACTCACAGCTTGTCGTCCGCCAAGTGAACAAGAATTATCAGAGTCCGTTGATGGAAGCTTACGTTGATGAAGTGAGAAAGCTAGAAGAGCACTTTGACGGCCTACAGATGGAACATGTTCCAAGAGCTCAGAACGACATTGCCGATGGCCTGTCAAAGTGCGCTGCACTTAAGTTACCTGTGGAACCAGGGATCTTTGTGCTCAGACTGACTCAGCTGTCTGTAACGCCATCAACTGGACAGAGCAAGAAGAGGAAGTTGATTTCTGGTGACTATTTTCCGGCAGAGCTTCCCGAAGCGCCGCCAAGAAGGTCCCCAAGATCGACACCAAGGGTGCTGAGGAGCAGTCTGCTCCGGCAAGCCCTAGGGTTTGTTTCGTTGAAGCAGACACTCCTGACAAGTTTTGCTCCGGCAAGCTTGCCGGGGAACGTCAAGCTCCGGCTGAGCCGCAGGTTCTCGCCGTAGAAGCGGATGTTCCCGCAGCAACATATGTGCCTTTAGTCCTCGTTGTCGAGCCACAAGCTCCAGCATGGGCACAACAGATTGTCCGTTTCCTTCAGACAGGAGAACTTCCCGAAGAGCAAGAAGAAGCGGAAAGAGTAGCCCGGCAGTCAAGTATGTATCAGTTTGTCGACAACACACTGTACAGAAGGAGACTCAACGGTGTGAAATTGAAGTGTATTCACCGGGAAGACGGACAAAACCTGTTGGCAGAGATACATGGAGGCATATGTGGTCACCACATTGGCGCAAGAGCACTTGCCGGCAAAGCGTTCTGGCAAGGTTTCTTTTGGCCGACAGCCCTCCAGGATGCAACTGCACAAACCAAGTGTGAAGCGTGCCAGTTCCATTCCAAGCAGATACACCAGCCAGCTCAAGCTCTCCAGACGATCCCTTTATCCTGGCCATTTTCGGTCTGGGGGCTCGACATCCTCGGCCCCTTTCCCCGAGCTGTCGGGGGCTTTGAGTACTTGTATGTTGCAATCAACAAGTTCACAAAGTGGCCGGAAGTGGAAGCAGTGAGGAAGGTGACAACACAGTCAGCAGTCAAGTTCTTCAGGTCGATTGTTTGCCGCTTCGGGATCCCTATCAGGATCATCACCGACAACGGCACACAATTCACGAGCCGCACCTTCATGCAGTACATCCAAGATCTTGGCGCCAAGGTCTGCTTCGCTTCTGTTGCTCATCCGAGAAGCAACGGTCAAGCGGAGAGGGCGAATGCTGAAGTGCTGCGCGGGCTCAAGACCAGGACTTTCGATAGGCTGCGCAAGTGCGCAAAGAACTGGATTGAGGAGCTGCTGGTGGTTCTTTGGTCGATCAGGACGACGCCAAATCGAGCCACTGGCCAGACACCTTTCGCTCTAGTCTATGGAGCAGAGGCAGTTCTCCCCACGGAACTCGCATACGGGTCACCTCGAGTGCTCGCTTATGATGAGCTTGAGCAAGAGCAGCCGCGAAAAGATGACGCGCTGCTCCTTGAGGAGGACCGTCTTCAGGCCGCTGTACGAGCTGCTCGATACCAGCAAGCTTTGCGCCGCTACCATAGCCGCAAAGTTAATGCCAGAAGTCTCGAGGAAGGCGACCTTGTTCTTCGACGCGTTCAGTCCGCCAAGAATTCCAACAAGTTGACGCCAAAGTGGGAAGGCCCTTACCGGGTGAAACGAGTCACTAGGCCTGGCGCTGTCCGCCTTGAGACCGAAGATGGCATTCCGGTGAGCAACTCCTGGAACATTGAGCATCTTCGTAAGTTTACCCGTAGGGCGCGGTTGTCGGAACATGTTCCGGCAACCACCTTTTGTACAAGTCTTGCCGATGTTGCATGTAATCCTTTGTACGAAGCCGGGCGCAGCCCCGTGCATAAGTAAAGCTCATGTGCTCCGCACATCTTGTCAATTTCATGCTTTCTACCTTTTTTGCATGTGCTATCTGACACTTTGTGCAGCGCCTACCCCCGGTAAGTCATAACGAGCCGTAAGGCTCCATATCTTTATTTTCTCTTCTTTGTAATGGTGTGAACCAGGCGTCGTTCAAGAAAGTTTCGCCTTTCCGGGAAACAAACGACAGAAAAGCTAAGTTGCCAAAGTTTGAGCAATCAGTTTTAAAAAAATTTAAGTTATCTTCCTCGAACGACCGTGCTTTGTATGGAAAACCTGTGCGCGGAGGAACCAACTCGTAGCTAGTTGCGCCCTTACTTTGTTTCGAGTCCGCTCAACAATTTAAGTGAGCTGTGACTAGTTGCGACAAGGTTTCTTGTCGGTAGCGGCACCGCCAGCAGGCTGCTAACGTCCCGCACTCAGCGCTCGCGGCTAAGGTGCCTGCGCCGACAAGTTCCCTAAAAGTGTAGGGCGAAAACATACAAAGGAAGGGATCAAGTAAAGGAAATAACATAGCAATCATTACCCAAAATAGAGTTATATTACAAGATAGCTTGTCGCAGCTCTAATAGATTGTTCTCATAACATGACTAGCAGCGACAAGGAAAAGAGAAAACAGGCGGCCTAATCTACGCGATCGCCTTCAACCCTCTTGATCCCGCTCACCTTGTCCACAATGGGTGCGACAAGGGCCTTGAGCGCTTCCAGATCGGCATCCAGCGGCAAGGACCTGAGGACGTTGGTGAGGTTGAGGCCTGGGTTGCGGAAGGCCACCTTCACCAGCACCTTTTGAAGAGCTCCCGCGTAGATCTTGCGCGACTCGTTGGCCAGCTGCTTTGGGATCTTCTCCCGGAGTCGCTGGAGGGCCCTCGCCACGCCTTTGAAGAACAAGCTGAGCTTGGCGCTGGGTTGGAGGTGCTCATCGGAGGAGTACCCGAGATCCTCCATCCCCAGCTGCGCCAGCTCCCTGTCGATGGCTGCGGCAATATCCACGAGACCCTTCGTCCAGTGCTCCACATTCTCCCTAAAAGTGTTCTGGGTGTCGGCAGCCCTCGTCAGCAGCGCCTCGTTGGCCTTGATCTCCTCCTTCAAGGCCACCTCCTACTCCCTGGCGCCGTCCAGCGTCTTGGTCAAAGTAGTCAGTTTCAACTCAAGATCTGCGTTGGAGTCCTTGGCGGCACTAAGCTCCTTGCTCCTCTTGGCGAGACGGCCCTGCAACTCGCCAAGGGTGTAGGCGTCCTTCTCGCGCTCACGCTTGAGCGCAGCAAGCTCCTCGCTGCTCGCCTTGAGATCGCCTCCAACTGCGCCACCTTCGTCTCCAGCTCCTTCTTGGCGGCCTCGGCAGCTGCGGCAGCGTCCTTTGCTTCCTTGAGAGCCCCACCAAATGTTTGCTCGCGCGCGGCAAGCTCCTCCTCGTGGCTGTCAAGGTTGACCTTCCGCTGCGCCAACTCGCCTTCTTGCGCAGACAGCTTCTCGGCAGCAAGCCGCTGTTGCTCTTCAACTTCAGCCTTCTCGAGGAGGAAGGCTTTCTGCTCCTCGGCGAGTTGCTCCCGCTCCTCTGCCAGGGACCGGAGAGCTTCCTGGTTTAGACCCCGGAGCTCCTCCGCGCGCTTCTCGATGTCCACTCCCGCCTTCGCGACAAGCGCTTCTCGGGATTCCAGCCTGGCCTGTCGAGCGTGGTATAGTGACAACAGCTTCCGCAGCAGCCGCTCCTCCTCAAGCTCGCCGCTGCTGCTGCACGGCGCGTCGACCAGCGTCAGCCCAGCGGAGCTGAGCAACTCTTCATCAAAGATTTCTCCTTCGACCGGCACCCTGGAGCTTGACGTCCAGGGGAGCTTGATGAAGACGCCATCGCCGGCCTTCAAATAGGCGCCGGGCTGGGGCTCTTCGGAGCCTGACGCTGCAGCAGCGGCGGAGGGATCGGCGGTCGGCGTAGTGCCTGACGCTCCTGCGGCCTCGGGGCCGTCAGTGCGATTGCCGGACCCCTCGCCAGCTTCTGCGGCGGCAGCTTTGGCGGCCTCTTCGCCGGTGGGATCATCAGCGCCGGCTTCTTCTTCGGTGACGGCGGCGTCGTCGGTATTGCCGCGCGCGTTCTCCTCGTCGGCGACCTCGGTTTCCATCGGCTCCGTGGCAGATGGATCTGACGACCGGAAAAGGGAGAAAAGTCAAGCAAATATTCAAAAAGAAAATCAGAAGAAGAAGAACCCAAGGGCAATTTTCAAGCAAGAAGATTACCTGTGCTAGGATCTACAGTCGTGGTCTCCGCCACCGGGGGGTCGCTGGTGCTGTCCCTTGCCGGAGAACTGTCCCTTGCCGGAGAACGCTCCCTTGCCGGGGAATCCTCCCTTGGCGGTGTAGTCGAAGCAGATGGCACGTCGGGAGCGGCTTTCGGGCACTCCTGGTGAGGCTGCTCTGCTCCTACGCAAACCAATAGTCAGATGTCAGCAAAGAAGGAGCACCCATGTGCGCCTAACAGCAGGAAGTAAACTATATACTTATGCTGGGGGCTGTGCTGGGGGCTGCTTTGGGGAATAGTTGCCGGGTCCGGCAAGGTGGTCTCGGACCCGTCCCCTGCTGTCGCGGTGGGTTCGTCCTCGATGACAATCACCAGGACCTTGGTTCTCTTCGCCGCTCTCTGGGCCAGAGTCCTAAAAAGGAATGGGTTCGGAGTAAAGCAAATCAGATACAAGACAAAACAACAAGAATTGAAGAACTAAAAGTACATCAAAGAATCTTACTCTTCTTCTTCCTCGTCGGAGCTGAGCGCGGAGAGGTCGAAGTCCGACCCACCTTCGGCGCGACGAGGCGGAGGAGTAGGTTCCCTTAGCCGCTTGGCAGGAGCAGGAGCGGTGGACCGGGAGGACCCCGCTCCAGTTGCCGCAGCGGCGTGAGGTGCTCCCGCGGCAACAGTGCTTACCACGGTGGAGCGCGTCGCGCGGCGTGGCGGCTGTTGACCCATCTGCCGCCCCGCTACGTCCCCGGCCTTGCGGAGACGCCTTCTTGGTGGAGCTGGGGGCTCTGCTTGCGGCGAGCTGCCTGAAAATGAGGGAGGGGAGGAGTCGATCTTCAACGAGTCGCTCGCGTCCTCGGCGGGCTCGCTCGACTCAGCTTCAAGCTCGGCAAGCTCTCCCTCGCCGGCAAGCTCCTCTCGCTCGGCAAGGCTTGCCGCCTCTGCTGCCTCTGCTTCCTCCACCGTGAATCCAAACTCGCCCGCGGCAGCGGCTGCCGCCGCCTCTTCCAGCCTAGTGGCGATGCACTGCATCTCTGCATCGGTGGTGTCGTGAGTAAGGCTTTGCTCTTCATCGGAGTGGACCGGCACTTCTACCAAGCCGTCAAAAAACTCCTGCACGACGTCGTCTGCAGGCTCTTGCCAAGTTGGGACAATTCCATGCGAATCGCACAGCGGCATCATTGCACGGATGGGGTCGAGCGAGGAATTGTTGCACAGCGGAACGACACCCCTCGGCAACCTGAACACTCCGGGATGTTGAGGATCGTGCTTGAACAGTTCCAGGAGCATCACGTCCAGTTCCAGGACAGTGAAGTTGAAGTTGAGGCCCGGGCACAGCCTCATGATATCCGCCGCATTCTGGAACTCCCAGGCGGGTCTCCTCCTCTCCTGCAGGGGGGCGATGCGGCGGCGGAGAAAATCTGCGCCAACGGTGCCTACAGTGAGCCCGGCAAGCCTGAGGCGTAGGATCCGGGTGACGGCAATCTTCAGCCTATCATCTTCCGGGGCCACATTGCTCCAATCGTTGCCGCGCGCTACTGGGGCTTGGCGTTGGGCGGTAAATGGCTGCGGGTTCTCCTCGACAATCCAGCACCAGTCTGCTCTCCATTCATCCCACTTGCTGTGAAGCTCTCCCTCCAGATAAGCTTCTTTCTTGCCAGTTCTCGAGATCCAGGCGATTCCGCCGGATAAAGGCTCCCCTCTCTCAACTCGGGGCATAAAGAAGTGGCGAAAAAGAGCTACATTTGGATAGACTCCGACAAAGTTTTCGCAGAGATGTGCGAAAGCAGCCATGGTCAGAACAACATTGGGGGTGAAGTCAAGGAGGCGGAACCCGTAGGTGTTCATAATGTCGCAGAAGAATTCAGAGAAAGGCGGGCAGAGCCTGTAGTAGAAGAACAACGCGAAGAAAGGATATCCATTTGGAGCCCGTTCTGAAGCGGCGGCTGAAAGTACCTTCGTGCGCGGATGCGCTTGCGTCTCCGTCGACCAGAAGAGGTAGTAGTACTCCCT
>NC_041391.1:429092312-429120400 GCF_002162155.2 Triticum dicoccoides | reverse complement strand
CCTTTCGCAGCACCGCGAGCCGCTGCGCCTCGGCCGACTTCAGGCCCTTCCCCTTGTCGGCTTTCGGAGCCATGGCGGAGTTGGTGGGGGAGGTCGATGGCGTTGGTGGTGCTGGTGGCGATGGGGGGTGGAGCGCTGCTCTCTTTTGGCTTTGGGAAGAAGGGGGGAGCGGCGGAGGTTTTCTGAGGTTCGAGTAGCAACCGGCAAGATGGGCGAACTGCCCCTGTTTCCCCTGCTAATAAAGAGGGAGGGGGAGTACGTTCCGTCTTTCCGAATAAAGAAACCACCCACGATCTCTCCCACGACGCCGCATTCGACGCGTGCCGTTTGGGGAGGGCGCGGTGGATACGGAGTAAGATACGGCGTAACCCAGGCCGCGCGTGCCCATGCCCTGTTTTGGGCCTGGCCCAACAGCGCTCGGCACCGTGTGTGGCCCAGGCCCGGGGGCTCCTGTCGGTGTACTAGAGTAGGGGTACCCTAGTATCCCGAACTTGTGCACGGGCAGTCGCAGCACCCTGCAGCAAGGCTTGCCGGGTGACCGCCAAGGTCCTCCGTGGTTCCTTTGGAGCCATTCAAGAACAAAGTATTCAAGCCAAGGAGACAAGGCCCCGGCAAGAGGAGCTTGCCGGGAAGGCCAACCAAGGCATCTCAAGGAACTTGCCGCGACGCGCCACGCGTCCCAGCGAGGCCCGGTGAGCGACAAGCTTCCGGACACGACAAGACAACGACCGCGGCAAGGCGCTTGCCGCAGCAAGCTACCACTCTGTACCCGCGCTCCAGCACATCCACCAACGTGTCACCCTGGGGCCTTTCCAGGCGCGCGTGGCGAGAGGTTGTGCAGCCAGCGGTGTGCGGTGGCAAGCGGCACTGACAAGATTGCCATCGTGGCAAGCGGTGGCGTCCCTGACGGTCCCTTCTTGTGCTATTTGGGCGACGCAGACGGGCATTTAATGCCTTTGTCCCCTGCCGTCAGGGTTAGGTATGATACACTATACATGTAGTTGTACCAACCGCAATTCCTTTTCCATTTTTACCCTTGTCTGCGTTGCCACCTGTCGATGACCCCTTGAGCATATAAAAGGAGGCCCATGCGCAACATAGAGGGGGGTTCGAAGGAAGAAAAACACTCACGCTCGGCCTCGTTAGCAGCTAGGGTGTACTGTAGCACTCAGCGCTCCCGAGCAAGAACTCAATACACTCAGACCTGCAGCAGTAGGAGTATTATCTCTCCGGAGAGCTCTAAAGCTGGGTAAACTGCTCGTGTGCTTCGCCTCGATCCGCTCTTCGTGCGATCTCCGCCCCCCGCCGAACAGAAAGGGGCTCGGTCCGCCGGTCCCATAGGTGTTCGTGGATAAGTTTCCCCGACAACTATAGTCCGTCGATTATAGGATCCAATATCAGAGCAGTCCATCCTGCGTTTCGAATACTTCTGGAGTAATCCAGGTGGTCGAAAGTAATTGGTTTTGACATCCAATCTTGAGGTTCCGCTGGGGTAGACCGTGCGACGCCTACTTTGGCGGGTGCCGCACTATTGTTCCGTATTATCACATGAAGTGAATTTACTGCTTTGACTTCTTGTGGGAAAGTCTTCTGTTTTCCGGCGCTCTACTGGTGGGGTTCGTCATCATCCTCGCTTGGCGCGTCGAGCCCCTTGTGTTCGGCGTTGAGTCGGCCGGACTGTTTGAAGACCCAACAATCTCGGTAGGTATGGTTTGCAGGCCTTCCGGAGGTGCTGTGGATTTGACATATCCGATCCAAGATTTTGTTTAAGTTGGATAGCTCTTCACTGTTGTCCTTAAGAAGCAGTGCTTTGTTGTTCGGCCGCGAGCTTTTGAATCCGGCGTTGACCGCCGTATTCTTTGGTCTTTTTCTTTATTTCGGCTCTGGTCCTTTCTGCGCCGTGATTTTCCGTTTCCATCTCTGATCTCGGATGTACTCGGGTCGCTGGTGCTGCATCTTGCTAGCCAGCTGTCTTCCCCTGCGCAAAAGCGGGTCATGAGGCTTGTTAGCGCAGCCATAGTTCTCGGCTTCTCCTGGCCGAGGTGTCTGGCGAGCCATTCGTCTCGGACATTATGTTTAAAAGCTGCTAAGGCTTCGGCGTCCGGAAAGTCGACTATTTGGTTCTTTTTGGTAAGAAACCTGTTCCAGAATTTGCGCGCTGACTCTCCGGGCTGTTGAGTTATGTGACTTAAATCATCTGCATCCGGAGGTCGGGCATAGGTCCCTTGAAAATTTGTTCTAAACGCATCCTCGAGCTCTTCCCAACTTCCAACAGTATTTTCTGGGAGGCTTTTGAGCCAATGCCGAGCTGGCCCTTTGAGCTTGAGGGGTAGATATTTTATGGCGTGGAGATCATCTCCTCTAGCCATGTGTATGTGCAGTATGTAATCCTCAATCCAGACTCCAGGGTCTATTGTTCCGTCGTATGCCTCTATGTTTACGGGTTTGAATCCCGCTGGAAATTCATGATCCAGCACCTCATCGGTGAAACATAGTGGGTGTGCGGCGCCCCTGTATTTAGGCGTGCCGTTATCTTCAAGCATGCGGCGTGTTGTGTTGCTTCCTGGGGCCCTCTTTTTTGGCCCGTAAATGGACCTGACTGGGCCATCTGTTTTGTGAGGATCGTGTGTCGTCTTGTGTGCGGCACCGCTTGTCGCTTTTGGCTTGTCATCTGGTCGTCTATCCGGCCAGGCGGCCTCTTTGCTTTTTGACTGTGGGGGCTCTATGGCCTCCTCGTCGAATTCTGGCAGCAGCTTGCGCTTCGGGTAGCGCTTTGTTTGGTGGCTATTGCCATATTTGTCCGCGGTCTTGAGTACTTTGCTCCACCTCATTCTGAGTATGTCTTCCGCTGTTTTGAGCTTCCGTTTTTCCTTTTTCAGACTTCTTGCAGTAGCGACAAGTCTTTTGTGCAGGTTCTTATGCTCCGGTGGTGTGTCCGGCGTGAGGTCGTCTGGACTGTTGTTTTCGCCGGGCATGGATTGATTATCCGATTTGTCCTGTTCGGATTTTTGCTTGGTTGCATGTTCATCGTCCACTGGTTTGCCCTGCTCTATTGCTGGGTCGTTAGGAGTGCTATTTTTGTCGAGGCGGGACTTAGGGCGGCGTCTGCGTCGCCGTTTTGGTTGTTTGTCGGCGGAATTATCCTTTGCCGCGTCCCGTTGTTCCTCGTCATCGCTTTCTTTTGGGGTGTCCACCATATATACATCATGGGTTGGGATGGTCTTTCAGTGCCCTGTAGGCGCTGGTTCTTGATCGTCTCCGGCATCGTCGTCCATACCGTTGATGTCTTCGGAGTCATAGTCTAGCATGTCAGTTAAATCATCGATAGTGGCTACAAAGTGGGTGGTGGGTGGGCTTTGAATTTCTTCGTCGTCCGCATCCCAACCGTCCTGACCGTAGTCCGGCCAGGGTTCTCCTGATAATGAGAGATGCTTTAGCGAATTCAGGATGTCACCAAAGGGTGAGTGTTGAAAGATGTCCGCGGCGGTGAACTCCATGATCGGCGCCCAATCGGATTCGATTGGCGGGGGCGCAGGAGGTTCGGAGTCCGGCGCCTCGGAGTCACGAGCTTTATAAGGGACAAGGTCAGTATTCGGCTCCATCGCCGTGGAAGTTGCAGCTCCCGAGGCGGTGTCCAGCCACCTATCCTCGGTCTGCACGGCCGGCTCCGAATTATGGCTCAGAGCGGACTTGTGTGTGGCCCCCAGGGTATTGTCCGGCGGCAGAGCTAGATCGTGCCCATTGTGACAGTCCGGCACGCTTGGCTGTGGCTCGACTCCATTGAAGATCAAGTCCCCGCGGATGTCAGCCGTGAAGTCTAGGCTTCCAAACCTGACCTGATGGCCAGGGGCGTAGCTTTCGATCTGCTCCAGGTGGCCAAGTGAATTGGCCCGCAGTGCGAAGCCGCCGAACACGAAGATCTGTCCGGGGAGAAAAGTCTGATCCTGGACGGCGTTGTTGTTGATTGAAGAAGCCATCAAGCCTATCGGTGACGACACAGAGGAACTCTCAATGAAAGCACCAATGTCGGTGTCAAAACCGGCGGATCTCGGGTAGGGGGTCCCGAACTGTGCGTCTAGGCGGATGGTAACAGGAGACAAGGGACACGATGTTTTTACCCAGGTTCGGGCCCTCTCGATGGAGGTAAAACCCTACTCCTGCTTGATTGATATTGATGATATGGGTAGTACAAGAGTGGATCTACCACGAGATCAAGGAGGCTAAACCCTAGAAGCTAGCCTATGGTATGATTGTTGTAATGGTTGTTCGTCCTACGGACTAAACCCTCCGGTTTATATAGACACCGGGGAGGGCTAGGGTTACACAGAGTCGGTTACAATGGTAGGAGATCTACATATCCGTATCGCTAAGCTTGCCTTCCATGCCAAGGAAAGTCCCATCCGGACACGGGACGAAGTCTTCAATCTTGTATCTTCATAGTCTTGGAGTATGGCCGACGATGATAGTCCGGCTATCCGGACACCCCCTAGTCCAGAACTCCCTCAAGCGCCAACGTTGTTGGGGTCATCCGTTGATGTAGGGACTAACGTAGTGTCGTCCAAGTCTTCATGTTCACCTGTCTTGCGTGAGGAACTTTGGCCTTCTTGAATTTCTTCGAAGGTGGCTGAGACCAGTCAAAGTCCTGCTTGAAGCCCATCCGCTTGAGATCTTCTTCACCGTAGAGGTGAGACAATACAGCCCTGGTGCAATCAAACACTTCATGCAAATAGTAATGGTTCTTCTTCACAGAGTTCTGCATGATTGTCATGTTCTGAAGAATTAAACGAAACTGCCGCTTGATCCATTTGTGGTTGTGATCGACCTTCTGATGAAGATTGAGGATAAGCTCACGATCAGTCATCACCCTTGGAGCAGTGGCTTGAGGATTTTGCTTTGGAGCATTTGCGGTAGTGTCATGAGTGGCAGAGTCATCATTGGTGGAGTAGGATGCTGCTTTGCAAAACTGTCCATCCAATGGACGTGTGCCTTCATCAATAACAACAACCTTGCCCTTCTCATCAGCTGAGGAAATAGTCTGTTTGAGGACTTCAATTGGGGGCAAGTAGCTGACATGATTGAGAGTGTCAGCCTTGTAGTTGATTGAAGACCTTGATTTGATGAATCTCATGATCCAGGGAGTGTAAGGCTTCAATTCAAATGGTGAAAGAGCAACATTGGCCAAAGTCCTTATGAAGAAATCATGGTGTAGTTGATAGGAATACCATGTATGATGTTGAAAATTAGATTCTTCATGATGCCAGCAACCTCTTCTTCATCAGAGTTGTGGCCTTTGATAGGACTGAGGGTCTTGGTCAATATCCTGTACACTGTCCTTGGCACATAGAGGAATTCCTTGACGAGAAATTTGGTCCTTGGAGCTTGGCCTGGCTTCAAAGGCTTCATCAACACTTGCATCAGATGATTAGATAGTTCAGGGTCAGCATAGATGAGCCGTGCACTCTCAACATGAGGACTGACTGGGACGACATGAAGCAATTCAGTGGCCGGTGCTTTGAAGTGAGTATTTTCAGTCATCCAGTCCAATACCCATGCATTCACAACTTCGACATTGCTTGTGATGTGCAGCGTGGCATAGAACTGAAGAATGAGTTCTTCATTCCAGTCACAGATGTCGGTGTAGAAGTTGAGCAGCCCAGCGTCATGAAGAACCTTGAGGACTGGTGTGAAGTAGGGCAACGACTCCATATCCACATCAGGAATTTGCTCATGGTCAAAGATCTTGTCCTTATCGAATAGCAGAGAAGAATAGAAGTTCATCTGGCTAGCAGTCCAAAAATGCTTCCATCAAAGACGAGCAGAGTCATAGGGATTGTAGTCAGTGAAGAAAATGTGCTCATTGAAGAAATCTTCAGCTTTGAACTTCTATTTCTTGGAGAAAGGATTCTTTGGCTTGGGCTGAGGATTGTCAGTTGAAGTCTTCACAGTCTCTTGAATCACGGACTCTGGAGCCGCAGGCTGAGGAATTTCAGGAACAGTGTCTTCAGCAGCAGCCCGAGTCTCCATTTCTTCAGCTAGATTTATATCAACACTAGTGGCTGGAACTTCTTCATGAATAGTGAGAAGAGAAGCATGATGTTCTTCAGAGCCCGTGTGAATTTCTTCAGCTTGAACCGGGGATTGAGGAATCTGTTGCAGAGGTGTGAACAGTGGTGAATTGGGGCGATGACTTTCCTAGAAGTCATCCTTCAGAATTGGCATTGAACACCCGATATCCACATCTTCATCTTCTTCATCAATTTCCTCAACGCCTGCCTCTTCAGCTGTGAACTGAGGCATGGGCGATGATACCAGTGGAGTGGAAGTGACATTGTCCACTTCAATTTCTTCATCCAACTGCTCTGACGTAGCAGCAGAAGGATCTTCTTCATCAGATTCACTTGGAATCACATGTTCCTCACCAAAGGGAACAATCTCCTTTGATGGCATGCTTGATATAGGAACATCGTCTATGGGATTTTCATAGGAGCTCGTCAAAGTCTTCACTTTCTTTGGAGCTGAAGACTTTGAGGAGGCAGATGCTTTCCTTTTCTTCATAGCTGCTCGCTCTGCAGCTTTGGTTTTCTTCGCTTCTGATGCAGAAGGAAGGATAGGACTTGTCGTTGGTGCACGAGGAGGAGAGGAATTTGGTTCAGTTTCATCAGGCGCAACTGATGTAGTTGCCCTGGCATTGTCTGTTTCTTCAGGCGCAGTAGCAGATTCTTCAACTGGGCCGGATTGATCCTTAGGTGCAACACTAGAGGTTGCCGTGTCAGTTTCTTCAGCGACTGGAATATCTTCATCAGCCCTAATGCTTTCATTTTCTTCAGCAGCCTGATCTTCATCAATGGTGCTGGCATGTTCTTCAGTAGGCTGAGCAGATGCTTCAGCCTAAGGAATTTCACATTGCGTTGAGGCTGCAACATTTGAGGTTAATCCCTTGGTCAGCTTGACGAATCTGACTTTGGCTCCCAGCCAGTCAACATAGTATCGGTCAAATTCATCACTAAGACTCTTGATTTCTGATTGCAGAGCGACAAGTTCATCAGGTGATAGCTTCAAAACATTTTGCTTCAGAAAGCGCTCTTTCTTGTACTGAGCTTTCTTCACCTTCCTCCCTGTTCAAATTTCCATTTTCCTCACCTATGAAGGCAGTCAACATATGACTTCGGCCAGGAGTGAGGTTCATCTCAGGCAAAGGAGTGTTGGGGTCCTTATGCCATAGGTCGTTGAAGTCTAGGATCAACTTGGGATCCAGCATCAATGGCATATTACTGCCTTTGGCTCTAGCGGCCCTTTGCTGTCTGTCTATGATGATTTTAGCTAGTTCCTCATCACCAGCTTCGTCTTCACTTGATGGAACATGGAAGGCAACCCGCTTCTTATGAGGACTTGGTCTTGTGCCTTGTCCAACACTGTCCTTTGTCTTCAGCAATGTTGGGCCTATTGAGAACTGAGGAGGAGATGAAGAACTTGCAGATGTTAATGAATCAATAGAGATACCTGTGGTCCTTTAGCAAGAGGCGAGATGCGCAGGTGCCGAGGACTTTGCAGGAGCAACTGAAGGTTTTGCAACAGGGGGGACTGGAGCTGCTTGAGGAATATGTCGTGAGGGCTTTGATGAGCTTGGCCGTGAGGGCATTTCTGAGAAACTGGGCTTGCGAGCTGGCTTCTTGGGCTTGCTAGCAGAGGCCACAACAGCAGCAGCAGAGTCTTCATTGAATTTCCTCACTGCTTCTATAGCCATTTTGGCCAACTTAGCTTGCCGCTTGGCCCATTCACCAGGATAGTCCTCACCGTGCTGGAGGCTAGTGGGATCAGCTTCTTGGCCAGGTGCCAGTGGAGGTCTTGGGCAAGGAGGGTGTAGTGTGATTTTCTTCATGTACTTAGGAGTGACATATTTGTACTCCCTCCATTCACATGCCCATCTTCTCTCAATCCTCTGTATGCGCACCTTGCGCCGATTCTTGTTCTCCTTGCCATGTTTGGCTTCATTAGGAGTGCAATATTCTGCATTGTAAGTGCATCTAGTGCCCCTTAGTGATTTTGGTGTATTGAAGACTTATAGGTTAAGGGACTAATGCGTTTGTGAGTGTACACAGGTCTATAAGTCTATGAGGAGTTTGATATTTACAGAGAAAGTCGACCCCTAAAAATGAAGTTCTTCGACTGAAGACTTTGATATTCTGAAGACTTTCTGAAGACTTTGAAAGTGAAGAAATTGGTGTGACCTTGAAGACTTGGTATTCATTTGAGGAACATGAAGCGTGAAGACTTTTGTTTTCGTAGTTTCATTTTCTCTTTCTTGAGTCATAGGAAACACCGTACTGTTAAAGGGGGTCGAGGAAATACTAAGGAAAAATTTCCATGTGATGCTCAACTCAAAATCCTACACCTACCAATCCCTTCGAGTGAAGCCATTGGAAATCTCATACAGTTCAGTCAATTTCTTCAGTGACAGAGACGCAGTTCTTCTGGTCACTGAGGACTTTTGCTCTGACTGAGGAGTTAGGAATTCGCCAGTGCGAATTTCCTACACAGTGAGGAACATGATAGCCCTGAGGAATTTGAGAGTCAAATTTCCGACCGTTGCTGTGCTGCGCGCCAGCTGTCCCAAAATATCCTATCCACCTAACGGTCATATCATTGAAGGGCATTTATGTCTTATCATGTCGGGCTGCTCCCTAGGCTATAAATAGCTGCCCCCTACAACCACTAGCTGGTTGGCTGCTCCGAGAGAACTTGACACTTGTCATTTGAGAGCAACCCATCCTCCGAGGACTTTGAGCAAAAATCATCAAGCGAGGAAAACCCAAAACCAAACCCCTACAAACCCAAAGTGATTGAGCATCACTGAAGAAATTGATCCTGCGTGGATCCGACGCTTGTTACCTTTGAAGACTGTGCTTCTTCCAGACGGTTAGGCGTCATGGTCTAGAGCATCCAAGAGGAATTGTGGATCGCCGAGTGACCAAGTCTGTGAAGGTTTGGAAGTCGCCTGAAGACTTACCACGAGTGATTGGACGAGGTCTTCGTGGCCTTAGTTCAAGGAGAATACGGTGAGGACTGGGTGTCCTGAGCTGCGTGCTTAGTGACTGGGTGTCCGGGACTGCGTGTCCTCGAGTTTAAATACTCAGCCTCTCCAACCAGACGTACAACTGAGATAGCAGTTGGAACTGGTTTACCAAATCATTGTCTTCACCAACCTAACTGGTTCTATTTCCTCAACCCTTTCATTTCCTCATTACTGTGTTGAGTGTTTGTTCATATCTGTGTTTGAAGACTTTGACTGAAGACTTTCACAATTTCCTCAATTCAATTTCTTCAGTCTGTTTGTCTTCATCTTGTGTTATCCTGTGATTACGCTTTCTGTACTCTGTGCTAGTCTTCATTTCACCATGATGACCATGCTTGTATTCTGTTATGCTTACTTCTAAGTACTTATTCCGCTGCAAGTAGTTCTTCGCTAAGGAATTTCCTCACCGGCAAATTCCTCAGTGAAGAATTCATAAAAATCGCCTATTCACCCCGCTCTAGTCGATATAACGCACTTTCAATTGGTATCAGAGAAAGGTACTCCCTTGTTCTGTGTGATTTTGGTTTAACCGCCTGGAGTTTTAGTTATGTCGACCGCAGGTATGATCAAGGTCTCGGCTGGGTGTCCTACCTTTGATGGGACAGACTACCCCTACTGGAAAAACAAGATGCGAATGCATCTTGAGGCAATTGACAATGATCTCTGGTATGTTGTGGAAAATGGTGTTCCCTCTGTCTCACCCTCACTGAACGCTACCGATGTGAAGAGATTCAAGCAACTCGATTCTCAAGCGAAGAATATCATATGTGGCCATCTGAGTAAAGGACAGTATGGAAGAGTGAGTGCTTTGGAAACTGCTAAGCTTATCTGGGATAGGCTGTCCAAAGTGAATGAAGGAGTCTCAACTCAGCGTGACTCTCGAGTTGATGTTCTTCGGAATCTCTTCAACCGCTTCAAAAGACTCGACAATGAAAATGTCCAACAAACCTTCGATCGCCTCACTGACATCTCAAATGAGCTTCAAGCCCTCGGTGCCACTGACATCACTGATCATGAGGTGGTGAAGAAACTGTTGAGATCGCTTGATTCCTCATTTGATACTCTGGGACCGATGATACAAGAACGGGCTGACTACAAGTCTCTTGATCCTGCCAATATCCTCTAAAGGCTAAATATTCACGAGTTCCAGCTTGCTGAAAAGAGAGATCTCTATGGTTCAAGCTATGGCAAACCACGTGCCCTGAAGGCCAAGGCTGTGTCTAACTCTGAATGTGAGGATTCTGGTAGTAGCCTTGGTGATCCTGAAGAATTGAGCCAGGAGCTAGCACTGCTCGTGAAGAAATTCCAGAAGTTCTCAAGACGTGGTCGCTTTGGAAAATCCTCAAGAAGCAGTGATTCCTCATCCAGTGACTATAAGAGAAGGCTGTGCCACAAATGCAAGAAACCTGGTCACTACATTCAAGATTGTCCTCAGTGGGAAAAGGAAATGAAGAAGAAGAAATACAAGGATTACAGTTCTGATGATGCAAAGAAGAAGAAGAAATCGTCAAAATCTTCGTCATCAAAATCCTCGAAGTCTTCATCTCACAAGAAGAGCAGCTCCAAGAAGGCTCGGGCATTCATTGGCAAGGAAATGGACTCTGAAGCTGAATCTGAGGAAAATGAGGAAGAGGAGGCGTCTGAAGAATCTGAATCTAGTGTGGCGAGTCTGGCCTTCACTACTTCTTTCGTTAGCAAGTCCATCTTCAACACTGAAGAAACTGACTCCACCGACAAGCCTGATGAAGATAATGATGACTATGCTCCCACCTATTGCTTCATGGTGAAAGGTGCAAAGGTACTCAAATACAACTCCTCTGAATCTAGTGAAAATGAATCTGATGAGGATCTCAAGCCCAGCTACTCTAAACTTGCTAAGATTGCTGTAAAACAACAAAGGGCTTTTGAAAAGGTTCAAAACATGCTAGACAAAAGTGATGATATGCTGGGTGAAGAAATGGATCGCACCAAAGCCCTGACTGAAAATCTTCAGAGACTTCAGTCTAGGTTTGATAACCTTCAAAGTCATCATAACACTCTCTTATCTGATCATGAGAAACTTTCTTATGAATTTCTTCAAGGAAAGCAAGATCACGAGAAGCTTTCTTCTGAATATCTTCAAAGAAAGGAAGATCTTGAAAAGCTAAGAGTGTGTTATGATGATCTTCAAAAGGAGCGCGATTCATTACTAGCTCAACAAATCAGCGCTTCTCAGGAAGAATTTATTCCTCCATGCTTAAAGTGCATTGAACGTGAATCTGCTAATTCTTCACCTGAATGTTCAAATGCTTCAACTATTACAAATTCTTCACCTGCCTCTGCTATCACTAATTCCTCATCTGAGGACATTGCTCGTATCACTGACAATGCAGGGCTGAAGGAATTGTACATGACAGGCATGTACAAAAGCCTCAAAGGGCATCAGACTCTTTGTGATGTGCTTAAAATGCAGATCCTCAACAGAAACCCTAGGAAAGAGGGTATTGCCTTTGAGAGGAAACTCAATGCTGATGGAACATATTGGAAGCCTGAGCAGTACCCCAAAACCTCATGGGTTGCTGCAAAGGGACCTCTAGTTGATCCATCTAACTTATCTGGCTTTACATGTGAATCTCCTCATTCTTCTGATGAGTCATTTGACTCCAACTATAAATTGCTCAAAAATCAGAATGGTGAAGTATTTGCTAGATATGTTGGTACTAACTGTAGGAATGGTTCTCCTATGAAGAAAATTCGGGTTCCCAAGAAGAGCCTCGAAAGTCTTCAGGTGAATGTCCTCATGACACCACCTGTGAAGAATAGGAACCCCAGATCAAATTCTTCATATGGACCAAATTCTTCATATGGATCCAAGTCCTCATACGGACCAAATTCCTCACATGGATCAAATTCCTCAAAAGGATCAAAGTCCTCATATGAGTATCATCGTGCTAACAACTCTGTCTCGCAGGGTAGAGCTAAGGGCTATGAATATGTGCATTATTCTTCAAATCATTATGTTCATAAGTCCTCGAAGAATTTCTCTGCTTATTCATATGCTTACCCTAACCCCTCTTATGTGAAACGAAATGGTTTGGCATCTTTGCCACCTTTCTCATATGGTGCTCGCAGAATGATGAACTCTTTGCCACCCCTTCAGATGTGGGTGGTGAAGAAAAAGAACTAATCTCTTCTTCAGGGTCAGGTCTCCAGACGTGCTTTAACGTCTGAAGAATTTGCTGGGGACCTGACGAAATTGCCTGAAAGGACGCAGGCAAATCATGATGAAATGAACCTTCATTTCACACGTCCTAATACTGCTATATCTGTTTACTGCTTGATGAAATTCATCTAATGAACTTGATATCATATTCTTCACTGATGAAGCATATGAGATTGTAAGTTACACTAATTCATCTACAGGATGATCAACCCAAATCTACTGAGTGGGTCCTCGATAGTGGATGTACAAATCACATGATAGGTGACAAGAATCTATTGATGGATGCTCCCTTATCACCGTCACATCTGAAGCATATCATCTTTGCTGACAAAGGCAAAAGTCAGGTATTGGGTCTTGGTAAGGTTGCAATCTCTAAGGATAAACACATGGACAAAGTCATGCTTGTTGAGTCCTTAGGATACAATCTCATGTCAGTCTCAATGCTTTGTGATCTTGATATGGTTGTTGTCTTTGGCAAGTATCGCTGTGTTGTGATTATGGAAGCTGACAATTCCTAAGTCTTCGAAGGCTTTAGGAGAGGAGATATGTATATTGTTGATTTCTCTATAGGACCACAACCAGCCGTGTGTCTACTTGCAAAAGCTTCAGAAGGCTGGCTATGGCATCGACGACTTGGCACGTAGGCATGAGGAATTTGCACACGCTTGCGAAGAAGAAGCATGTCATTGGCATTGAGAATGTCAAATTCCTCAAGGATCACTTATGCGGAGCCTGTGAAGCCGGAAAAATGACCAAGGCCAAGCATCCAGCGAAGACTATCATGACCACTACTCGTCCATTCGAATTGCTTCACATGGACCTCTTCGGACCTAACATTACTCAGCAGTCACTAATGATGCATCTCTATATGGTTTTGTCATTGTTGATGATTACTCTCGATATACATGGGTACACATTGTTACTTACAAACATGAAGTGCAGGAAGTCTTCAAACGATTTTCCTTGAGGGCTTCAACAAACTTTGGTGTGAAGATCAAGCACATCAGAAGTGACAATGGAACTGAGTTCAAGAATTCCGGTCTTGATGCCTATCTTGATGAACTTGGTATTACTCATGAGTTATCTTCTCCCTATACTCCTCAGCAAAATGGCGTCGTGGAGCGCAAGAACATAACTCTTGTTGAGATGGCTGGCACTATGCTTGATGAATACAAAACGCCTCAGCGTTTTTGGATTGATGCAATTGATACTGCGTGCCACATCATCAACAGAGTATATCTTCACAAATTCTTCAAGAAGACGGCCTATGAACTCCTCACTGACAAGAAACCCAATGTGGGTTATTTCAAAGTCTTCGGTGCTAAATGTTGGATTAGAGATCCTCACCACAACTCTAAATTTGCACCGAAAGCACATGAAGGTTTTATGCTTGGTTACGGAAAGGACTCGCACACCTACAGAGTCTTCAACATTGTTCTTCACAAGATTGTTGACACTGTAGATGTGCGGTTCGATGAAACTAATGGCTCGCAAAGAGAGCACCTACCTTCTGTGTTAGATGAACCAGCACCTGAGGATTCTATCAAGTTCAAGGCAACTGAGGATGTCATTCCTACTAAAGAATCTGCTGAAGAATTCATTCCAGTTCATGAAGAACGTCGAGCTGATGCACCTGAAGAAAATCCTGAGGAAAATGGTGCTGAAGAAAATGCTGATCAAATTCCTCAGCGACAACCAGCTCATCCTCGCGTTGCAAAAGAAGTGCAAGTGGAGAAGATCATCGATGACATTAGAGCCCCAGGTCCTCTCACACGCTCAAAAGCTTCACATTTATCTAAGTTTTGTGGGCACTATGCTTTTGTCTCTATCACAGAGCCCACTAAGGTAGATGAAGCATTTCTGGAGCCGGAGTGGATTCAGGCTATGCAAGAAGAATTACATAAGTTCGAGCTTAACAATGTCTGGGAACTGGTCAATCGCCCAGATCCTCGCAAGCATAATATCATTGGCACAAAGTGGATCTACTGCAACAAGCAAGATGAAAATGGCCTTGTGGTTAGGAATAAGGCACGACTGGTAGCTCAAGGCTACACACAGGTTGAAGGAATTGATTTCGATGAAACTTTTGCACCTGTTGCTAGACTTGAGGCTATTCGCATATTACTTGCTTATGCTAACCATCATGATATCATCTTATATCAAACGGATGTGAAAAGTGCATTCCTCAATGGTAAGCTTGAGGAAGAAGTATATGTTGCTCAACCCCCAGGTTTTGAAGATTCAAAGAATCCTAACAAAGTCTTCAGACTTAATAAGGCCCTCTATGGCCTCAAGCAAGCCCCTCGGGCGTGGTATGATACATTGAAGGAATTCTTCGTGAAGAATGGCTTCACACCCGGTTCACTCGATCCTACTCTCTTTACTAAATCTTATGATGGTGAACTGTTTGTGTGCCAAATATATGTTGATGATATTATCTTTGGCTGTACTGACCAATGTTATAGTGATGAATTTGCCTATATAATGAGTGAATAATATCAAATGTCTATGATGGGAGAGTTGAAATTCTTCTTAGGTCTTCAAATTCGTCAGCAGCGCAATGGCATATTCATATCTCAGGAGAAATACCTCAAAGTTGTACTGAGGAAATTCGGCATGCAAGATTGCAAAGGCGTTAAAATTCCTATGCCCATAAATGGCCATCTATGCACTGATGAAAATGGTATTGACTTCGATCACAAGGTATACCGCTCCATGATTGGTTCTTTATTGTACTTATGTGCATCTAGGCCAGATATAATGCTTAGTGTTTGCATGTGTGCCCGATTTCAAGCTGCACCGAAGGAATCACACCATAAGGCTCTGAAGCATATTCTTCGATATCTAGCTCACACACCAACACTAGGATTGTGGTACCCCAAGGGCTCTGCTTTTGATCTCATTGGATATTCTGACTCTGACTATGCTGGTGATTGTGTGGACCGCAAGTCAACATCTGGCACTTGTCATTTCCTCAGACGATATTTGGTCTGTTGGTCCTCGAAGAAACAGAACTGTGTATCACTGTCTACTGCCGAAGCTGAATACATTGCTGCTGGCTCTTGATGTGCTCAACTGCTTTGGATGAAGCAAACCCTCAAGGACTATGGCGTCAACGTGAAGAATGTGCCTCTCCTCTGCGACAATGAGAGTGCCATCAAGATTGCTCACAACCCAGTTCAGCACTCGAAGACAAAGCACATCCAGATTCGTCATCATTTTCTTCGTGATCATGTGTTGAAGGGCGACATTTCCATCGAGCACGTGAAGACTGAAGAACAACTAGCTGATATCTTCACTAAGCCCTTTGATGAGAAGAGATTTAGCAAGTTGCGGTGTGAGCTAAATATCTTAGAATCTTTGAATGTTCTTTAAAAGGACACACATCCTAACACTTATGCAAAATTGATGACTTAGATGTGCAACACATGAAGAAACGTTTTTCTTCAATCAATGAAGAATAACACTCTAAGTGTGAAGAAATTAATGAAGAATTTGATTCTCAGAACCCTACGACAATTGTACGCGGTGTCTGAAATCATCATTCTTATACGGTGGGTCACGCCACCACAAAAAGTTGTAAATCTTGAATTTGAGTTTTTCCCCAGTTTTTGAAATTCTTCAGTTTTTCAAATTCTTCAACTTTGCAAAATCTTCACTGTTTCCGTCGTTTTTCTTCATTGGCTATATATATATGAGTTTATGTCCTCTACAACATTCACTTATGGCTATTTCCTCATGTTGCTTTTTCTGCTAAGTGAATGTGATCGGACCCTTCCCCCTCTATGATATACTCAATCCAATCTATTCACAAATTCGTCATGTGCGTTCTATTTGAAACTCGTTCAAAATCTTCACTGTGTCCTTGTCAGTTGAAGAAATTGCGAACGAAACTTTAAAACAAATCTTATCCAAATTTTCGGTTTTGCCGCTCAAACCGTTCCGCATCCCATGATGCATTATTTTATTCATCCACGATCTTACACGATCTCAACTACACAGTACGTGGGTGACACATGTCGCGAGAAGGAGAAAGGACAGGGGCATATTCGTCCAAAATCTTCGGGCGAACAGTTTTTCACCGTGACTATAAATACTCCTCTCCCCTTCCTCACTTCATTTACTCCGCTTGACCGCTGTCTCTCGCTCGAGATCCTCAAACCCTAGTGCCGCCGCTACTCCATCATCGCCGGCGAGGAAGAGCTTCGCTGCCTCGACCTCGTCGCCGTCGTACTCGCGCCGGTTGCGAAAATCTTCACTCCGCCGCCACCGTAGCTGTCTTCCTCTGCCAAGTTAGGGCGTGGGAGATCTAACCTGACGAACTTCGCATCCGTTCCTCTTAGTTCGTCGTGTTCTTCACTTCGGGTAATTAAAAGTTACTTTTATTACTCACTTTGATTCTCAAGCTTTCCTGAAAATCTTCAAAGGTGTTTTATTCTTCAAATCTTCACACATATGAACACCTCACACACTGTATGCTCTTGATCTATTTCTCTAAGCAATCATTTTCTTCAAGATTCCCTAATTGTGTGGATCTTCGATCTGTACAACTCTGGAACCTAAGACAAAAACGCTTGGTGAAATTCCTCAAGGTTTATCTGGTCAAATTCCTCAAAACTTGTCTTTTCGAAAAACCTTCTGAGAACGCATATGACCTCTTCAAATTTCTTGCACCTACACTCTGTTCACAGGTACTCATGTCCGCTGCTGAATCACTAGGCTCTCATCAACTTAACTCATTTGCAGCGTTCCTCGAAGAAAAACTGCATACTTCTTTAAAGTGTTCAATTGTTCAAATTCCTCATCTGAAGAATATGGCTGACAGTAAAAGACCGCAGAAAGGAGGAAAGAAGCCTGAGGTCATGACTGCTTTCGAGATCCCTGATGACATTTACAAGGACTACTGCACACCTGATGAAGCCAAGTTCGGCAAAGAGAACAAAAATCAGCGCAAGGTGCGTATACAGAGGATTGAACGGAGATGGGCAAGAGAATGGAGGGAATATAGATATGTGACTCCAAAGTACATGAAGAAATTCACCCTCAATCCTCCATGCCCAAGAGCTCCATTGGCACCTGGCCAAGTAGCTGATCCCACCAGCATCAAAAGTGGTGAGGACTTTCCTGAAGAATGGGCTAAGCGCCAAGCCAAATTGGCAAGACAAGCCAAGGAGGCTGTGAAGAAATTCAATGAGGATTCTGCCGCTGCTGCTGCAACTGAGGCCTCGGTCAAGCCGAGGAAATCAATGCCAAAGAAGCCTGCTCGTAAGCCAAGTGCTTCACCAACAACGCCCTCACGGCCAAGTTCCTCAGCTATGCCCTCACGGAAAATTCCTCAGACTGCTGCAGCTCCTTCAAAGTCCTCAGCTCCTGTGCATCTGGCTACATGTCAAAGGACTACGGGTTTCTCGATTGCCTCTGGTGTCTCAGCAAGTTCCTCAGCTGCACCAATGTCCTCATCAGGCCCCACACTGTTGAAGACTAAAGCAATAGCTGGACGCGGTCCTCGACCAAGTCCAAGGAAGAAACAGGTCGCATTCCATGTGCCCTCTGATGATGAAGCTTCTGATGATGAACTTACAGAAATCATCAGAGATAGACAGGTGAAGGCAGCTAGAGCCAAAGGCACATCTGTGCCACTGCTTTTGGATCCGAGAAAAATCCTCGATTACATTGACCTCTGGCACAAGGATCCAAACACCCCAATGCCTGATCTTCCTCTGACTCCTGGTCAAAGTCACATGATGACCCATTTCATCACTCAAGAGAAATGGAAATTTGAGAAGGCAAGAGAGATAAAGAAAGCTCAATACAGAAAGGAGAAGCTCCTGAAGAAAAATGTTGTCAGAATGACACCTGAGGAACTTCTCAAGGCTCAGTCTGAAATTCAAGCCCTCAGCAAAGACTTTGATGCCTACTATGCTGATTGGCAAGGAGCCAAAGTGAGATTCATCGATCTGACGAAGAAATTCACAAATGTTGCAGCCCCATCGCAACAAGAAAATCTTCAGGCTGCAGACTCTGCTCAGCCTGCTGAAGAACATGCCAGCACCGCTGACGACTTTCAGCCTGCTGAAGAAAATGCTAGTTCCAGGGCTGATGAAGAAACTCCAGCCGCTGAAGAAATTGCCAGGGCATTCACTAGTGGTGCGCCTGAAGAAACTGAAGAGATCAGGGCAACTGCATCAGTTGTGCCTGAAGAAAATGAACCAGATGCCTCAGCTCCTCCTGCGCCTACACAAACTCCAATTCTTCCTTCTGCCTATGAGGTGAAGAAGACCAAGGCTGCAGAGCGAGCTGCAGTGAAGAAAAGGAAGGCATCAGCTGCGTCAAATTCTTCGGCTGCAAAGAAAATGAAGTCAATGACCAGCTCCTTTGAAAATCCAATTGATGATGTTCCAATTTCGTCCATGTCATCAAAGGAAATTGTTCCTTTTGGAGAAGACTATAAGATCCCAAGCGGATCTGATGAAGAAAATCATTCTGCTGCTATGTCAGAGCAGATTGATGAAGAAATTGAAGTGGACGCAATCCCTTCAACGCCAATCATTTCCTCACCTATGCCTCAGTTCACAGCTGAAGAGGCTGGTGTTGAGGAAATTGAAGATGAAGATGTGGATATTGGATGCACCACTCCTGTGATGAATGATGACTTTTGGGAAAGTCAGCATCCCAATACTCCTCTATTCACACCTATCCAACAGATTCCTCAGTCCCCGGCAACAACAGTTCAAATGGGCTCTGAAGAAACTCATCCCACTCCCTCTGTTCATGAAGAAATTCCATCCACTAGTGCTGAAGAACCTGCTGCTACTGATCCTCAAGTTGCACAAGAAGAGGAACCAGAAATTCCTCAGCCTGAAGAACCTGAGCTCGCGATTCCTGAGGTGGTACTGCAAATCACTGACACCCCTCTGCCAAAGCCGAAGAATCCGTTCTCAAGCAAACAGAAGTTCAAGGCTGAAGACTTCTTTTCCGAGCATGTATTCTTCACTGACTACAACCCCTATGACTCTGCTCGCATAAGAAAGAGGCGTTTCTGGACTGCTAGTCAAGCCAACTTCTATTCCTCAGTGCTGTTTGACAAAGACAAAATCTTCGATCATGAACATATTCCTCACGTGGATATGGAATCTCTGCCATGCTTCGAGCCAGTCCTCAGTGTTATTCACGATGCAGGATTACTCAATTTCTGCACTGACATCTGTGATTGGAATGAAGAACTCATTCTTCAGTTCTACGCCACACTGCATATCACTGGAGACGCTGAAGATGTCAACTCATGGGTGTTGGATTGGATGACCGAAAACACTCACTACAAGGCACCAGCAACCGAATTGCTTCGTGTCCTTCCTCTTGATCCTCCCCATGACAGTGCACGTTGCATCTACAACGACCCCGAACTGACAAATCACTATATGCAAGTGCACATGAAGCCTTTGAAGCCAGGGCAGGCCCCACAAACCAAATTCCTCGTCAAGGAATTACTCTATGTGCCCCGGACTGTCTATCGCATTCTGACGAAGACAATGAGTCCTATCAAAGGCCACGATTCAAATGATGAAGAATTTATTGGTATCATGAAGAATATGCTTTTCAACATCATTCATGGCGTTCCCGTCAACTTCCATGATTTCTTCATGAGGACTCTGGCAAATGTTGCTATGTCACCATTCGAGCTGAAGCCCTATGCGCCTTGGATTATGAGATTCATAAGGGCAAGATCTTCACTGAATTACAAAGCTGACACTCTCAACCACGGTAGCTACTTGCCTCCCATTGAAGTCCTCAAACGGCCAGTTTCATCATCTGATGATAAAGGCAAGGCAGCTGCTGTGATCGATGAAGGCATTCGTCCATTGGATGGTCAATTTTGCCTGGCTACATCTTACTCTACCAATGACGACTCTGCCACACATGACACTGCCGCAAATACGTCAGCCAAGCAAAATCCTCAAGCCACAGCACCCAGGGTGATGACTGACCGTGAGTTACTCCTCAGTCTTCATCAGAAGGTTGATCGCAATCACAAATGGGTAAAGCGTCAGTTTGGTGCAATTCTTCACAACATGACCTCAACACACAATGTAGTGAAGAAGAACCATTACTACCTTCATGAAACCCTCAACCGCACCTGGGCTGTCCTCACTCATGTCTATAGCGCTGAAGAACTGAAGACTATGGGTCTCAATGAAGAATTTGACTGGTCTGCACCTCCTCCGAAGAAATTCACGAGGGTCAAAGTCCCTCCACTGGTGGCCAGCTCTTATTCTTCATTGCATGACACTGATGAGTATGAAGATTTGGACGACACTGCGGCAGGCCCTGCTACAACAAACAACCCCGACAACGCTGGCGCTTCTCCATCAACTTGAAATTCTTCAGGGGCGTTAGTCCTCAGTTTCAATCCTTTTGGTCATTTGATGACAAAGGGGGAGAAATCTGAGTTAGTCTTCAAGCGGGTCTATACTAAGGGCGTTTTTTTTAAGTTACAACTCTCGTTCTTCCGAAACTTTTATTGGATCAAGTTGTAATCTTAAACCCGATGGTGCTCTGATACTTTTGCATGGTGCTCTGATACTTTTGATGCACTGTGCTTTGATACTTTTGATGTGCTATTCTGCATGCTTATTCCTCATTAATATTATTGCACGCATGCTGAATCACATCAGGCACCATATTTCATCATGCATTTCAAATTCTTCATATTATATATCAAATGCGTGTATGAAGTACAAGATATAGGGGGAGATCTCCATGATTCAACTCTTCAAATGTGCATTGCCTCAAAAGCAAATTCCTCACTATGCACATCTTCAGGGGGAGTTCTTCTATATCTTGCAATCAAATTCCTCAATATCAGTATTTACACTTCATATGTTTATCCCCGTTGAAAAACTTAACCTATGTTGTCATCAATCACCAAAAAGGGGGAGATTGTAAGTGCATCTAGTGCCCCTTAGTGATTTTGGTGTATTGAAGACTTATAGGTTAAGGGACTAATGCGTTTGTTAGTGTACACAGGTCTATAAGTCTATGAGGAGTTTGATATTTATAGAGAAAGTTGACCCCTAAAAATGAAGTTCTTCGACTGAAGACTTTGATATTCTGAAGACTTTCTGAAGACTTTGAAAGTGAAGAAATTGGTGTGACCTTGAAGACTTGGTATTCATTTGAGGAACATGAAGCGTGAAGACTTTTGTTTTCGTAGTTTCATTTTCTCTTTCTTGAGTCATAGGAAACACCGTCCTGTTAAAGGGGGTCGAGGAAATACTAAGGAAAATTTTCCATGTGATGCTCAACTCAAAATCCTACACCTACCAATCCCTTCGAGTGAAGCCATTGGAAATATCATACAGTTCAGTCAATTTCTTCAGTGACAGAGACGCAGTTCTTCTGGTCACTGAGGACTTTTGCTCTGACTGAGGAGTTAGGAATTCGCCAGTGCGAATTGCCTACACAGTGAGGAACATGATAGCCCTGAGGAATTTGAGAGTCAAATTTCCGACCGTTGCTGTGCTGCGCGCCAGCTGTCCCAAAATATCCTATCCACCTAACGGTCATATCATTGAAGGGCATTTATGTCTTATCATGTTGGGCTGCTCCCTAGGCTATAAATAGCCGCCCCCTACAACCACTAGCTGGTTGGCTGCTCCGAGAGAACTTGACACTTGTCATTTGAGAGCAACCCATCCTCCGAGGACTTTGAGCAAAAATCATCAAGTGAGGAAAACCCAAAACCAAACCCCTACAAACCCAAAGTGATTGAGCATCACTGAAGAAATTGATCCTGCATGGATCCGACGCTTGTTACCTTTGAAGACTGTGCTTCTTCCAGACGGTTAGGCGTCATGGTCTAGAGCATCCAAGAGGAATTTTGGATCGCCGAGTGACCAAGTCTGTGAAGGTTTGGAAGTCGCCTGAAGACTTACCACGAGTGATTGGACGAGGTCTGCGTGGCCTTAGTTCAAGGAGAATACGGTGAGGACTGGGTGTCCTGAGCTGCGTGCTCAGTGACTGGGTGTCCGGGACTGCGTGTCCTCGAGTTTAAATACTCAGCCGCTCCAACCAGACGTACAACTGAGACAACAGTTGGAACTGGTTTACTAAATCATTGTCTTCACCAACCTAACTGGTTCTATTTCCTCAACCCTTTCATTTCCTCATTACTGTGTTGAGTGTTTGTTCATATATGTGTTTGAAGACTTTGACTGAAGACTTTCACAATTTCCTCAGTTCAATTTCTTCAGTCTGTTTGTCTTCATCTTGTGTTATCCTGTGATTACGCTTTCTGTACTCTGTGCTAGTCTTCATTTCACCATGATGACCATGCTTGTATTCTGTTATGCTTACTTCTGAGTACTTATTCCGCTGCAAGTAGTTCTTCGCTAAGGAATTTCCTCACCGGCAAATTCCTCAGTGAAGAATTCATAAAAATCGCCTATTCACCCCCCCTCTAGTCGATATAACGCACTTTCATGCATAAATGTCATCAGGGATCTCAAACGCTGTATTTACTTCTGGTCTCTTGCCTCCCTTCCAAGGTCTCTTGCCATCAGCCATTTTCTTCAGCTGAGGATTTTGAACAATGGAATTCTCTGAAGAGGTATATAATTTGTCTTCGAGGAGCGCTGCAAATAAGTTAAGTTGATGAGAACCTAGTGATTCAGCAGCGGACATGTGTACCTGTGAACAGAGTATAGGTGTGAAGAATTTGGAGAGGTCATATGCGTTCTTAGAAGTTTTGCAAAATGAACAAGTTTGAGGAATTTGACTAGAGGTGTCTTGAGGAATTTCACTAAGCATTCTTTGACTTAGGTTCCAGAGTTGTATAGATTGAAAAATCCACACAATTGAGGAATCTTGAAGAAAAAACGTTGCTTAGAGAAACAAATCAAGAACAAATGCTTGTGTGAGGTGTTTAAGAATGTGGAAGTTGAAGAATAAACACCTTTTGAAGATTTTGTGGAAATTATCAGAATCAATAAGGGCAGTAAAAATAAATTTTATTTACCCTTGATGAAGAACACGACGAACTGGGAGTTTTAGATGGGAGGTTCATTTGTTCAGATCTTCCACACCCTAACTTGGCAGAGGAAGACAACTATGGCAGTGGCGAAATGAAGATTTCCGCGGCCGGCGCGAGTACGACGACGACGAGGTCGAGGCAGTGAAGCTCTTCCTCACCGGCGATGATGGAAATAGTGGCGGCACTAGGTCAGAGAGCTCGAGCAAGGGGAGTGAGGTCGAGCGGGGTAAATGCAGTCTGAGGAGGGTGAGGGGTATTTATAACCGAGGTGAAAAACCGCTCGCTTGAGGAAAATGGACAAACATGCCCTTGACCCTTCTCATCGTAGCGACATGTGTCACCCACATACAGAGAGGTGGAGATAGTGTGAGATCGTGGGTGAATAGATAAATCTTATCGTGGGAGGTGGAACGGTTTGAGCGGCAAAAGTTGAAAATAAAGATAAGAATATTTAAGTTTCGTTCGCAAATTCTTCAGCCGACAAGGACACAGTGAAGATTTTGAACGGGTTTCAAATAGAACACACATGAAGAATTTGTGAACAGACTGGGTTGAGTTTAGCATAGAGGGGGATGGGTCCAATCACATTCACTTAGCAGAAAAGTCAACTTGAAGAATTAGCAATAAGTGAATGTTGTAGAGGACTGAAAAACTATATATATATATATATATATATATATATATATATATATATATATAGTCAATGAAGAACAACGACAGAAAGAGTGAAGACATTGAAAAGTTGAAGAATTTGAACAACCGAGGAATTTCAAAAACTGAAGAAAAAACTCAAATTGAGGATTTTCATCTTTTGTTGGTGGCGTGACCCACCGTATAAGAATGATGATTTCAAATGCCACGTACAATTGTCGTAGGGCTTAGAGAATCAAATTCTTCGTTAATTTCTTCACATTTAGATGGTTAGTCTTCATTGATTGAAGAAAAATGTTACTTCGTGTGTTGCACATCTAAATCATCAATTTTGCATAAGTGTTAGGATGTGTGTCCTTTTCAAAGGACATTCGAAGATTCAAAGATATTTAGCTCACACCGCAACTTGCTAAATATCGTCTCATCCAAGGGCTTTGCAAAGATATCGGCTAGCTGTTCTTCAGTCTTCATGTGCTCGATGGAGATGTCGCCCTTCAACAAATGATCACAAAGAAAATGATGACGAATCTGGATGTGCTTTGTCTTCGAGTGCTGAACTAGGTTACGAGCAATCTTGATGGCACTCTCATTGTCACAGTAGAGAGGCACATTCTTCACATTGATGCCATGGTCCTTGAGGGTTTGCTTCATCCATAGCAATTGAGCACAACACGAACCAGCAACAATGTACTCAGCTTCAGCAGTAGAGAGTGATAAGCAGTTCTATTTCCTCGAGGACCAACATACCAAGGATCATCCGAGGAAATGGCATGTGCCTGATGTTGACTTGCAGTCCACCCTATCACCAGCATAGTTAGAGTCAGAATATCCAATGAGATATAAAGTCGAGCCCTTGGGATACCATAATCCAAGTGTTGGAGTGTGAGCTAGATATCGAAGAATATGCTTCACAGCCTTATGATCTGATTCCTTCGGTGTAGCTTGAAATCGGGCACACATGCAAACACTAAGCATAATATCTGGCCGACATGCACATAGATACAATAAAGAGCCAATCATGGAGTAGTATACCTTTTGATCGAAGTCAATGCCATTTTCATCAGTGCATAGATGGCCATTTGTGGGGACAGGGATTTTGATGCCTTTGCAATCTTGCATGCTGAATTTCCTCAACACATCCTTGAGGTATTTCTCCGTAGATATGAAGATGCCGTTGCGCTGTTGACGAATTTGAAGACCTAAGAAGAATTTCAATTCTCCCATCATAGACATTTGATATTCCTCACTCATCATATAGGAAAATTCGTCACTGTAATGTTGGTCAGTACAGCCAAAGATCATTAACATATATTTGGCACACGAATAATTCATCATCATAGGTTTTGGTGAAAATAGTTGGGTCAAGTGAACCAGGTTTGAAGCCTTTCTTCATGATGAATTCCTTCAAAGTATCATACCATGCCCAAGGGGCCTGCTTGAGGCCATAGAGGGCCTTATTGAGTCTGAAGACTTTGTCAGGATGCTTGGGATCTTCAAGACCTTTGTGTAGCCTTGAGCTACAAGCCGTGCCTTATTCCTCACCACAAGGCCATTTTCATCTTGCTTGTTATGGTAGATCCATTTGGTGCCGATGATATTGTGCTTGCGAGGGTTTGGTCGCTTGACAAGTTCCCAGACATTGTAGATCTCAAACTGATGTAATTCCTGTTGCTTCGCTTGAATCCACCCAGGCTCTAGAAATGCCTCATCTACTTTGGTGGGCTCTATGATAGAGACAAAAGCAAAGTGACCACAAAAGTTAGACAAATGTGAAGACTTTGAGCGTGTTAGAGGACATGGTGCATTGATCTCACTGATGATTTTCTCGATCTGCACTTCATTTGCAACGCGAGGATGAGCGGGTTGGCGACGTTGAGTTAGCTCAACATTTTCTTCAGAGCCATTTTCTTCAGGTGCACCAGCTCCTGTTCTTCACGTCCTGGAATGACTTCTTCAGCAGAATCTTCGGTAGGAATGACATCCTCAGTAGCATTGAACTTGATGGATTCCTCAGGTGACTTTTCATCTAGCACAGGAGGTAGGTGCTCTCTTTGCGAGCCGCTAGTTTCATCAAACCACACATCTACAGTTTCAACAACCTTGTGATGAACGGTGTTGAAGACTCCGTAGGTGTGCGAGTCCTTTCCGTAACCAAGCATAAAACCTTCATGTGCTTTCGGTGCAAATTTAGAATTTTGATGAGGATCTCTAATCCAACATGTAGCACCGAAGACTCGAAATAACTCACATTGGGTTTCTTGACAGTGAGGAGTGCATATGAGGTCTTTTTGAAGAATTTGTGAAGATATACCCTGTTGATGATGTGGCACACAATATCAATTGCCTCAGGACAGAAATGACGAGGCGTCTTCTATTCATCAAGCATAGTGCGAGCCATCTCAACAAGAGTTATGTTCTGCACTCCACGACGCAATTCTGCTGAGGAGTATAAGGAGTAGATAACTCGTGAGTAATACCAAGTTCATCAAGATAGTTATCAAGACTAGTATTCTTGAACTCGGTCCCATTGTCACTTCTGATGTGCTTGATCTTCACACCGAAGTTGGTTGAAGCCCTCGAGGAAAATCATTTGAAGACTTCCTGCACTTCATATTTGTAAGTGATGATGTGCACCCATGTGTAACGAGAATAGTCATTAACAATAACAAAGCCATATAAAGATGCATCATTAGTGAATGTGGCATAATGAGTAGGGCGAAAGAGATCCATGTGAAGCAATTCAAATGGACGAGTGGTAGTCATGATAGTCTTTGAAGGATGCTTGGCCTTGGTCATCTTTCCAGCTTCACAAGCTCCATACAGGTGATCCTTGAGGAATTTGACGTCCTTGATGGCAATGACATGCTTCTTCTTCGCGAGAGTATGCAAGTTCCTCATGCCAGCATGACCAAGTCGTCGATGCCTAATGACCCGCAAGTATACGGGATAGTTGTAGCCTCTTTCGATAAGTAAGAGTGTCGAACCCAACGAGGAGCTAAAGGTAGAACAAATACTCTCTCAAGTCCTATCAGCCACTGATACGACTCTACGCACGCTTGCGTTCGCTTTACCTAGAACAAGTATGAAACTAGAAGTACTTTGTAGGTGTGATAGGATAACTTTGCAAGATAATAAAGAACGCGTAAATAAAAAGTAGGGGCTGTTTAGATAAAGATGCAATAAAGTAAATATAGCGAGTGTGGAAGAGTGGTGGTAGGAGTTGTGAAAGTGTCCCAAGGCAATTGACTACTTTACTAGACCGATAGCAAGTATCATGTGGGAGATGCCACTGCTAGCATGTTATCCCTGACTCGGAATTCTATGCACTTATGATTGGAACTATTAGCAAGAAGTCCGCAACTACTAACGTTCATTAAGGTAAAACCCAACCATAGCATTAAGATATATTGGTCCCCCTTCAATCCCATATGCATCAATTTCTATGCTAGGCTGAAGCTTCTGTCACTCTTGCCCTCCAATACATAGTCCTATCAACATACAACTAACCCTATGGTGTGATCCACGCGCGCGCTCATATGATGGGCACCAAAGGACAGCAACATAACCACAAGCCAATTAAATCAATCGTAGCAATTCATCAACCACCAATAGGACAGTGAAAATCTACTCAGACATCATAGGATGGCAACACATCATTGGAAAATAATATGAAGCATAAAGCACCATGTTCAAGTAGAGGGTACATCGGGTTGCGGGAGAGTGGACCGCTGGATATAGATGGGGGAAGGTGATGGAGATGTTGGTGAAGATGACGTCGGTGTTGGTGAAGATCGCGGTGATGATGATGGCCCCCGGCGGTGTTCCGGCGCCACCGAAAGCAAGGGGGAGAGAGCCCCCTTCTTCTTCTTCTTCCTTGACCTTCTCCCTAGATGGGAGAAGGGTTTCCCCTCTGGTCCTTGGCTCCCATGGCTTGGGAGGGGCGAGAGCCCCTCCAAGATTGGATCTATCTCTCAGTTTTTGCGTTCTCAGATTCTACCCCTTCACCGTTTCTTTTATATTTGGAGATCCATAACTCCGGTTGGGGTGAATCTTTTGCCCAGATTTTTCTCGTAAAATTAGCTTTCTTGCGGCAAAAGAAGAGCATCAACCGCCTTACGGTTGGCCCACAAGAG
>NC_041391.1:429072371-429091924 GCF_002162155.2 Triticum dicoccoides | reverse complement strand
GTGGCCACCCCGGACACCGTTTCACGTTGATTCTTCCTCCGGAAAATCCCAAATATTCCAAAATAATTCTCTGTCCGTTTTTATCCCGTTTGGATTCCGTTTGATATTGTGTTTCTGCGAAACATAAAACATGCAATAGACAGGAACTAGCACTGGGCACTAGATCAATATGTTAGTCCCAAAAAATAGTATAAAAAGTTGCCAAAAGTATATGAAAGTTGTAGAATATTGGCATGGAACAATCAAAAATTATAGATACGACGGAGACGTATCAGCATCCCCAAGCTTAATTCCTACTCGTCCTCGAGTAGGTAAATGATAAAAAAGATAATTTTTGATGTGGAATCCTACTTAGCATAATCTTGATCATATGTATAATTATGGCATGAATATTAAGACACGAGCGATTCAAGGCAATAGTCTATCATTTGACATAAAAACAATAATACTTCAAGCATACCAACCAAGCAATTATGTCTTATCGAAATAACATAGCCAAAGAAAGCTCATCCCTACAAAATCATATAGTCTGGCTATGCTCCATCTTCGTCACACAAAATGCTCCCATCATGCACAACCCCGATGACGAGCCGAGCAATTGGTTCATACTTTTTAACGCGCTTCAGCTTTTTCAACTCTTACGCAATACATGAGCGCAAGCCATGGACATAGCACTATGGTGGTATTTGGTGGTGATTGTGAGGACAAAAAGGGAGAAGATAGTCTCACATCAACTAGGCGTATCAACGGGCTATGGAGATGCCCATCAATAGATATCAATGTGAGCGAGTAGGGATTGCCATGCAATGGATGCACTAAGAGCTATAAGTGTATGAAAGCTCAAACTGGAAACTAAGTGGGTGTGCATCCAACTTGCTTGCTCATGAAGACCTCGGGCGTTTGAGGAAGCCCATCATCGGAATATACAAGCCAAGTTCTATAATGAAAATTCCCACTAGTATATGAAAGTGATAACTCAAGAGAATCTCTATATGAAGAACATGGTGCTACTTTGAAGCACAAGTGTGGTAAAAGGATAGTAACATTGCCCATTCTCTCTTTTTCTCTCATTTTTTTATTTTATCTTTATTTTTATTTTTGGTGCGCTTCTTTGGCCTCTATTTTTTTATTTGGGCTTCTTTGGCCTCTTTTATTTTTCATAAAGTCCGGAGTCTCATCCCGACTTGTGGGGGAATCATAGTCTCCTTCATCCTTTCCTCATTGGGGCAATGCTCTAATAATGATGATCATCACACTTTTATTTACTTACAACTCAATATTACAACTCTTGAACAAAGATATGACTCTATATGAATGCTTCCGACGGTGTAACGGGATGTGCAATGATCTAGCATAGCAATGACATAAAAAAACGGACAAGCCATGAAAACATCATGCTAGCTATCTTACGATCATGCAAAGCAATATGACAATGAATGCTCAAGTCATGTATACGATGATGATGGAAGTTGCATGTCAATATATCTCGGAATGGCTATGGAAATGCCATAATAGGTAGGTATGGTGGCTGTTTTGAGGAAGGTAAATAATGGGTTCATGATACCGGCGAAAGTTGCGCGGCACAATAGAGGCTAGCAAAGTGGAAGGGTGAGTGTGCGTATATCCATGGACTCCATTAGTCATAAAGAACTCATATACTTATTGCAAAAGTCTACTTAGCCCTCAAAGAAAAGTACTACTACGCATGCCCCTAGGGGGATATATTGGTAGGAGAAGACCACCACTCGTCCCCGACTGCCACTCATAAGGAAAGCAATCAAAGAGCACCTCATGCTCCAACTTCGTTACATAACGGTTCACCATACGTGCATGCTACGGGACTTGCAAACCTCAACACAAGTATTTCTCAATTTCACAATTACTCAACTAGCATGACTCTAATATGACCACCTTTATATCGCAAAACTATTGCAAGGAATCAAACATATCATATTCAGTGATCTACAAGTTTATGTAGGATTTTATGACTAACCATGTGAATGAACAATTCCTGTCATCTCTCTAAATAGATATAAGTGAAGCAAGAGAGTTTAATTCTTTCTACAAAAGATATGCCCACGCTCTAACAATTATAAGTGAAGCAAAAGAGCATTCTACAAATGGAGGTTTCCTATGTGAAGAGAAAGAGGCAATCCAAACTTCAAATGATATAAGTGAAGCACATGAAGCATTCTATAAAGCCATACTCAAAAGATTTAAGTGAAGTGCAATGAGCATTCTATAAATCAAGCAAGGACTAACTCATACAAGCATGGTGCATAAAATAAAAGTGAAAACTAAATGCAAAAGACGCTCCAAGACTTGCACATAATGCATGAACGAAACGAATACGAAAACATACCGATACTTGTTGAAGAAAGAGGGGATGCCTTCTGGGGCATCCCCAAGCTTAGACGCTTGAGTCTCCTTGAATATTTACTTGGGGTGCCTCGGGCATCCCCAAGCTTGAGCTCTTGCCTCTTTTCCTTTTCCTCATATCGAGACCTCCTCGTTTAGACACTTCATCCACACAAAACTTCAACAAAAAACTCGGTAAGATCCGTTAGTATAATAAAGCAAATCACTACTCTAAGTACTGTCGCAAACCAATTCATATTTTTTTTGCATTGTGTCTACTATAATATAACTTTTCCATGGCTTAATCCACTAATATAAATTGATAGATTCATCAAAACAAGCAAACTATGCATCAAAAACAGAATCTGTCAAAAACAGAACAGTCTGTAGAAATCTAAACATTCACCACACTTATGGTATCCCAAAAATTCTACCAAAATTAGGAAAAATAAACAAGTTGTATAGAAAGACAGTGCAAAAGGAATCAGAACCAATTTACGTTCCAGTTAAAAATTTAAAATCGCGCACTACAGCTAAAGTTTCTGTCCTGCACCGTACAAACCAACAAGCATTGTAAACATCCTAAAGGCAAACCTTGGCACATTATTTTTATAATACAATGGAATTGTACAAGGGGATAATTATTTTTGTTGAAAAGTTTCTGTAATCAAGATTCACAAAGTTTCCGTGAGCATGAACAAAGTTCAAGGCTAGCTCCCACTTCAACTGTGCTTGTCTTTCTCACTTTCACTTTCCTTTTTGAAAAGTTTTTAGGTTCCCCTCTCTATTTTTTTTAAACTATATGAAAGCACTCAACAGAAATAAATGACTCTCTAAAACTTCCGGGTTGTCTCCCTGGCAGCGCTTTCTTTAAAGCCATTAAGCTATGCATTTAGTGCTCAAGTAATGAATCCACCTGGATCCCAAGGTATATCAAAGCCAATTTTAATTAACAATGATTTGTAATTTAGTAGGGAGCACAAAGTAATATATATCATGCAACAACGAAGTCTAACTCTCTTCCTATGCATCGGCATGTCATAAAAGAACAATTCATGCACACATAGTAAAGGCCAATGCATAGTATAAACAGTTTCTTGCAATTCTATCATGTTGGAAACATAGAGAGGTGGAGATATAGTTCCTCTCTCATAATAATTGCAAGTAGGAGCAGCAAGCACATGCATATTATATCTATCAAAATCATCATGTGCAACGGTAAAAGGCAACCCATCAATATAATCCTTACTAAGCGCAAACTTCTCCGATATAGTGTAGTCGGGAGAATTCAAAAAGATAATAGGACTATCATGCATGGGTGCAATAGAAACAATTTCATGTTTAACATAAGTAACTATAGCAAGTTCATCTCCATAAGCATAATTCATATTGGCATCTTGGCCACAAGCATAGCAAGCATCATCAAAAAGGGATATTTCAAGAGAATCAACGGGATCATAACAATCATCATAGCAATCATCCTTCGGTAAGAACGAAGGGGAATTAAACAATGTATGAGTTGAAGAGTTACTCTCATTAGAAGGCGGGCACAGGTAGCTAATCCGCTCTTCCTCCTTTTGTTCTTCGCTCTCCTCATCATCTTTTTCATCCAATGAGCTCACAGTTTCATCAATTTCTTCTTCCATAGCTTCCTGCAAAATATTAGTCTCTTCTTGGACAGCGGAGACTTTCTCAATAAATGCATTAATATAGTAATTGTATTCATAATTTTCATAACAAATCTAAGTATAGCAAGATTTTCAGGCCTATAAACACCATCATCATCAAAAGCTTCATACTTTTCAAACAAAGATTCAATTTCATAAGCAGCCTTAAAAGCAACAAATTCTTCTATTTGTTCAACATCATAGTAATCATATATACCATTAGCATAAGAAGCTAAGGTTTCATTATCATTAAATTTGCATGAAAATGGAAGGTGTGGAGCCTTCATCCTAGAGCAACAAGTAATATCATATCTCAAGCATAGATCCCGGGCATACCAACTCAACATAATAAATTGATCCCATAATAGTTTCCCTTTTTGTGTCGAGCGACAATCCCTAAAGTATTCACGTTGATCCAACGTGTCTCCCATTATAAAGTTGAATGGGGTTTTCTCAGGATTATCAAAGTAGTACATAATATCTCTCACATAATGAGAATCGAGGGTTTTAGGAGTTACCCCATCTCCATGAGTAGCAAGTACACCTAATTTTTTTTGGTATTTTGCGTTCCATATCCATAACTAAAGATAGAGAACAACTTAGAACAGCAAATAAAAATTACTTAGTGATAAAGCAAACAAGCACACACGAGAATATTCACCCCATGCTATGACTCCCCGGCAACGGCGCTAGAAAAAGGTCTTGATGACTCGCAAGTATATGGGATAGTTGTAGCCTCTTTCGATAAGTAAGAGTGTCGAACCCAGCGAGGTGCTAAAGGTAGAAAAAATACTCTCTCAAGTCCTATCGGCCACTGATACGACTCTACGCATGCTTGACGTTCGCTTTACCTAGAACAAGTATGAAACTAGAAGTACTTTATAGGTGTGATAGGATAACTTTGCAAGATAATAAAGAAAGCGTAAATAAGAAGTAGGGGCTGTTTAGATAAAGATGCAATAAATTAAATATAGTGAGTGTGGAAGAGTGGTGGTAGGAGTTGTGAAAGTGTCCCTAGGCAATTGACTACTTTACAAGACCGATAGCAAGTATCATGTGGGAGAGGCCACTGCTAGCATGTTATCCCTGACTTGGAATTCTATGCACTTATGATTGGAACTATTAGCAAGCAGTCTGCAACTACTAACGTTCATTAAGGTAAAACCCAACCATAGCATTAAGATATATTGGTCCCCCTTCAACCCCGTATTCATCAATTTCTATGCTAGGCTCAAGCTTCTGTCACTCTTGCCCTCCAATACATAGTCCTATCAACATACAACTAACCCTATGGTGTGATCCACGCGCACGCTCATATGATGGGCACCAAAGGACAGCAACATAACCATAAGCAAATTAAATCAATCATAGCAATTCATCAACCACCAATAGGACAACGAAAATCTACTCAGACATCATAGGATGGCAACACATCATTGGAAAATAATATGAAGCATAAAGCACCATGTTCAAGTAGAGGGTACAGCGGGTTGCGGGAGAGTGGACCGCTGGATATAGATGGGGGAAGGTGATGGAGATGTTGGTGAAGATGACGGCGGTGTTGGTGAAGATCGCGGTGATGATGATGGCCCCCGGCGGCGTTCTGGCGCCACCGGAAGCAAGGGGGAGAGAGCCCCCCTTCTTCTTCTTCTTCTTATTCTTCTTCCTTGACCTTCTCCTTTGATGTGTGAAGGGTTTCCCCTCTGGTCCTTGGCTCCCATGGCTTGGGAGGGGTGAGAGCCCCTCCGAGATTGGATCTATCTCTCTGTTTCTGTGTTCTTAGATTCTACCCCTTCATCGTTTCTTTTATATCTGGAGATCCGTAACTCCGATTGGGGTCAATCTTTCGCCCAGATTTTTCTCGTAAAATTAGCTTTCTTGTGGCAAAAGAAGAGCATCAACCGCCTTAAGGGTGGCCCACGAGAGTCCAGGGCGCGCCCAGGGGGGACGGCGCCCCCCTGTCTCGTGGCCACCCCAGTCACCATTTCGCGTTGATTCTTCCTCCGGAAAATCCCAAATATTCCAAAATAATTCTGCGTCCGTTTTTATCCCATTTGGATTCCGTTTGATATTGGGTTTCTGTGAAACATAAAACATGCAACAGACAGGAACTGGCACTGGGCACTAGATCAATATGCTAGTCCCAAAAAATAGTATAAAAAGTTGCCAAAAGTATATGAAAGTTGTGGAATATTGGCATGGAACAATCAAAAATTATAGATATGACGGAGACATATCAATGCCATAGCCAGCCTTCTTAAGCTTTTTCAAGTAGACATGTAGCAGGTTGTGGTCCTGTAGAGAAATCAACAATATACAAGTCTCCTCTCCTAAAGCCTTCGAAGACTTGGGAATGGTCAGCTTCCATGATCACAACACAACGATACTTGCCAAAGACAACAACCATTTCAAGATCACAAAGCATTGAGACAGACATCATGTTGAATCCTAAGGACTCGACAAGCATGACTTTGTCCATGTGTTGATCCTTTGAGATCGCAATATTACCTAGATCCAATACCTTGCTTTTGCCTTTGTCAGCGTGGGTGATATGCTTCAGATGCGATGGAGATAAAGCAGTGCCCATAAATAAGTTCCTGTCACCAGTCATGTGATTTGTACATCCACTATTGAGGACCCACTCAGTAGCTTTTGGTTGATCATCCTGCAGATGAATTAGTGCATCTTATGAACTCATATACTTCATCAGTGAAGAATATGATATCAAATTCATCAGATCAGTTTCATCAAGCAATAGAACAGATATAGCAGTATGAGGACATGAGAAATGAAAATTCATTTCTTCATGATTAGCTTGCATCCTATCAAGAATTTTCAGGTCTCCAGCAAATTCTTCAGATGATTAAGTTCGTCTGGAGACCTGACCCTGCATAAGAGATTAGTTCTTTTTCTTCACCACCCACATCTGGATGGGTGGCAAAGATTTCATCATTCTGCGAGCTCCATAAGAGAAAGGTGGCGTAGAAGCCAATACACTTCGTTTCACATAAGAGGGGTTAGAGTAAGCATATGAATAAGCACATAAATTCTTCGAGGACTTATGAACATAATGGTTTGAATAATAATGCACATATTCATAGCCCTTAGATCTTTCCTGTGAAACAGAAGTGTTAGCACTATGATGTTCATATGAGGATTTTGATCCATATGAGGAATTTGATCCACGTGAGGAATGTGGTCCATATGAGGACTTGGATCCATATGAAGACTTTGGTCCATATGAAGAATTTGATCTGGGGTTCCTATTCTTCATAGGTGGTGCCATGATGACATTCACCTTAAGACTTTCAAGGCACCTTTTGGGAACCCAGATTTTCTTCATAGGGGGACCATTCCTGCAGTTAGTGCCAACATATCTAGCAAATACTTCACCATTCTGATTTTTGAACAGTTTATAGTTGGAGTCAAATGACTCATCAGAAGAATATGAAGATTCAGATGTAAAGCCAGATAAAGTGGAAGGATCTATGGGAGGTCCTTTTACAGCAACCCATGAGGTTTTGGGGTACTTCTTGGGTTTCCAGTAGGTCCCATCAGCATTGAGTTTCCTCTCAAAGGCAATATCCTCTTTCCTAGGGTTCCTGTTGAGGATCTACTTTTAAGCACATCACAAAGTGCTTGATGCCCTTTGAGGCTTTTGTACATGCCTGTCACATACAATTCCTTCATCCCTACATTGTCAGTGATGCTCGTAGCATTCTTAGATGAGGAATTTGTGATAGCAGAGACAGTTAAAGAATTTGCAGCAATAGAAGCATTTGAACATTCAGGTGAAGAATTAGTAGATTCACGTTCAATGCATTTCAAACATGGTGGAATGAATTCTTCCTGAGCGGCACTGATCTGTTGAGCAAGCAATGAATCACGCTCCTTCTGAAGATCTACATAACTCACCCTTAGATTCTCAAGATCTTGCTTCCTTTGAAGAAATTCATAAGAAAGCTTCTCATGATCAGATAAGAGAATGTTATGATGACTCTAAAGGTTATCAAACTTGGACTAAAGTCTCTGAAGATTATCAGTCAAGGTTTGAGTGCGATCCATTTCTTCACCCAACAGGTCATCGCTTTTGTCTAGCATATTTTGAACCGTTTCAAAAGCCTTTTGTTGTTTCACAGTAATCTTAGCAAGTTTAGAGTAGCTAGGCTTGAGGTTTTCATCAGATTCATCCTCACTTGATTTAGAGGAGGGATATTTGAGTACCTTGGCACCCTTTGCCATGAAGCAATAGGTGGGAGTGTAGTCATCATCGCCGTTGTCTGCCGTGTTGGGGAAGTCATGCTCCTTAGAGTTGAAGATGGACTTGCCGACGAAAGCAGTAGCGAGGGCTAGGCTCGCCACACCAGATTCTGACTCCTCAGATGCCTCCTCTTCCTCATTTTCCTCAGATTTAGCTTCACAGTCCATTTCCTTGCCAATGAATGCCGAACCTTTTTGGAGCTGTTCTTCTTGTGAGATGAAGACTTTGAGGATTTTGACGATGAAGACTTTGAAGATTTCTTCTTATTCTTTGAGTCATCAGAACTGTAATCCTTGTATTTCTTCTTCTTTGATTCCTTTTCCCATAGAGGAGAATCTTGAATGTAGTGACCAGGTTTCTAGCATTTGTGGCAAGTTCTCTTATTGTAGTCACGGGATGAGGAATCTGATCTCATGTCATCACTTCTTGAGGATTTACCAAAGTGACCACATCTTGAGAACTTATGGAATTTCCTCACGAGCATTGCTAGCTCCTAGCTCAGTTCTTCAGGATCACCAAGGCTACTACCAGAATCCTTACCTTCAAATTCAGAGACTGCCTTGGCCTTCAAAGCGCATGATCTGCCATAGCTCATCCCATAGAGATCTCTCTTCTCAACAAGTTGGAACTGATGAGTGTTTAGCCTCTCGAGGATATCAGTAGGATCAAGTGACTTGTAGTCTCCACGTTCTTATATCATCAGTGCAAGAGTGTCAAATGAGGAATCAAGCGATCTCAGCAATTTCTTCACCACCTCATGGTCAGTGATATCAGTGGCACCAAGTGATTGAAGCTCATTTGAGATGTTAGTGAGGCGATTGAAGGTTTGCTGAACATTTCCATTGTCGAGTCTTTTGAAGCGGTTGAAGAGATTGCAAAGAACGTCAACTTGAGAGTCACACTGTGTTGAGACTCCTTCGTTGACCTTGGACAGCATATCCTAGATAAGCTTAGCTGTCTCTAAAGCAGTCACTCTGCCATACTGCCCTTTGCTCAGATGGCCACATATGATGTTCTTCGCTTGAGAGTCAAGTTGCTTGAACCTCTTAACATTAGCAGCGTTGATGGTAGGAGTGGCAAAGAGAACGCCATTTTTCCACAACATACCAGAGATCCTTGTCAATTGCCTCAAGATGCATTCGCATCTTATTCTTCTAGTAAGGGTAGTCCGTTCCATCAAAGGTAGGACACCCAAAAGAGACCTTGATCATACCTGCGGTCGACATAACTAAAACTCCGGGCGGTTAAACCAAAATCACATAGAACAAGGGAGTACCTTGCTTTGATACCAATTGAAAGTGTGTTATATCGACTAGAGGGGGGGGGGTGAATAGGCAATTTTTACAAATTCGTCACTGAGAAATTTCAAGGTGAGGAAATTCCTAAGTCATGAACAACTAGCAGCGGAATAAGTACTCAGATGTAAGCATAACAAAGAAGTAGCAGTCATCATGATGAAATGAAAACAAGCACTGAGTACAGGAAGCGTAAACACAGGATAAGCAGGCTGAAGACAAACTGACTGGAGAAATAGGATTGAGGAAATTGAGAAATTCTTCAGACAAAGTCTTCAAACAGTAACGATTAAGTACAACAACACAATAATGAGGAAATGAAAGGGTTGATGAAATAGAACCAGATAGCTCGGTGAAGACAGTGATTTGGTAGACCAGTTCCAACTGCTATGACAGTCGTACGTCTGGTTGGAGCGGCTAGGTATTTAAACATGAGGACACACAGTCCCGGACACACAGTCCTCGCCGTATTATCCTTTAGCTAAGGTCACACATACCTCGCCCAATCACTCGTGGTAAGTCTTCAAGTGACTTCCAAACCTTCTAGACTCGGTCACATGGCGATGCACAATTTCCTCTTGGATGCTCTAGACCATGACGCCTAACCGTCTGGAGGATGCATAGTCCTCAAAGGTAACAATTGTCGGTTCCACACAGGAACAATGTCTTCAGTGATGCTCAATAACTTTGGGTTTGAAGGTGGTTGGGTTCGGGTTTTCCTCACTTGATGATTTTCGCTCAAAGTCCTCGGAGGATGGGATGCTCTCAATGACAAGTGTCAGTTTCTCTTGGAGCAGCCAACCAGCTAGTGGTTGTAGGGGGCGGCTATATAGCCTACGGAGCAGCCCGACATGATAAGACATAAATGCCCTTCAATGATATGACCGTTAGGTGGGTAGATATTTTGGGACAGCTGGCACATAGCACAACAACGATTGGATATTTGATCTATCAAATTCCTCAGGGCTATCATGTTCCTCACTTGTAGGCAATCAGCAATGGCGAATTCCTAACTCCTCAGTCAGAACAAATTTGTCAGAGACCAGAAGATCTTTGTCTCTGTTACTGAAGAAATTGACTGAACTGTATGAGATTTCCAATGGCTTCAATCAAAAGGATGGGTAGGTGTAGGATTTTGAGATGAGCATCACTTGGCAACTTTCCTTAGTTTTACCTCGCCCCCCTTTAACAGTACAGTGTTTCCTATGACTCAAGAAAGAGAAAATGAAACTACAAAAACAAAAGTCTTCACGCTTCATGTTCCTCGCATGAATACCAAGTCTTCAGGGTCACACCAATTTCTTCACTTTCAAAGTCTTCAGAAAGCCAAAGTCTTTAGTTGAAGACATTCATTTTTAGGGGTCGACTTTCTCTGTAAATATCAAACTCTCTCATAGACTTATAGACCTGTGTACACTCACAAACACATTAGTCCCATAACCTATAAGTCTTCATTACACCAAAATCACTAAGGGGCACTAGATGCACTTACATCGATCAATGTATCCAAGAGTTCATACTAAAATAACACCAAATAATTTCAGATTCATAATACTCGATCCAACAAAAAGAACCTCAAAGAGTGCCCCCAGATTTCTACCAGAGAAACAAAAGACGAGAATGTGCATCAAACCCTATGCATAGATTACCCCAATGTCACCACGGGAATCCGCAACTTGAGTGCCAAAACATATATCAAGTGAATCAATATGATACCCCATTGTCACCACGAGTATTCATATGCAAGACATATATCAAGTGCTCTCAAATCCATAAAAGTATTCAATCCGATAACAACGAAATCTCAAAGGAAAAAACGCAATTCATCACAACAAGATAGAGAGGGGAAACACCATATGATCCAACTATATTAACAAAGCCCGCATTACATCAAGATCGTGACATCTGAAGAACACGAGAGAGAGAGAGAGAGAGAGAGAGAGATTAAACACATAGCTACTGGTACAAACCCTCAGCCCCAAGGGTGGACTACTCCCTCCTCATCGTGGTGGCCACCGGTGATGATTTCCCCCTCCGACAGAGTGCCGGAACGGGGTCTAGATTGGTTTTTGGTGGATACAGAGCCTTGTGGCGATGGAACTTTTGATCTAGGGTTACCCCCGAGGGTCTTGGAATATTTGGCAATTTATAGGGCAAAGAGGGGGTGCGGGAGGCCACCGAGGTGGGCACAACCCACCTGGGCACGCCTGGGGCCAAGGCATGCCCTGGTGGGTTGTGCCCCCCTCGGGGCACCCCCCAGGTGCCGCTCTGGCCCAATAGATGTCTTCTAGTCCATAAAAAATCCACAAAAAGTTTCACGGTGTTTAGACTCCGTTTGATATTGATTTCATGCGATGTAAACAACAAGCAAAAAACAGCAACTGGCACTGGGCACTGGGTCAATAGGTTAGTCCCAAAAATTGATATAAAGTTGCTATAAAATGATGGTAAAACATCCAAGAATGATAATATAACAACATGAATACTTAATAAATTATAGATACGTTGGAGACTAATGCGTCTCCAACATATCTATAATTTTTGATTGTTCCATGTTGTTTATATTATCAATCTTGGATGTTTTATAATCATTTCATAGTCATTTTATATCATTTTTGGTACTAACCTATTAACATAGTGCCAAGTGCCAGTTGTTGTTTTCTGCATGTTTTTTACATCGCAGGAAATCAATACCAAATGAAGTCCAAATGCCACGAAACTTTACAGAGATTTTTTATAGACCATAAGACACATAATGGGCCCTGGCTGCGCCTGGGGGGGGGGTGCTCTGTGGAGAGCACAACCCACCAGGGCGCGCTAGGAGGCCCACCTCGGGTCCCCCCCGGACCGCTTCTTTGCTCTATAAATACCCCAATATTCCAGAAACCCAAGGGGAGTCGACGAAAATTAATTCCAGCCGCGGAGTCCAGAACCACCAGATCCAATCTAGACACTGTCATGGAGGGGTTCACCACTTTCACTAGTGCCTCTCCGACGATGCGTGAGTAGTTGTTTGTAGACCTTTGGGTCCGTATTTAGTAGTTAGATGGCCTCCTCTCTCTCGCTGAATTCTCAATACAATGTTCTCTTGGAGATCCATATGATGTAACACTTTTTGCGGTGTGTTTGTTGGGATCCGATGAACTTTGAGTTTATGATCAGATCTATCTTTTTATATTCATGAAAGTTATTTGAGTTTCTTTTATCTCTTTTATGCATGATTTCTTATAGCCTCATATTTCTTCTTTGATATTTGGGTTTTGTTTGGCCAACTTGATCTATTTATCTTGCAATGGGAAGAGGTGCTTTGTAGTGGGTTCGATCTTACGGTGCTTGATCCCAGTGACTGAAGGGGAACTGACACGTATGTATCGTTGCTACTAAGGATAAAACAACGGGGTCTATCTCTACATAGATAGATCTTGTCTACATCATGTCATCGTTCTTATTGCATTACTCCGTTTTCCATGGACATAATACACTAGATGCATGCCGGGTAGCGGTCGATGTGTGGAGTAATAGTAGTAGATGCAGGCAGGAGTCGGTCTACTAATCTTGGACGTGATGCCTATATAATGATCATTTCCTGGATATCGTCATGATTATTTGAAGTTCTATCAATTGCCCAACAGTAATTTGTTCACCCACTGTTTGCTATTTTCTCGAGAGAACCCACTAGTGAAACCTACGGCCCCCGGGTCCCTTTCTCATATTATTTGCCTTTGCGATCTACTTTTCCTTTGCTTTTATTTTCAGATCTATTAAACCAAAAATACAAAAATACCTTGCGGCAATTTATTCTTATTTTTTTATTTGGCGTTCGATCTATCAATCCACTATAATTTTATTCACGCCCATTTGCCTATCATGGGGCGCCGCTACCCGAAAGGGATTGACAACCCCTTTTACACGTCGGGTTGCGAGTATTTGTTATTTGTGTGCATGTGCTGTTTACGTTGTGTTGCTTCGTTCTCCTACTGGTTCGATAACCTTGGTTTCATCACTGAGGGAATTACCTACCGTCACTGTGCTGCATCATCGCTTCCTCTTTGGGAAATACCGATGTAGTTCTAGCAGACAGGAACTTTCTGGCACCATTGCTTGGGAGTCATCAAAAGGAATTTCTGGCACCGTTGCCGAGGAGGATCTTCAACATATACCAGGTTCCTAATCACAAATCTCATCTCCTCGCAGTTTACATTATTCGCCATTTGCCTCTCGTTTTTCTCTCTCCCACTTCACAAAAATTTGCCGTTTTATTTGCCCCTCTTTTTCGTTCGCCGTTTTCTTGCCGGATTTGTTTTTAAGTGCAATCTTGTTGTGCAGTCATCATGACTCAAGAGAACACCAAGTTATGTGATTTCTCAAATACCAACAACAATGATTCTATTGGGACTCCGATTGCTCCTCCCGCCACTAGTGCGGAGTCTTGTGATATTAATACCACTTTGCTGAATCTTGTTATGAAAGATCAATTTTCCGGTACTCCGAATGAGGATGCCACATCCCATCTTAATACCTTCATGGATTTATGCGATATGCAAAAGAAAAAAGATGTGGACAATGATGTCATGAAGATGAAATTATTTCCATTTTCTTTGCATGATTCTGCAAAAATTTGGTTCTCTTCTTTGCCTCTCAATAGTATTGTTTCTTGGAATAAGTGCAAAGATGCTTTTATCACTAAGTATTTTCCGTCCAAAAAAATTGTTTCCCTTAGAACCCAGATCATGAATTTCAAGCAACTTGAACATGAGCATGTTGCACAATCTTGGGAAAGGATGAAAATGATGCTAAGGAATTGCCCAACTCATGGGTTAAATCTTTGGATGATCATACAAAATTAATATGCGGGATTGAACTTTGTTTCTCGTAATTTTTTATATTCCGCCGCGGGTGGTACTTTTATGGAAATTACTTTGGGTGAAGCCACCAAATTGCTTGATGATATCATGGCAAGTTATTCACAATGGCATACCGAAAGAGCTCCTACTAGTAAAAAAGTTAATTCGGTTGAAGAAGTTTCTTCTTTGAGTGAAAAAGTTGATGCTCTTATGAACTTGGTTGCTAGTAAAAGTGATCCTATTGATTATAATGATATGGCATTTTCTACTTTGTTGAACAAAATGGTGATGCTATAGATGTGAATTTTATCTCTCGAAATAATTTCAAGAACAATGCTTATAGAGGTAATTTTAATCCTAGGCCTTTTCCTAGTAATTCCTCTAATAATTATGGTAATTCCTATGGAAATCAATCTTATAGTAATAATAGGAACACCTCTGATCTTTGAGAATAATATTAAAGAATTTATCAATACATAAAAAAAATTCAACACTACCATAGAAGAAAAGTTGAATACGATTGATGATTTGTCTAGAAGGATTGATAGAATTTCTAATGATGTGGAAAATCTCAAGATGAATTTTTTTGTGCCTAAGGTTGAGGAATCAATTAAAGCTCTTTATGTTTCTATGGATGAAAGTAATAAAAGAACCTCTATGCTTAGAGCTAAAAGAGAATTTTTAGAAAAAGCGTTTTCTAGTGATTATTTTCACAAAAATGATGAAGATCTGAAAATGATTGGTGTTTCTTCTATTGATTCCTTGTTTATTAAAATTAAGATTGAAAGAGTCAACTTTATCTAGAAGGCGTCCCGATAATTTGGAGGGTGAAAATCTTATTGACAAAATTGATAAAAGTGCGTTTGAAGAGGTCAAACTATAAGCAGTGATGTGCCCACTCTTTTGGATTACAAAGACTTTAATTATGATAGTTGCTCTTTGATTGATTATATTTCTTTGTTGCAATCCATGATAAATTCACCCCATGCCTATGAACAAAATAAAGCTTTTAGTAAACACATTGTTGATGCTATGATGAAAGCTTTTGAAGAAAAATTGGAGTTAGAAGTATCAATTCCTAGAAAATTGAATGATGAATGGGAACCTACTATCAAATTCAAGATCAAAAATTATGAGTGTTTTGCTTTGTGTGACTTTGGTGCTACTGTTTCCATAATTACGAAATCTTTATGTGATGTGCTTGGTCTTACCGATCTTGAAGAATGCTCTTTAAATTTGCACTTGGCGGATTCCACAATTAAAAATCCTATGGGCAGAATTAATGGTGTTATTATTATTGCAAATATAAATTATGTGCCCATAGATTTTATTGTTCTTGATATTGATTGCAATCCGTCTTGTCCAATTATTCTTGGTGAACCATTTTTACGCACTATCGGTGTCGTGATTGATATGAAAGAAGGCAATATTAAGTTTCAATTTCCACTAAGGAAGGGAATGGAACACTTCCCTATAACAAGAACTAGGCCACCATATGAATCAATCATGAGGGCATCTTATGGATCTCGAAACAAAGATGACAAAACTTAGATCCTTGCTTTATGCCTAGCTAAGGGCGTAAAACTATAGCGCTTGTTGGGAGGCAACCCAATGAATAAAATTTATTTTTGCTTTTTGCTTTTTGCTTTCTGTTCTTGAGTGTTTGCACAATTATGCGCACTATTATGATTGTGTTTTTGGTGTTTTAGTTAGTGTTTGTGCCAAGTAAATCCTTTAGGATCTTCTTGGGTAATAGTTGTTTGATCTTGCTGAAAAACAGAAGCTTATGCACTCATGAAAATAGTTTTCATAATTCTCAGGAAAGTGATTTTTCCCTGGTTCTTTTAGCAGAAGATTAATATACAAATTTCTCAGGTCATCCTAATTTTTCAAATTTTATGGAGTTTCATAAGTTTCGAACTATCCAGATTGCTACAGACTGTTCTATTTTTGACAAATTATGTTTTCTTTGCGTTGTGTGCTTATTTTGATGGCTCTATGGTTTTCTTTGATGATTTTTGGCCATAGAAAATTTGGAATACAGTAGATATAATGCAAAAACAAAGTATTAATTGGTTTGATAGAATACTTATAGTAGTGATTTATTTTCTTATACTAACGGATCTCATGAAGGTTTTGTTGAGTTTTGTGTGATTGAAGTTTTCAAGTTTTGGGCCATCTTATGATGGATGAAGGAATAAGGAGTAAGAAGAGCCTAAGCATGGGGATGCCCCGGTATCCCAAGCTATTATCCAAAAATTAGCAAGCAACTAAGCTTGGGGATGCCCCCGGGTGGCATCCCCTCTTTCTTCTAACGACCATCGGTATTTTACTCGAAGCTATATTTTTATTGTCACATACTATGTGTTTTGCTTGGAGCGTCTTGTATGATATGAGTCTTTGCTTGTTTTATTTTATGTTTTTAGTCTTTATTCCTTGGTGGACACACCTATTTGAGAGAGCCAAATTTATGTCATTACTAGTTAGAATTGCTCTCTGTGCTTCACTTAAATTTTTTATGAGCTATGGACTTTCTCTAGTGCTTCACTTCTATCTTTTTGAGCATGGTGTGCTTTAGTATTTTTGAAGAAATGCTCTCTTGCTTAACTTAGATTTATTTGAGAGTTATTAAATTTTTCAAGAAATTCTCCCTTGCTTCACTTAAATTAATTTGAGAGAAAGAAACATTATGCTCATGATCTTCACTTATATTTGTTTGAGCTTATTAAAAGCAACTTATGAAAATTAGTTCCAAAGTGATAGATATCCAATAAGGATATAATAAAAACTTTCATGAAGATCATTGGACAAATAAACTTGATTCTTAGTATAGTTTTGAGATATGATGATGTGATATGTTAGTTATGTTGATGAGTAATTATGCTTTAGTAAGAATATTGTTGTCAAGGTTTGTGATTCCCTATGCATGCATGAAAGTCAGTAATTATGCGTTGAAGTTATATTCTACTTGTGGTGCATTATTCGGTGTTAATTATGCCTAATGCTCGTTTATGAGATTATTTGTTTCTTGGTTGGTCGCTACTCAATCTTTTGCTAGCCTTCATTTTGCACTAAGTGTGATCACTACTTGTGCATCCAAAAACCTTTAAACTAGTTTTGCCACGTGAGTCCACTATATCTACCTATATGCGGTATTCTTTTGCCGTTATAAGAAAATTTGTATGTGCCATATCTAATTTTCAAAATAAACTTCCCTTTTGTGTGTTCGTACTGCTCGCGGAGCGGTGAGGGTGGCTAATATTTTCCATGCTAGATGTGTTATTCTCACGAACAGTGTTTATTCACTTGTCATTGCACGAGAGTAAGGCAAAGGTATTAGGGTTGCCCAGTCCCAAAATTAAAAATGAATTTACTTTATATTGTCAAATAATACATTCCTTGGAAAGTGTTGGTATGGAGGGCAACCGTGGATACGGCTAGCCATGGAAAGTCAAAGTATGGTTGAAAAAGGAATAAACTTTATTTTCTATTTGGGAACCGCCTATGATATATCTAGCATGGAAAGTGTTGGGAACTCTAAGTCGTTTTCATTGGTAGGAAAGACACACCTCCCAAAATGTTTTTATGTCTAAGTTTTTCGCTTTGAGCTCTGGCACCTCTACAAATCCCTACTTCCCTCTTCGAAGGGCCTTTCTTTTATTTTATGCAATTTTTATTTTGAATTTGAGTCTCCATCTTCTCTTATAAAAGCACCAACTAGGAGGCAATATGATCATACTCGAGTATTGGGTGTAGCTAATATGCGAGTGTGTTTCATGAATGGATCAATGATTGAGCATGATGGGCTAGGGATAACTTATTTTAGCGTTGATACTTTGAAAGACATGGTTGCTTGTTGATATGCTTGAGTATTTAAATTATCATGTCAAAAATAGACTATTCCTTTGAATCACATAAAAGTCCAAATGTCCATGCTATAAAGAAAAATTATGATATGACATGTTATGCAACATTCCACATCAAAAATTCTGTTTTTATCACTTACCTACTCGTGGACGAGTAGGAATTAAGCTTGGGGATGCTGATACGTCTCCAATGTATCTAAATTTTTTGATTGTTCCATGTTGTTGTATTATCAATCTTGGATGTTTTAGAATCATTTTATAGTTATTTTATATCATTTTTTGGTAGTAATCTATTGACATAGTGCCAAGTGCCAGTTGCTGTTTTCTGCATGTTTTTTACATCGCAGGAAATCAATACCAAACGAAGTCCAAATGCCACGAAACTTTACGGAGATTTTTTATGGACCAGAAGATACATAATGGGCCCTGTCTGCGCTTGGGGGTGCTCCGAGGAGAGCACAGCCCACGAGGGTGCGCCAGGAGGCCCAGGCGGACCCTGGTGGATTGTGCCCACCTCGGGTGCCCCCCGGACCACCTCTTTGCTCTATAAATACCCCAATATTCCAGAAACCCTAGGGGAGTCGGCGAAAATCAATTCCAGCCGCCACAGAGTCCAGAACCACCAGATCCAATCTAGACACCATCACGGAGGGGTTCACCACTTCCATTGGTGCCTCTCCGATGATGCGTGAGTAGTTATTTGTAGACCTTCGGGTCCGTAGTTAGTAGCTAGATGGCTTCCTCTCTCTCGCTGAATTCTCAATACACTACTGGAATCATAAGATTTACCGTCTGCCCCTCTTTGCCGTCAGCTAGTGGATGACAAAGAATGGCTTTGCCATCAGCCACCGGAAAGCAGACGGCAAAGGAAGGCTTTGCCATCTGCCAACATTTTGCCGTCAGCTAGCGGACGACAAAGATTCTTTGCCATCCGCTAGTTGGCGGCAAAGAGGGTGTTCGGCCCACTGGCTGTTAAGCCCTAATAGGCCCCCTCTTTGCCGTTCACCAGCAGACGGCAAAGCCTCCATTGCCATCATCTTGTAGACGGCAAAGGTAACACGGACGACAAAGCTTCAAATAAGTTAACGGCCCGCGCCCCCGCTGTCATCCTATCTCTTTCTCCTCTCCTCTCCCCCCTCTCCGCCCGACGAGCACCACTGCTGCCCCGCCGCCCCACCGGCCCACCACCTCTCTGTCACCTCCCGTTCGCCCACCCTCCCGCCCGGTCGCCGCCCCCTCCCTGCCTCCCCACCCCCTCCCGA
>NC_041391.1:429042085-429072095 GCF_002162155.2 Triticum dicoccoides | reverse complement strand
GCCGGTGGACCGCGCCCGAGGAGCGCCGCCCACCGCCAGCCCCTCCCTGCCCCTTCGCCACCACACCCCGTCACTGGCCCGTCGCCGCCCTCTCCCCGACCTGTCGTCGCCCCCACGGTGAGCCCCTGCCGCCCCATCTCCTATTTTTTTCTATTTTTTCTTCTTCTGTTTTTTAGTTTAGGTTCAATTATTTAAGGTTTTTTTAGTTTAGGTTTACGTTTAATTTGTTTAGATTATTTAGTTTAATTAGTTTAGGTTTTTTAGTTTAGTTAGTTTATGTTTAATTAGTTTAGGTTTTTTAGTTTAGTTAGCTTAGGTTTAATTTGTTTAGGTTATTGCATTTAATTAGTTTAGGTTATTTAGTTTATTTAGTTTAGGTTATTTAGTTTAGTTAGTTTAGGTTTAATTGGTTTAGGTTTTCTATTTTAGTTAGTTTAGGTTTAATTAGTCCAGGTTACTGTGGGTCGGGGTGTCGTGTCGAGGGTCGAGGGGTCGGGGTGTCGTGTCGTGGGTCGAGTGGTCGGCGTGTCAGGGTGTCATGTCGAGGGTCAAGGGTCGAGGGGTCGGGGTGTCGGGGTGTCGTGTTTAGGGTCGAGGGGTCGAGGATTTGCCATCCCGACCACGACACCCCGACCCCCTGACCTCGACACCCCAACCCCTCGACCCTCGACATGACACCCCGACACCCCGACCCCTCGACACAACACCCCAACACCCTAACCTCTCGACCCTCGACACGACAACCTGACCCGCGACACGACACCCGACCCCCGAGGGTTGCTGAGGGGAACCCCGACCCCGACACAGCATCCCGACACGACACCACCGACATCCCGATCCCCGACACGACACCCCGAGATCCCAACACGGCAGCCCCGACACCGACACCCTGATATTAATTAATTTATGTTATTAGGTATTCAATTTTTATTATGTTCATGATGATGATACACACTAATTTTTTTATTATGTTTATGATGTACTAATTTCGTTTACTCTTTGTCATTGTAGGTGTTGACAGATGGTGGGCTTGGGTCGAGAGCGCTTTGGGCCTCCTACCTCGACGCGTGGGAGGGGTGTTGTTATTGCACCCCAGAAACTTTGGAGAGCGCTGGTAAACAGCATGCAGACACCCACAACACCTTTGGCGGGCACTTCTTCTTCGGCCGGGAGAGGAGGTCGGTGGAAGAAGAGGGGTGTAGGTAGAGGTGGACGGGGCACTGGGAGAGGTAGGAAGGTTGTTCTGCCTTCCTCACCGCCACCCCTCACTTAGTCTCCGGACCACCGGAGTGCTCCGTCTCAGGTGGACCCGTCTGACCTGGACCCGTGTCGGACTCCGGTCCACGAGCCTCGGGTCGACGAACCTCTAGTGGCCGAGCCTCGGGTCCCAGTGTCTTCCTCCCAGGAGACTAGGGTCCCACAGTCTTCCTCCCAGGAGACTCAGGTCCCAGAGTCTTCGTCACACATGACTCCGGAGACTAGCGACCGTGCTGATGGTGTCGAGGAGACCTTATCTGAGGATAGATACAATGAGGGCGAGCTGGTTGAGGAGGGCAAGAAGGTCTACCAGCGTGGTGGTACTAAGCTACCGTCCGTGCCGACGACCCACGACCAGAGGTGGTTGATTCAGCCTAACAGGGAGAAGTAAGTGAATTTACTCTTTTTTAACCTTTTGCCTTCATGTTAGTTCAAATTAATATGTAATGTGTTGGCCTTGTCATACTGCAGGGGTTGGATACATGCAGATGGTGTCCACAGGCCCAATCAGGTCCTTGGTACTCTAGTCTGGCACCACTTCTCGGGGTGGGTCATGTTGCCCGGTGAGGGTGAGCTTCCACTGCTAGCACTGACCCGGGAGTTGTACGAGGCTGCCCCGGCCCTGCCGGGGGAGATGGTCGACGGTGTCGTGTGCGAGACAGTGGGCGACATTATGAGATGGCAGTTTCGGGTAATTTCTCCTTTACAGAATTAAAAATCAACAGTACCTAGTGATTGTACAAATGACCAGTGTTGTCTTGTTTGATTGCAGACCTTCTACATGTGTCTTGAGGAACACGAGGCAGACGCGACTATGGTTCTCAAAGCCGAGCGGAAGCGCCTGAAGGAAATATGCCCTAGAGGCAATAATAAAGTTATTATTTATTTCCTTATTTCATGATAAATGTTTATTATTCATGCTAGAATTGTATTAACCGGAAACATAATACATGTGTGAATACATAGACAATATAGTGTCACTAGTATGCCTCTACTTGACTATCTCGTTGATCAAAGATGGTTAAGGTTTCCTAACCATAGACATGAGTTGTCATTTGATAAATGGGATCACATCATTAGGACAACGATGTGATTGACTTGACCCATTCCGTTAGCTTAGCACTTGATCATTTTTATTTTACTGCTATTGCTTTCTTCATGACTTATACATGTTCCTATGACTATGAGATTATGCAACTCCCGATTACCGGAGGAACACTTTGTGTGCTACCAAATGTCACAACGTAACTGGGTGATTATAAAGGTGCTCCACAGGTGTCTCCGATGGTATGTGTTGAGTTGGCATAGATCAAGATTAAGATTTGTCACTCCGATTGTCAGAGAGTTATCTCTGGGCCCTCTCGGTAATGCACATCACTATAAGCCTTGCAAGCAATGTGACTAATGAGTTAGTTGCGGGATGATGTATTATGGAACGAGTAAAGAGACTTGCCGGTAACGAGATTGAGCTAGGTATTGAGATACCGATGATCAAATCTTGGGCAAGTAACATGCCGATGACAAAAGGAACAACGTATGTTGTTATGCGGTTTGACCGATAAAGATCTTCGTAGAATATGTAGGAGCCAATATGAGCATCCAGGTTCCGCTATTGGTTATTGACCGGAGACATGTCTCGGTCATGTCTACATAGTTCTCGAACCCGTAGGGTCCGCACGCTTAACTTTCGGTTACGATCGGTATTATGAGTTTATGTGTTTCGATGTACCGAAGGTAGTTTGGAGTCCCGGATATGATCATGGACATGACGAGGAGTCTCAAAATGGTCGAGACATAAAGATCGATATATTGGATCACTATGATTGGACTTCAGAAGTGTTCCGGGCAAGTTCGCGCATATAGCGGAGTACCGGGGAGGGGGGAGGGTTACCGGAACCCCCCGGGGAGTATAATGGGCCATATGGGCCTTTGCGGAGAAGAGGAGGGGCGGCCAAGGCAGGGCCGCGTGCCCCCTCCCCCTCTAGTCCGAATTGGACAGGGAGGGGGGGGGGCGCCCCCCTTTCCTCCCCCTCTCTCGTCCTTCCCCCTTCTCCTACTCATACTAGGAAAGAAGGAGTCCTACTCCCGGTGGGAGTAGGAATCCCCCCTTGGTGCGCCCTCCTCCTGGCCGGCCGCCTCCTCGCTAGATCCTTTATATACGGGGGCGGGGGAGGGGGGGGGGCGCCCCAAGACACACAAGTTGATCATTGATCTTTAGCGGTGTGCGGTGGCCCCCTCCACCATAATCCACCTCGGTCATATCATAGCGGTGCCTAGGCGAAGCCCTGTGTCGGTAGCTTCATCAACACCGTCATCACGCCGTCGTGCTGACAGAACTCTTCCTTGAAGCTCTACTGGATCGTGAGTTCGTGGGACATCACCGAGCTGAACGTGTGCAGATCGCGGAGGTGTCGTACGTTCGGTACTTGGATCGGTCGATCGTGAAGACGTACAACTACATCAACCGCGTTGTCATAATGCTTCCGCTTACGGTCTACGAGGGTACATGGACGACACTCTCCCCTCTCGTTGCTATGCATCTCCATGATCTTGCGTGTGCGTAGGATTTTTTTGAAATTACTACGCTCCCCAACAGTGGCATCCGAGCCAGGTTTATGCGTAGATGTTATATGCACGAGTAGAACACAAGTGAGTTGTGGGCGATACAAGTCATACTGCTTACCAGCATGTTATACTTTGGTTCGGCGGTATTGTTGGATGAAGCAGCCTGGACCGACATTACGTGTACGCTTAAGCGAGACTGGTTCTACCAACGTGCTTTGCACACAGGTGGCTGGCGGGTGTCAGTTTCTCCATCTTTAGTTGAACCGAGTGTGGCTACGCCCGGTCCTTGAGAAGGTTAAGACAACACTAACTTGATGAAATGTCGTTGTGGTTTTGATGCGTAGGTAAGAACGGTTCTTGCTCAGCCGATAGCATCCACATAAAACTTGTAACAACAAAGTAGAGGACGTCTAACTTGTTTTTGCAGGGCATGTTGTGATGTGATATGGTCAAGACATGATGCTAAATTTTATTGTATGAGATGATCATGTTTTGTAACAGAGTTATCAGCAACTGGAAGGAGCCATATGGTTGTCGCTTTATTGTATGCAATGCAATCGCCCTGTAATTGCTTTACTTTATCACTAAGCGATAGCAATAGTCGTAGAAGCAATACTTGGCGAGACGACAACTATGCTATGATGAAGATTAAGGTGTCGCGCCGGTGATGATGGTGATCATGACGGTGCTTTGGAGATGGAGATCAAAGGCTCAAGATGATGATGGCCATATCATATCACTTATATTGATTGCATGTGATGTTTATCTTTTATGCATCCTATTTTGCTTTGATTGGCGGTAGCACTATAAGATGATCTCTCACTAAATTTCAAGGTATAAGTGTCCTCCCTGAGTATGCACCGTTGCCAAAGTTCGTCGTGCCGAGACATCACATGATGATCGGGTGTGATAAGCTCAACGTTCACCTACAACGGGTGCAAGCCAGTTTTGCACACGCAAAAATACTCGGGTTAAACTTGACGAGTCTAGCATATGCAGATATGGCCTCGGAACACTAAGACCGAAAGGTCGAACGTGAATCATATAGTAGATATGATCAACATAGTGATGTTCACCATTGAAAACTACTCCATCTCATGTGATGATCAATTTTTATTTAGTTGATTTGGATCACGTGATCACTTAGATGATTAGAGGGATGTCTATCTAAGTGGGAGTTCTTAAGTAATATGATTACTTGAACTTAAATTTATCATGCACTTAGTACCTGATAGTATTTTGCTTGTCTATGTTGTTGTAGATAGATGGTCCGTGCTGTTGTTCTGTTGAATTCTAATGCGTTCCATGAGAAAGCTAAGTTGAAAGATGATGGTAGCAATTACACGGACTGGGTCGGTAACTTGAGGATTATCCTCATTGTTGCATAGAAGAATTACATCCTGGAAGCACCGCTAGGTGCCAGCCCTGCTGCAGATGCAACTGACGACATTAAGAATGTCTGGCAGAGCAAAGCCGATGACTACTCGATAGTTCAGTGTGCCATGCTTTACGGCTTAGAACCGGGACTCCAACGATGTTTTTAATGTGATGGAGCATATGCGATGTTCCAAGAGTTGAAGTTAATATTTCAAGCAAATGCCCAGATTGAGAGATATGAAGTCTCCAATAAGTTCTATAGCTACAAGATGGAGGAGAATAGTTCTTTCAGTGAACATATACTCAAAATGTCTTGGTATAATAATCACTTGATTCAACTGGGAGTTAATTTTCCTGATGATAGTGTCATTGACAGAATTCTTCAATCACTGCCACCAAGCTACAAGAGCTTCATGATGAACTATAATATGCAAGGGATGAACAAGACTATTCCCTAGCTCTTCGCAATGCTAAAGGCTGCGGAGGTAGAAATCAAGAAGGAGCATCAAGTGTTGATGGTCAACAAGACCACCAGTTTCAAGGAAAAGGGTAAAGGGAAGAAGAAGGGGAACTTCAAGAAGAACGGCAAGCAAGTTTCCGCTCAGGAGAAGAAACCCAAGTCTGGACCTAAGCCTGAGACTGAGTGCTTCTAGTGCAAAGGGACTGGCCACTGGAAGCGGAACTGCCCCAAGTATTTGGCGGATAAGATGGATGGCAAGGTGAACAAAGGTATATGTGATATACATGTTATTGATGTGTACCTTACTAGAGCTCGCAGAAGCACCTGGGTATTTGATACTAGTTCTGTTGCTAATATTTGTAACTCGAAATAGGGACTACAGATTTAGCGAAGATTGGCTAAGGAAGAGGTGACGATGCGCGTGGGAAATGGTTCCAAATTAGATGTGATCGCCGTCGGCACGCTACCTCTACATCTACCTCCGGGATTAGTTTTAGACCTGAATAATTGTTATTTGGTGCTAGCGTTAAGCATGAACATTATATCTGGATCTTGTTTGATGCGAAACGGTTATTCATTTAAATCTGAGAATAATGGTTGTTCTATTTATACGAGTAATATCTTTTATGGTCATGCACCCTTAAAGAGTGATCTATTTTTCTTGAATCTCGATAGTAGTGATACACATATTCATAATGTTGAAGCCAAAAGATGCAGAGTTGATAATGATAGTGCAACTTATTTGTGGCACTGCCGTTTGGGTCATATTGGTGTAAAGTGATACATCTCCAACGTATCTATAATTTTTGATTGTTCCATGCTATTATATTACCCGTTTTGGATGTTTATGGGCTTTACTTTACACTTTTATATCATTTTTGGGACTAACCTACTAATCGGAGGCCCAGCCCGAATTGATGTTTTTTTGCCTATTTCAGTGTTTCGAAGGAAAGGAATATCAAAGGGAGTCGAAACGGAATGAAACCTTCGGGAGCTATCTTTTTGGAACAAACATGATCCAAGGGACTTTGAGTGGACGTCAACCAACAACCAAGGCGGCCACGAGGGAATCGACCACGGAGGGCCTCTACATCATCTCCAAGGCCTCTCCGATGTGTTGTGTGTAGTTTACGATAGACCTTTGGGTCCATAGTTATTAGCTAGATGGCTTCTTCTCTCTCTTAGAATCTCAATACAAAGTTCTCCTCGATCTTCTTGGAGGTCTATTCGATGTAACTCTTTTTGCGGTGTGTTTGTCGAGATCCAATGAATTGTGGGTTTATGATCAAGTTTATCTATGAGAAATATTTGAATCTCCTCTGAATTTTTTATGTGTGATTAAGTTATCTTTGCAAGTCTCTTCGAATTATCAGTTTGGTTTGGCCTACTAGATTGATCTTTCTTGCAATGGGAGAAGTGCTTACCTTTGGGTTCAATCTTGCGGTGTCCTTTCCCAGTGACAGCAGTGGCAGCAAGGCACGTATTGTATTGTTTCCATCGAGGATAAAAAGATGGGGTTTATATCATATTGCATGAGTTTATCCCTCTACACCATGTCATCTTTCTTAATGCGTTACTCTGTTCTTTATGAACTTAATACTCTAGCTGCATGCTGGATAGCGGTCGATGTGTGGAGTAATAGTAGTAGATGCAGGCAGGAGTCGGTCTACTTGTCACGGACGTGATTCATATATACATGATCATGCCTAGATAATCTCATAACTATGCGCTTTTCTATCAATTGCTTGACAGTAATTTGTTCACCCACCGTAATACTTATGCTATCTTGAGAGAAGCCACTAGTGAAACCTATGGCCCCCGGGTCTATCTTTTATCATATAAGTTTTCCATCTACTTTTATTTGCATCTTTACTCTTCCAATCTATATCATAAAAATACCAAAAATATTTATCTTATCATATTATCTCTATCAGATCTCACTTTCGCAAGTGGCCATGAAGGGATTAACAACCCCTTTATTGCATTGGTTGCGAGGTTCTTGTTTGTTTGTGTAGGTGCGTGAGACTTTTGAGGAGCCTCCTATTGCATTGATACCTTGGTTCTCAAAAACCGAGGGAAATACTTACGCTACTTTGCTGCATCAGCCTTTCCTCTTCAAGGAAAACCAATGCAAGCTCAAGACATAGCAAGAAGGATTTCTAGTGCCGTTGCCGGGGAGGTCTTCGCTCAAGTCAAGACATACCAAGTACCCATCACAAACTCATCTCCCTCGTATTACATTATTTGCAATGTGCCTCTCGTTTTCCTCTCCCCCACTTCACCCTTGCCGTTTTATTCGCCCTCTCTTTACCGTTTGCCTTCCCGTTAGCATGGCCGGATCGAAAAGAACTAAGGGTTCTTTCCAGGGTTTTAGTACCTTGGATAGTCCCTCTACCCTCTCTAAGCTTCATAAATAATAATGCTATGGAAAGCCTTCCAGGGTCACCAATGAGAGTTTGAATAATTTTGATGAAGATGACGCCAGAATTTTTCGTTATTTACTTGATGAGTCTTTAAAAGATGCTTCAGATAGGTTATTAAGGATTCGGGCTAGCTATGTGCCACAATATCAAATTGAGGTTTACTTAAAAAGTTTCTATGTTGGCTTACCCGCTCTTTCAAGCAAGTTCTAGACTATATTTTTGAAGGAGGTTTTCTTGAAGGGGATGCTATAGATACCTATTAAAAAATGAAAACCATATTTGGGCATCCCATGAATGATAAGGTTGAATCTACCACTCTTTTATGCTTTTATCAAAACGAAATTATTAAAGAGATGAAGTCTAGCTTAGATGCAAATTTCCATAACGTGCTTAATCTTACTTCCTCCATTAATGGCAATGTACTTTCCCAGAATAGAAGGATGAATGCCATAGAAAGGAAATTCTCTCTTTTGTTTCCAAATACCAATGATGGCACTACTTAGATCTATCCTCGTTTTATGCCTAGCTTGGGGCGTTAAACAATAGCGCTAGTTGGGAGGCAACCCAATTTTATTTTAGTTTTTGGTTTTGCTTCTGCTTAGTAATAAATATTTCATCTAGCTTCTGTTTAGATTTGTTTTCATCTTTTAATTAGTGTTTGTGCCAAGTAGAACCTATAGGATAACCTATGGTGATAGTTAATTTGATTCTGCTGAAAAACAGAAATTTTGCGCGCACGATAACAATTTTAGTAATTCACAGAAACGTGATTTTGCGTTTATTCTTTTTTCTGTAGATCAATAGACAAATGGCCCAGGACTTCCTATTTTGGTAGGATTTTGAGAGTTCCAGAAGTATTCGAGAGTTACAGATTGCTACAGACTGTTCTGTTTTTGACAGATTCTGTTTTTCATGTGTTGTTTGCTTATTTTGATGCATCTATGGCTAGTATTGGGGGGGGGGGTATGAACCATAGAGAAGTTGAAATACAGTAGGTTTAACACCAATATAAATAAATAATGAGTTCATTACAGTACCTTATGTGGTGGTTTTTCTTTCTTGCACTACCGGAGGTTATGAGATTTCCTGTTGAGTTTTGTGTTGTGAAGTTTTCAAGTTTTGGGTAAAGATTTGATGGATTATGTAATAAGGAGTGGCAAGAGCCTAAGATTGGTAATGACCATGGCACCCCAAGATATTCAAGGATAACCAAAAGCCTAAGCTTGGGGATGCCCCGGAAGGCATCCCCTCTTTCGTCTTCGTCTATCGGTAACTTTACTTGGAGCTATATTCTTATTCGCCACATGATATGTGTTTTGCTTGGAGCGTCTTGTATGATATTAGTCTTTGCTTTTTAGTTTACCACAATCATCCTTTCTGTACACACCTTTTGGGAGAAGCCCACTTGATTAGAATTTATTAGAATACGCTATGTGCTTCACTTATATCTTTTGAGCTAGATAGTTTTTGCTCTATGTGCTTCACTTATATCTTTTAGAGCACAATAGTGGCTTAATTTTGTAGAAATGTTTGATCTCTCATGCTTCACGTATATTATTTTGAGACTCCCTTAGAACAACATGGTATTTTCTATGGTCATAAAATTGGTCCTAGAATGATGGGCATCCAAGTTGGGTATAATAAAAACTATCATAGAAAGTGAATTGGATGCTATGATCAATTTGATGCTTGATAATTTTTTTGAGATATAGAGGTGGTAATATTAGAGTCATGCTAGTTGGGTGATTATGAATTTAAAGAATACTCGTGTTGAAGTTTGTGATTCCCTTAGCATGCACGTATGGTGAACCGCTTTATGATGAAGTTGGAGCACAATTTTATTTATTGATTGTCTTCCTTATGAGTGGCGGTCGGGGACGAGCAATGGTCTTTTCCTACCAATCTATCCCCCTAGGAGCATGCACGTAGTACTTTGTTTTCAATGACTTGTAGATCTTTGCAGTAAGTATATGAGTTCTTTATGACTAATGTTGAGTCCATGGATTGTACGCACTCTCACCCTTCCACCATTGCTAGCCTCTCTTGTGCCGCGCAACTTTCGCCGGTACTATACACCCACCATATACCTTCCTCAAAACAGCCACCATACCTACCTATTATGGAACTTCCATAGCCATTCCGAGATATATTGCCATGCAACTTTCCACCGTTCCGTTTATATGACACACATCATCATTGTCATATTGCTCTTTGCATGATCATGTAGTTGACATCGTACTTGTGGCAAAGCCACCTTCATAATTTTCATACATGTAACTCTTGATTCATTGCATATCCCGGTACACCGCCGGAGGCATTCATATAGAGTCAGATATTGTTCTAAGTATTGAGTTGTAATCTTGAGTTGTAAGTAAATAAAAGTGTGATGATCTTCATTATTAGAGCATTGTCCCAGTGAGGAAAGGATGATGGAGACTATGATTCCCCCACAAGTCGGGATGAGACTTTGGAATTTACAAAAAAAAGAGGCCAAAGAGCCCATCAAATAAATAAAAAAAGGCCAAATAAAAAAAGGAAGGCCAAATAAAAAAATAAAAAAATGAGAGAAAAAGAGAGAAGGGACAATGCTACTATCCTTTTTACCACACTTGTGCTTTAAAGTATCACCATGATCTTCATGATAGAGAGTCTCCTATGTTGTCACTTTCATATACTAGTGGGAATTTTTCATTATAGAACTTGGCTTGCATATTCCAATGATGGGCTTCCTCAAAATGCCCTAGGTCTTCGTGAGCAAGCGAGTTGGATGCACACCCACTTAGTTTCTTTTCTTGAGCTTTTATACATCTATAGCTCTAGTGCATCCGTTGCATGGGAATCCCTACTCACTCACATTGATATCTATTAATGGGCATCTCCATGGCCCGTTGATACGCCTAGTTGATGTGAGACTATCTTCCTCCTTTTTGTCTTCTCCACAACCACCATTCTATTCCACATATAGTGCTATGCCCATGGCTCACGCTCATGTATTGCGTGAAAGTTGAAAAAGTTTGAGAATACTAAAGTATGAAACAATTGCTTGACTTGTCATCGGGGTTGTGCATGATTAAATACTTTGTGTGATGAAGATAGAGCAACAGCCAGACTATATGATTTTGTAGGGATAACTTTCTTTAGCCATGTTATTTTGAGAAGACATGACTGCTTTATTAGTATGCTTGAAGTATTATTATTTCTTATGTCAATGTGAACTTTTATTTTGAACCATTTGGATCTGAACATTCATGCCACAATAAAGAAAATTACAAAGAGAATTATGCTAGGTCGCATTCCACATCAAAAATTCTGTTTTTATCATTTACCTACTCGAGGACGAGCAGGAATTAAGCTTGGGGATGCTTGATACGTCTCCAACATATCTATAATTTTTGATTGTTCCATGCTATTATATTACCCGTTTTGGATGTTTATGGGCTTTACTTTACACTTTTATATCATTTTTGGGACTAACCTACTTTCGGGGAAACTGATCCACGAACACCTATGGGACCGGCGGACCGAGCCCCTTTCGGTTCGACGGGGGGAGGAGATCGCACGAAGAGCAGATCAAGGCGAAGCACACGAGCAGTTTACCCAGCTTCGAAGCTCTCCGGAGAGATAATACTCCTACTGCTGCATGTATGTGTATATTCAGTTCTTGCTCGGGAGCGCTGGGAGCTACGAGACCGAGCGTGAGAGTGTTTCTAGCTTCGAACTAGTCGACCCTCCTCTACGTTGCGCATGGGCCTCTTTTTATATGCTAAAGGGGTCACCGACAGGTGGCAACATAGACAAGGGTAAAAATGGAAAAAGAATGCGGTAGGTACAACTACCATGTACAGTGTATCGTACAGTGTATCATACCTAACCCTGACGGCAGGGGACAAAGGCATTAAATGCCCGTCTGTGTCGCCCAAACAGTGCAGAAAGGGACCGTCAGGGGCGCCACCGCTTGCCACGATGGCTATCTTGTCAGCGCCGCTTGCCACTGTGCACCGCTGGCTGCACAGCCTCTCGCCACGCGCGCCTGGACAGGCCCCAGGGCGACACGTTGGTGGATGTGCTGGAGCGTGGGTACAGAGTGGTAACCTGCCGCGGCAAGCGCCTTGCCGCGGTTGTTGTCTTGTCGCGTCCGGAAGCTTGTCGCTCACCGGGCCTTGTCGGGACGCATGGTGCGTCGCGGCAAGTTCCTTGAGATGCCTTGGTTGGCCTTCCCGGTAAGCTCCTCTTGCCGGGGCCTTGTCTCCTTGGCTTGGATAGTTTGTTCTTGAATGGCTCCAAAGGAACCACGGAGGACCTTGGCGGTCACCGCGGCAAGCCTTGCCGCGGGGCGCTGCGACTGCCCGTGCACAAGTTTGGGATACTAGGGTACCCCTACTCTAGTACACTGACAGGAGCCCCCGGGCCTTGGCCACACACGGTGCCGAGCGCTGTTGGGCCAGGCTCAAAATAGGGCACGGGCACGCGCGGCCTGGGTTACGCCGTATCTCATTCCGTATCCACCGCACCCTCCCCGAACGGCACGCGTTGAATGCGGCGTCGTGGGAGAGATCGTGGGTGGTTTCTTTATTCAGAAAAATGGAATGTCCGCCCCCTCCCCCTTTATAAGCAGGGGAAACAGGGGCAGTTCGCCCATCTCGCCGGTTGCTACTCCATTCTTGGAATCTCCGCTGCTCCCCCCTTCTTCCCAAAGCCGAAAGAGAGCAGCGCTCCACTCCCCATCGCCACCAGCACCACCAACACCGTCGATCTCCCACACCACCTCCGCCATGGCTCCGAAAGCCGACAAGGGGAAGGGTGTGAAGTCGGCCGAGGCGCAGCGGCTCGCGGCGCTGCGAAAGGAGCGGGCCATCTTCCCCCCCAGCTCGCCGCGAAGGAGCTGAGGGAGTACTACTACCTTTTCTGGTCGACGGAGACGGGAGCGCATCCGCGCACGAAGGTACTCTCCGCCGCCGCCTCGGGGATGGCCCCGAACGGATACCCTTTCTTCGCATTGTTCTTCTACTACGGGCTCTGCCCGCCTTTCTCCGAATTCATCTGCGACATCATGAACACCTACGGGCTGCACCTCCTTGACTTCACCCCCAACGCCGTTCTGACCATGGCAGTTTTCGCACATCTCTGTGAAAACTTTGTCGGAGTCCATCCAAACATAGCCCTTTTCCGCCACTTCTTCATGCCTCGAGTTGAGAGAGGAGAGCCTCTGTCTGGTGGAATTGCATGGATCTCGAGGACCGGCAAGAAGGAAGCCTATCTGGAGGGAGAGCTCCGCAGCAAGTGGGACGAATGGAGAGCAGATTGGTGCTGGATCGTCGAGGAGAACCCGCAGCCGTTTACCGCCCAGCGCCAAGCTCCAGTAGTGCGCGGCAACGATTGGAGCAACGTGGCCCCGGAAGATGCTAGGCTGAAGATCGCTGTCAACCGGATCTTGCGCCTCAGGCTTGCCGGGCTCACTGTAGGCGCCGTTGGCGCAGATTTCCTTTGCCGCCGCATCGCCCCCTGCAAGAGACGGGGAGACCCGCCTGGGAGTTCCAGAACGTGGCGGATACCATCTTGGAATTGGACGCGATGCTCCTGGAGCCGTTCAAGCATGATCCTGAACATCCCGGAGCGTTCAGGTTGCCGAGGGGCGTCGTGCCGCTGTGCAACAATTCCTCGCTCGACCGCATCCGGGCAATGATGCCGCTGTGTGACTCACATGGAATCATCCCCACTTGGCAAGAGCCTGCAGACGACATTGTGCAGGAGTTCTTCGACAGCCTGGTAGAAGTGCCGGTCCGCGCTGACGAGCAGAAGAGCCTCACCCGCGACACCACCGACAATGAGATGCAGCGCATCGCCACCAGGCTGGAGAGGCGGCGGCAGCCGTTGCCGCGGGTGTGTTTGGATTCACCGTGGAGGAGGCAGAGGCAGCAGAGGCGGTAAGTCTTGTCGAGCGAGAAGAGCTTGCCGGCGAGGAAGAACTTGCCGAGCCTGAAGCCGAGTCGAGCGAGCCCGCCGAGGGCGCGATCGGCTCCTCCTCCTCCCCACCTTCAGCCAGCTCGCCGCAAGCGGAGCCTCAAGCTCCACCAAGAAGGCGTCTCCGCAGGACCGGGGACGTAGCGGGGCGGCAGACGGGTCAACAGCAGCCGCGCCACGCGACGCGCTCTACCGCGGCAAGCACTGTTTCCACGGGAGCACCTCATGCCGCTGCAGCAGCTGGAGCGGGGTCTTCCCGGTCCGCCGCTTCTGCCCCCGCTAAGCGGACAAGAGAGCCTACTCCTCCGCCTCGTCGCACCGGAGGCGAGTCGGACTTTGATCTCTCTGCGCTCAGCTCCGACGAGGAAGAAGAAGAGTAAGATTCTTTGATGTACTTGTAGTTCTTCAATTCTTGCTGTTTTGTCTTGTATCTGATTTGCTCTACTCTGAACTCATTCCTTTTCAGGACGCTGGCCCAGAGAGCGGCGAAGAGAGCCAAGGCCCAGGTGATTGTCATCGAGGACGAACCCACCGCGACAGCAGGGGACGAGCCCGAAACTACCTTGCCGGACCCGGCAATCATTCCCCAAAGCAGCCCCCAGCGCAGCCCCCAGCGTAAGTATATGGTTTACTTCTGCTGTACTGCGCGCATGGGTGCTTTTCCTTTGCTGATATCTGACTGATTGGTTTGTGTAGGAGCAGAGCAGCCTCACCAGGAGTGCCCGGAAGCCGCCCTCGACGCGCCATCTGCTTCGACTACACCGCCAAGGGAGGATTCCTCGGCAAGGGAGCGTTCTCCGGCAAGGGAGAAGTCTCCGGCAAGGGACAGTTCTCTGGAAAGGGACAGCGCCAGCGACCCTCCGGTGGTGGAGACCACGACTGTGGATCCTAGCACAGGTAATCCTTTTGCCTGAAAAACTGCCCTTGGGTTCTTTTTCTTCTGATTTTCCTTCTGAATATTTGCTTGACTTTTCTCCCTTTTCTGGTCTTCAGATCCATCTGCCACGGAGCCAATGGAGACCGAGGCCGCCGGCGAGGAGAACGCGCGCGGCAACACTGATGATGCCGCTGCCACTGAAGAGAAGCTGGCGCTGACGATCCCGCCGGCGAAGAGGCTGCCAAAGCTGCCGCCGCAGAAGCTGGCGAGGGGTCCGGCGATCGCACTGACGGCCCTGAGGCCGCAGGAGCGCCAGGCGCTACACCGACCGCCGATCCCTCCGCCGCTGTTGCAGCGCCAGGCTCTGAGGAGCCCCAGCCCGGCGCCTATTTGAAGGCCGGCGATGGAATCTTCATCAAGCTCCCCTGGGTGTCAAGCTCCAGGGCGCCGGTCGAAGGAGAAGTCTTGGACGTAGAGGTGCTTGCATCTGCCGGGCTGACGCTGGTCGACGCGCCAAGCAGTAGCAGCGATGAGCCTGAGGAGGAGCAGCTGCTGCGGAAGCTGCTGTCGCTCTATCGCACCCGACAGGCCAAGCTGGAATCCCGGGAAGCGCTTGTCGCGAAGGCGGGAGTGGACATCGAGAAGCGCGCGGAGGAGCTTCGGGGTCTTCGCCAGGAAGCTCTCCGGTCCCTGGCAGAGGAGCGGGAGCAGCTCTCCGAGGCGTAGAAAGCCTTCCTCCTCGAGAAGGCTGAAGTTGAAGAGCAACAGCGTCTTGCCGCTGAGAAGCTGTTTGCGCAAGAAGGCGAATTGGCGCAGCGCAAGGTTAATCTTGACAGCCATGAGGAGGAACTCACTGCGCGTGAGCAATCAATCAGCGGGGCTCTCAAGGAAGCAAAGGATGCTGCCGCAGCTGCCGAGGCCGCCAAGAAGGAGCTAGAGACGAGGGTGGCGCAACTGGAGGCCGATATCAAGGCGAGCGGCGAGGAGCTTGCCGCGCTCAAGCGTGAGCGCGAGAAGGATGCCCATACCCTCGGTGAGCTGCACGGTCGTCTCTCTGAGAGGGGCCAGGATCTCAGCGCCGCCAAGGACTCCAATGCAGATCTCGAGCTGAAGCTGGCCACTTTGACCCAGACGTTGGACGGCGCCAGGAAGCAAGAGGTGGCCTTGAAGAAGGAGATCAAGGCCAACGAGGCGCTGCTGGCGAGCGCCGCTGCCGCCCAGAACACCTTCAGGGAGAATATGGAGCACTGGACGGAAGGGCTCGTGGATGTTGCTGCAACCATCGACGGGGAGCTGGCGCAGCTGGGGATGGAGGATCTCGGGTACTCCTCCGATGAGCACCTCCCACCCAGCGCCAAGCTCAGCCTGTTCTTCAAGGGAGTGGCGACGGCCCTCCAGCGGCTCCGGGAGAGGATTCCAAAGCAGCTGGCCGACGAGTCGTGCAAGATCTGCGCGGGGGCTCTTCAGAAGGTGCTGGTGAAGGTGGCCTTCCGCAACCCAGGCCTCAACCTCACCAACGTCCTCAGGTCCTTGCCGCCGGATGCCGATCTGGAAGCGCTCAAGGCCCTTGTCGCACCCATTGTGGACAAGGTGAGCGGGATCAAGAGGGTTGAAGGCGATCGCGTAGATTAGGCCGCCTGTTTTCTCTTTTCCTTGTCGCTGCTAGTCATGTTATGAGAACAATCTATTAGAGCTGCGACAAGCTATCTTGTAATATAACTCTATTTTGGGTAATGATTGCTATGTTATTTCCTTTACTTGATCCCTTCCTTTGTATGTTTTCGCCCTACACTTTTAGGGAACTTGTCGGCGCAGGCACCTTAGCCGCGAGCGCTGAGTGCGGGACGTTAGCAGCCTGCTGGCGGTGCCGCTACCGACAAGAAACCTTGTCGCAACTAGTCACAGCTCACTTAAATTGTTGAGCGGACTCGAAACAAAGTAAGGGCGCAACTAGCTACGAGTTGGTTCCTCCGCGCACAGGTTTTCCATACAAAGCACGGTCGTTCGAGGAAGATAACTTAAATTTTTTTAAAACTGATTGCTCAAACTTTGGCAACTTAGCTTTTCTGTCGTTTGTTTCCCGGAAAGGCGAAACTTTCTTGAACGACGCCTGGTTCACACCATTATCTTCTTCTTTCCCCCCGGCAAACTTGTGTGCGAGGGAACCTTTCCTTCTTGAGAAAAAGAAAGAAGAGAAAATAAAGATATGGAGCCTTACGGCTCGTTATGACTTACCGGGGGTAGGTGCTGCACAAAGTGTCAGATAGCACATGCAAAAAATAGAAAGCATGAAATTGACAGGATGTGCGGAGCACACTAGCTTTATTTATGCACGGGGTCTGCGCCCGGCTTTGTACGAAGGATTACATGCGACATCGGCAAGACTTGTACAAAAGGTGGTTGCCGGAACAGGTTCCGGCAACCGTGCCCTACGGGTAAAACTTACGTAGATGTTCAATGTTCCAGTAGTTGCTCACCGGAATGCCATCTTCGGTCTCAAGGCAGACAGCGCCAGGCCTAGTGACTCGTTTCACCCGATAAGGGCCTTCCCACTTTGGCGTCAACTTGTTGGAATTCTTGGCGGACTAAACGCGCCGAAGAACAAGGTCGCCCTCCTCGAAACTTCTGGCATTAACTTTGCGGCTATGGTAGCGGCGCAAAGCTTGCTGGTTTCGAGCATCTCGTACAGCAGCCTGAAGACGGTCCTCCTCAAGGAGCAGCGCGTCATCTTGTCGTAGCTGCTCTTGCTCAAGCTCATCATAAGCGAGCACTCGAGGTGACCCGTATACGAGTTCCGTGGGGAGAACTGCCTCTGCTCCATAGACTAGAGCGAAAGGTGTCTGGCCAGTGGCTCGATTTGGCGTCGTCCTGATCGACCAAAGAACCACCGGCAGCTCCTCAATCCAGTTTTTTCCGCACCTGTGCAGCCTGTCGAAAGTCCTGGTCTTGAGCCCGTGCAGCACTTCAGCATTTGCCCTCTCCGCTTGACCGTTGCTTCTCGAATGAGCAACAAAAGTGAAGCAGACCTTGGCACCAAGATCTTGGACATACTGCATGAAGGTGCGGCTCGTGAATTGCGTGCCGTTGTCGGTGATGATCCTGTTAGGGATCCCGAAACGGCAAACGATCGACCTGAAGAACTTGACTGCTGACTGTGCTGTCACCTTCCTCACTGGTTCCACTTCTGGCCACTTTGTGAACTTGTCGATGGCGACGTACAAGTACTCAAAGCCCCCGACAGCTCGGGGAAAGGGGCCGAGGATGTCGAGCCCCCAGACCGAAAATGGCCAGGATAAAGGGATCATCTGGAGAGCTTGAGCTGGCTGGTGTATCTGTTTGGAATGGAACTGGCACGCTTCACACTTGGTTACTTGTGCAGTTGCATCCTGGAGGGCTGTTGGCCAAAAGAAACCTTGCCGGAAAGCTTTGCCAGCAAGTGCTCTTGCGCCAATGTGGTGACCACATATGCCTCCATGTATCTCTGCCAACAGCTGTTGTCCGTCTTCCCGGCGAATACACTTCAATTTCACACCGTTGAGTCCTCTTCTGTATAGTGTGTTGTCGACAAACTTGTACATACTTGACTGCCGGGCTACTCTTTCCGCTTCTTCTTGCTCTTCGGGAAGTTCTCCTGTCTGGAGGAAACGGACAATCTGCTGTGCCCATGCTGGAGCTTGCGGCTCGACAACAAGGACTAAAGGCACATCTGCTGCTGCGGGAACATCCGCTTCTACGGCAAGAACCTATGGTTCAGCCGAAGCTTGACGTTCCCCGGCAAGCTTGCCGGAGCAAAACTTGCCGGGAGCGTCTTCTTCAACAGAACAAACCCTAAGGCTTGCCGGAGCAGACTGCTCCTCAGCACTCTTGGTGCTGATCTTGGGGACCTTCTTGGCGGCCGCTTCGGGGAGCTCTGCCGGAAAATAGTCACCAGAAACCAACTTCCTCTTCTTGCTCTGTCCAGTTGACGGTGTTACAGACAGTTGAGTCAGCTTGAGCACAAAGATCCCTGGTTCCACAGGTAACCTAAGCGCGGCGCACTTTGACAGGCCATCGACAATGTCGTTCTGAGCTCTTGGAATATGCTCCATTTGCAGGCCGTCAAAGTGCTCTTCCAGCTTTCTCACTTCATCAACGTAAGCTTCCATCAACGGACTCTGATAATCTTTGTTCACTTGGCGGATGACAAGCTGTGAGTCACCCCTGACAATGAGCTTCTTGATCCCAAGGTCTGCTGCGATCCTGAGACTGGCAAGCAAACCTTCATACTCTGCAGTATTGTTTGTCGCTTGCTCCTTGGGAAAGTGCATCTGGACTACGTACTTGAGGTGCTCTCCGGTGGGTGCAACAAGTAGCACGCCCGCACCGGCGCCTTGCAGCAAGAAGGCACCATCAAAGTACATCAGCCACTCTTTGCTTGCTTCCTTGACGGGGATGCTCGTTTCTGGAATTCCTTCATCTTGTGTTGGCGTCCACTCTGCTATGAACTCTGCCAATGCTCTGCTGTGGATAGTTGAAGTGCTTTCAAACTTGAGGCCAAAGCTTGACAGTTCCAGTGCCCACTCGACGATCCTGCCTGTTGCTTCTGGATTTTGCAGTATCCTCTTCAGCGGAAAACGAGTGACAACTGTGATCTCATGTGCTTGGAAGTAATGGCATAGCTTTCTCGAGGCCATGAGAAGGCCAAAAAGCCATTTCTGCACCCCAGAGTACCTTGACCTAGCCCCGTGCAGAAGGGAACTGACAAAGTAAACTGGGCGCTGCACCATTCTCTTCTGCATCTCCTCACGCGCCTGCGTAGATCCATCTTTGTCGGGACCAGAGCTTGTCGGTGAAGTCCCCTGCTTGTCGCTGGACGCATCTGCCATGGTTGCTGGCTCATCATCCGCCTCCCTCTCCGCTACTAACGCAGCACTAACCACTTGATTGGTTGCCGCTATATATAGCAGCAACTTCTCTTGTGGCTTAGGTGCGACAAGTATTGGAGTGGAGGACAGGTATCTCTTTAAGTCCTCCAGTGCAGCCTCCGCTTCCGGAGTCCATTTCATTGGACCTGCCTTTTTCAATATTTTGAAAAATGGCAGGGCGCGCTTAGCAGATCTAGAGATAAACCTGCTGAGAGCAGCCACGCAACCGGCAAGCCTTTGCACATCCTTGACGCGCTTTGGTGCTTCAATCTGCTCGATGGCCTTGATCTTGTCGGGAGCGGCTTCGATTCTCCGCTAAGACACGAAGAACCCGAGAAGCTTGCGGGAGGGGACTCCAAACACACACTTCTTGGGGTTAAGCTTGAGGTTGATCTTGCGCTGATTTGCAAAGGTTTCGTCTAAATCTTGGATCAGAGTCGCTTTGTCCTTGCTCTTGACCACTATGTCATCCATGTAGGCTTCCACATTTCTGTGCATTTGTGGCTCAAAAGCGACATGGACTACCCTTGCAAATGTTGAACCAGCATTCTTTAAACCGAAGGGCATCCGTATGAAACAGTATGTGCCACATGGGGTGATGAATGCGGTCTTTTCCTCATCCTCTTCTGCCATGAAGATCTGATGGTATCCTGAGTATGCGTCAAGAAATGAAAGCAAGTCACATCCGGCCCTGGAGTCAACAATCTGGTCAATGCGCGGCAAGGGAAATGGGTCTTTGGGACAAGCTTTATTGACATCGGTAAAGTCGATACAAAGCCTCCATTTCCCGTTTGCCTTACGCACGACTACAGGATTGGCCAACCACGTAGGATGGAGCACTCCTCTGACAAGGCCTGCTGCTTCCAATTTCTTGATTTCTTCTGTGATGAATTCTTGGCGCTCCACTGCTTGTTTCCTGACTTTCTTCTTGACGGGCCATGCATGAGGACAGACGGCAAGATGGTGCTCGATTACTTTCCTGGGAACACCGGGGATGTCAAACGGTTGCCACGCAAACACGTCGACATTCGCCCGCAGGAAAGCAATGAGTGCGCTTTCCTATTTAGGGTCGAGAGTGGCACTGATGGTGAAGGTACCACCAGTGCCGTCCTCTTTGGCGGACACCTTCTTGGTCTCTGGTGGAGCTGCCATTGTCTTCTTACACTTGCCGGTGGAGCTCGATGGTGCGTCCTTGATGGTAGCGCAGCACTCCGAAGAGGTGCGCTTGCCGGAGTGGGCATCAGAGCTCTTGCCGGACTTGATCTTCTTCTTCCCCTCGGGAGCTTCAGCGGCAAGTGACTTGCGATCTGTTGCGGCTGCTGCTTCCCGGTAGATCTTGTCGGCGCAGATAATAGCATCCTTCTTGTCACCAGGGACAGAGATGACACTTATCGGGCCTGGCATCTTCAGCTTGTTGTATGCATAGTGAGAGGCTGCCATGAACTTGGCGAGTGCTGGACGGCCGAGTATCCCATTGTAAGGCAATGGAAAATCAGCAACGTCAAAAGTGACCCTCTCAGTCCTGAAGTTCAACTCGCTGCCAAATGTCACCGGCAACGTGATCTTCCCCTTCGGCTTGCTACTTCCCGGATTGATTCCTTGGAATGTGTCGGTCTCTTCGAGCTCGCTGTCAGGGATCTGGAGTTTCTGGAGTACCACGGAGGAGATCAGATTCAAGCCGGCACCACCGTCAACTAGCATCTTAGTGACCTTGAGGTTGCGGATAGTTGGTGAAACCAACATCGGCAAGCACCCGACCGCAGTTATGCAATCAGGGTGGTCCTCAATATCAAAGATGATAGGCGTGCTGGACCATTTCAGAGGCTTGCGTGACTCGACGGGTGGTTCTGCCGCATTGACTTCCCGCACCCTCTGCTTGAGCTGGCGGTGTGAAGTATGCAGAGAAGCACCACCGTCAACGCACATGACCTCTGTGGCTTTCTGGAACTCCTGCTCATCGGCCTCATCATCATCCATATCTTCATCATCGTCGTCATCTTCATCCTTGTCGCGGCCGCGGGGATGTCTGTCTCCTTGCCGCTGCTTGGCCTTGCCGCGGCGTCCTCCCCGGCCGGGGCGTTTCTTGCCAGCTCCTCCAGCACCTTCCTGGGCCTTCTCCTTGTCGCATCGCTCGTACTCAGCCTTTTGCTGCTCGACAAGCTGCTCAACCTTCTTGCAGCTCTAGAGGTCATGGCCCTTGGTGCCGTGGATCTTGCAGTACTGCTTGTTGGTGCTGTCCTGCTTGTCGGCGACTGCCACAGCCTGGTAGTTGGTGCCAGCGGCAATCTCCTTGCCGGAGCTACCAGCTTTGACCTTCTTGGCGCCACCTCCATTGCCAGACTGCTCGACAACTAGCACATCTTTGCCTTTCTTCTTCTTGTTATTCCGCCGCCGGTTTTTCTTTGCCGGGGCAGCATCCTCACTATCAGATCCTGCTGCTTCTATATTCTCTCCGGGGAGTTTCCTCCCTTACTCAGCACGTGCACACTTGTCGGCCAGGGCATATAGCTCACTGACGTCTCTGATCTTGCACATCGCCATCTCCTCCCGCATCCTGCGGTTTCACACGTTCTGATGGAACGCGCTGATGACCGCGGCAGGGTGGACATCTGGGATGTTGTGCTGTACACGGCTGAATCTCTGAATATACTTGCGCAGGGGCTCTCCTTCCTTCTGGGCGAGCAGATGAAGGTCACTCTCTTGGCCATGAGGCTTGTGGCCGCCTGTAAAGGCGTCGACAAACTGATGGCATAGATCTGCCCAAGAAGATATGGAGTTGTCTGGCAAGTGCATGAGCCAGGATCTGACATTGGGCTTGAGCACCAGTGGGAAGTAGTTAGCAAGGATCTTGTCGTCGCGCCCCCGGCAGCCTGCACCGCGATGGTGTAGATGCTGAGGAACTCCGAGGGATGCGACTTTTCGTCGTACTTCTCTGGCACGTCTGGCTTGAAATTTTTCTTGCTGGGCCACTGGACTTGCCGCAGCTCACGAGTGAACGCAGGGCAACCTACCGCGTAAGGCAAGTCGCCTGGTTCCCCTGGCGCATGCATGTCGACAGAGGGCCCAGCGCGCTGGTCGGATTGACGCCGCGCTTCTCTTCGGCGCTCGATGCGAGTACGAGCGTCTTCTTGCTGTCATTCGCGAAGAACTTGGTGCTGATCGCGACGAGCTCGTGGATCCGACGATGCGGTGGAGTCGCTGTCGAGGTGGATCCGGCGAGCCGGTGATCTTGGCCTTCGGGGTGGAGAGTGCATGGTGGTTGCACCCCCATCGGTTTTGTCGCCATCGGCTCGCGCCTGGCGGTCCTGTCGCGGCAGCGACGTACTCGGTTGCCAGGAAGTGTCGCCATTGGCGAAGCCGATGAGACTCTGAATGGTGGTCCTCCATTCATCGATCTTGTCCGCCGTTGGAGGGTAATCCAGGAGCAGTTGAGCTCGCGCCAAAGCTTCTGCTGAAGTAGTGGGTGGCAGTGGCGAACGGTGCGAGGAGCGGGATATGCTCGGACTTCTAACTATGTTAGAAGGAGCAGTATCCCGTCCAGGCGACCGTACCTCGCTCGTGCCAGCATGTTGGCGTGCGTGCTGGTCTTGGGCACCCCGAGATCCACCAGCTCGATTTTGATCCAACGAGCGCATGGTACTGCGAATACCATGACGCTCTTGGTCCTGCGCCTCCTGGGATGGGCGCGGTGCACGTACGGACGCCGAGGTCTACGCAGCCTTGTCCTTAGACCCGGAAGCACCGTGAGCTCCCTCGTCGACGCCCGTTCTTCCGCCGGTGTCTTCCCCACCACTCGTTTGCTCCGGTGGTGGTGGGATCGACGCGGACGGAACAGCTGCCTCCGAAGCCTTCTTCTTCGGCGGCATGTTGATGAAGAAAACGAAGATCTAGCTCGTGTGAACGCCGGATCAGGTTCACACGATCTCGACGCTCCCTACCTGGCGCGCCAAAGATGTCGGGGAAACTGATCCACGAACACCTATCGGACCGACGGACCGAGCCCCTTTCGGTTCGGCGGGGGGCGGAGATCGCACGACGAGCAGATCGAGGCGAAGCACACGAGCAGTTTACCCAGCTTCGGAGCTCTCCGGAGAGATAATACTCCTACTGCTGCATGTATGTGTATATTCAGTTCTTGCTCGGGAGCGTTGGGAGCTACGAGACCGAGCGTGAGAGTGTTTCTAGCTTCGAACTAGTCGACCCTCCTCTACGTTGCGCATGGGCCTCCTTTTATATGCTAAAGGGGTCACCGACAGGTGGCAACATAGACAAGGGTAAAAATGGAAAATGAATGCGGTAGGTACAACTACCATGTACCGTGTATCGTACAGTGTATCATACCTAACCCTGACGGCAGGGGACAAAGGCATTAAATGCCCGTCTGTGTCGCCCAAACAGTGCAGAAAGGGACCGTCAGGGGCGCCACCGCTTGCCATGATGGCTATCTTGTCAGCGCCGCTTGCCACTGCGCATTGCTGGCTGCACAGCCTCTTGCCACGCGCGCCTGGACAGGCCCCAGGGCGACACGTTGGTGGATGTGCTGGAGCGTGGGTACAGAGTGGTAACCTGCCGCGGCAAGCGCCTTGCCGCGGTTGTTGTCTTGTCGCGTCCGGAAGCTTGTCGCTCACTAGGCCTTGTCGGGACGTGTGGCGCGTCGCGGCAAGTTCCTTGAGATGCCTTGGTTGGCCTTCCCAGTAAGCTCCTCTTGCCGGGGCCTTGTCTCCTTGTCTTGGATAGTTTGTTCTTGAATGGCTCCAAAGGAACCACGAAGGACCTTGGCGGTCACCGCGGCAAGCCTTGCCGCGGGGCGCTGCGACTACCCGTGCACAAGTTCGGGATACTAGGGTACCCCTACTCTAGTACACCGACACCTGCTAACCGGAGGCCCAGCCCGAATTGTTTTTTTTGCCCATTTTAGTGTTTCAAAGGAAAGGAATATCAAACGGAGTCCAAACGAAATGAAACCTTCAGGAGCGATCTTTTTGGAACAAACGTGATCCAGGGGACTTGGAGTGGATGTCAAGCAACAACCGAGGCGACCACGAGGGTGCCCGGCGCGCCCCCCTACAGGTGGGCGCCCCCCCTCGTGGGCTCCTCGAGCATCCACCGACCTACTTCTTCCTCCTATATATACCCACGTACCCTAAAAACATCTAGGAGAACCACGAAAACTATTTCCACCGCCGCAACCTTTTGTATCCGCGAGATCCCATCTTGGAGCCTTCGCCGGTGCTCCGCCGGAGGGGGAATCGACCACGGAGGGCCTCTACATCATCTCCAAGGCCTCTCCGATGAGTTGTGAGTAGTTTACCACAGACCTTCGGGTCCATAATTATTAGCTAGATGGTTTCTTCTCTCTCTTTGAATCTCAATACAAAGTTCCCCTCGATCTTCTTGGAGGTCTATTTGATGTAACTCTTTTTGCAGTGTGTTTGTCGACATCCGATGAATTCTGGGTTTATGATCAAGTATATCTGTGAGAAATATTTGAATCTCCTCTGAATTCTTTTATGTGTGATTAAGTTATCTTTGCAAGTCTCTTTGAATTATCAGTTTGGTTTGGCCTACTAGATTGATCTTTCTTGCAATAGGAGAAGTGCTTAGCTTTGGGTTCAATCTTGCGGTGTCCTTTCCCAGTGACAGCAGGGGCAGCACGGCACGTATTGTATTGTTGCCATCGAGGATAAAAAGATGGGGTTTATATCATATTGCATGAGTTTATCCCTCTACATCATGTCATCTTTCTTGATGCGTTACTCTGTTCTTTATAAACTTAATACTCTAGATGCATGCTGGATAGCGGTCGATGTGTGGAGTAATAGTAGTAGATGCAGGCAGGAGTCGGTCTACTTGTGACGGACGTGATGCCTATATACATGATCATGCCTAGATAATCTCATAACTATGCGCTTTTCTATCAATTGCTCGACAGTAATTTTTTCACCCACCATAATACTTATGCTATCTTGAGAGAAGCCACTAGTGAAACCTATGGCTCCCAGGTCTATCTTTTATCATATAAGTTTTCCATCTACTTTTATTTGCATCTTTACTTTTCAATCTATATCATAAAAATACCAAAAATATTTATCTTATCATATTATCTCTATCAGCACTTACGCAAGTGGCCGTGAAGGGATTGACAACCCCTTTATTGTGTTGGTTGCGAGGTTCTTGTTTGTTTGTGCAGGTGCGTGGGACTTTTGAGGAGCCTCCTACTGGATTGATACCTCGGTTCTCAAAAACCAAGGGAAATACTTACGCTACTTTGCTGCATCACCCTTTCCTCTTCATGGAAAACCAATGCAAGCTCAAGACGTAGCTTAAAGCGCATGAAGAAACCCCATACTGATGGACTTCTGGAATCACTTGATTATGAATCACTTGGTACCTACGAAGCTGCCTCATGGGCAAGATGACTAAAACGCCGTTCTTCGGAACAATGGAGCGAGCAATAGATTTGTTGGAAATCATAGATACTGATGTGTGTGGTCCAATGAATATTGAGGCTCACGGCGGGTATCGTTATTTTCTCACCTTCGCAGATGATTTGAGCAGATATGGGTATATCTACTTAATGAAACACAAGTCTGAAACATTTGAAAAGTTCAAAGAATTTAAGAGTGAAGTGGAAAATCATCGTAACAAGAAAATAAAATTTCTACGATCTGATCGTGGAGGAGAATATTTGAATTACGAGTTTGGTCTACATTTGAAACAATGCAGAATAGTTTCACAACTCACGCCACCCGGAACACCACAGCGTAATGGTGTGTCTGGACATCGTAATCGTACTTTACTGGATATGGTGAGATATATGATGTCTGTTACTGATTTACCGCTATTGTTTTGGGGTTATGCTTTAGAGATGGCTGCATTTACGTTAAATAGGGCACCATTGAAATCCGTTGAGACGACGCCTTATGAATATGGTTTGGCAAGAAACCAAAGTTGTCGTTTATTAAAGTTTGGGGCTGCGATGCTTATGTGAAAAAGCTTCAACCTGATAAGCTCGAACCCAAATCGGAGAAATGCGTCTTCATAGGATACCCAAAGGAAACTATTGGGTACACCTTCTATCACAGATCCGAGGGCAAGACATTTGTTGCTAAGAATGGATCCTTTCTAGAGAAGGAGTTTCTCTCGAAAGAAGTGAGTGGGAGGAAAGTAGAACTTGATGAGGTAACTATACCTGCTCCCTTATTGGAAAGTAGTTCATCACAGAAACCGGTTCTTGTGACGCCTAAACCAATTAGTGAGGAAGCTAATGATATTGATCATGAAACTTCAGATCAAGTTACTACCGAACCTCGTAGGTCAACCAGAGTAAGATCCGCACTAGAGTAGTACGGTAATCCTATTCTGGAGGTCATGTTGCTTGACCATGGCGAACCTACGAACTATGAGGAAGCGATGATGAGCCCAGATTCCGCAAAATGGCTTGAGGCCATGAAATCTGAGATGGGATCCATGTATGAGAACAAACTGTGGACTTTGGTTGACTTGCCCGATGATCGGCAAGCCATTGCAAATAAATGGATTTTCAAGAAGAAGACTGACGCTAACGGTAATGTTACTGTCTACAAAGCTCGACTTGTTGCAAAAGGTTTTGGACAAGTTCAAGGGGTTGACTACGATGAGACTTTCTCACCCATAGAGATGCTTAAGTCTGTCCGAATCATGTAAGCAATTGCCGTATTTTATGATCATGAAATTTGGCAAATGGATGTATAAACTGCATTCCTGAATGGATTTCTAGAAGAAGAGTTGTATATGATGCAGCCAGAAGGTTTTGTCGATCCTAAAGGTGCTAACAAAGTGTGCAAGCTCCAGCGATCCATTTATGGACTGGTGCAAGCCTCTCGGAGTTGGAATAAACATTTTGATAGTATGATCAAAGCATATGGCTTTATACAGACTTTTGGAGAAGCCTGTATTTACAAGAAAGTGAGTGGGAGCTCTGTAGCATTTCTAATATTATATGTAGATGACATATGATATAGAATTTCTGGATAGCATAAAAGGATACTCGAATAAGAGTTTTTCAATGAAAGACCTCGGTGAAGCTGCTTATACATTGGGCATCAAGATCTATAGAGATAGATCGAGACACTTAATTGGACTTTCACAAAGAACATACCTTGATAAAGTTTTGAAAAAGTTCAAAATGGATCAGGCAAAGAAAGGGTTCTTGCTTGTCTTACAAGGTGTGAAATTGAGTCAGACTCAATGCCAGACCACTGCAGAAGATAGAGAGAAAATGAAAAATGTTCCCTATGCTTCAGCCATAGGCTCTATCATGTATGCAATGATGTGTACCAGACCTGATGTGTGCCTTGCTATTAGTTTAGCAGGGAGGTACCAAAGTAATCCAGGAGTGGATCACTGGACAGCGGCCAAGAACATCCTGAAATACCTCAAAAGGACTAAGGATATGTTTCTCGTTTATGGAGGTGACAAAGAGCTCGTCGTAAATGGTTACGTCGATGCAAGCTTTGACACTGATCCAGACGATTCGAAATCGCAAACCGGATACGTGTTTATATTGAACGGTGGAGCTGCAAGTTGGTGTAGTTCTAAACAAAGCATCGTGGCGGGATCTATGTATGAAGCGGAGTACATAGCTGCTTCGGAAGCAGCAAATGAAGGAGTCTGGATGAAGGAGTTCATATCCGATCTAGGTGTCATACCTAGTGCATGGGTCCAATGAAAATCTTTTGTGACAATACTGGTGCAATTTCCTTGGCAAAGGAATCCAGATTTCACAAGAGAACCAAGCACATCAAGAGACACTTCAATTCCATCCGTGAACAAGTCCATGTGGGAGACATAGAGATTAGCAAGATACATACGGATCGGAATGTTGCAGACCCGTTGACTAAGCCTCTGTCACGAGCAAAGCATGATCATCACCAAGACTCCATGGCTGTTAGAATCATTACTATGTAATCTAGATTATTGACTCTAGTGCAAGTGGGAGACTGAAGGAAATATGCCCTAGAGGCAATAATAAAGTTATTATTTATTTCCTTATTTCATGATAAATGTTTATTATTCATGCTAGAATTGTATTAACCGGAAACATAATACATGTGTGAATACATAGACAATATAGTGTCACTAGTATGCCTCTACTTGACTAGCTCATTGATCAAAGATGGTTAAGGTTTCCTAACCATAGACATGAGTTGTCATTTTATAAACGGGATCACATCATTAGGAGAATGATGTGATTGACTTGACCCATTCCGTTAGCTTAGCACTTGATCGTTTTTAGTTTACTGCCATTGCTTTCTTCATGACTTATACATGTTCCTATGACTATGAGATTATGCAACTCCCGATTACCGGAGGCACACTTTGTGTGCTACCAAATGTCACAACATAACTGGGTGATTATAAAGGTGATCTACAGGTGTCTCCGATGGTACCTGTTGAGTTGGCATAGATCAAGATTAGGATTTGTCACTCCGATTGTCAGAGAGTTATCTCTGGGCCCTCTCGATAATGCACATCACTATAAGCCTTGCAAGCAATGTGACTAATGAGTTAGTTGCGGGATGATGTATTACGGACTAAGTAAAGAGACTTGCCAGTAACGAGATTGAGCTAGGTATTGAGATACCGATGATCGAATCTCGGGCAAGTAACATACCGATGACAAAAGGAATAACATATGTTGTTATGAAGTTTGACTGATAAAGATGTTCGTAGAATATGTAGGAGCCAATATGAGCATCTAGGTTCCGCTATTGGTTATTGACCGGAGACAAGTCTCGATCGTGTCTACATAGTTCTCGAACCCGTAGGGTCCGCACACTTAACGTTCGGTGACGATCGGTATTATGAGTTTATGTGTTTTGATGTACCGAAGGTAGTCTGGAGTCCCGGATATGATCATGGACATGATGAGGAGTCTAGAAATGGTCGAGACATAAGGATCGATATATTGGATGACTATGTTTGGACTTCAGAAGTGTTCCGGGCAAGTTCGGGCATATACCGGAGTACCGGGGGGGTTACCGGAACCCCCCGAGGAGTATAATGGGCCATATGGGCCTTAGTGGAGAAGAGGAGGGGCGGACAAGGCAGGGCCGCACACCCCCTCCACCTCTAGTCCGAATTGGACAAGGAGGGGGGGGGGGGCTTTCCTTCCCCCCTCTCGCCAATTCTCCCTTCTCCTACT